>NC_139514.1:101793428-102208428 GCF_947247035.1 Vipera ursinii | reverse complement strand
TTATAGTTTATGTACAGGATCAGCACATGAACATACAAAGCCATAACTCTAATTAAATATTTTGGCATCTTACAGAAGTTGGATAACTAGCTCAGATTATACTGCCAATCAGTTTCTTGCAATTGTTGTGCAATCATATTTGAGGTTGCATTCAGCAATCGGGGGGGGGGGAATACTTTTTGCTTGTGGGGCTTTCTCCTGATAGGTGAAAAGGTAGTATTTAAAACAGAATGGAGCAACCCAATATGTGGCCCTACTATCCACACATTCCATCAGAATTTGCCTTCCTGAATATAAATCCATTTTTCTGTGTCCTTTAATCTGGAGCAAGATAAAGAAGTTTTATATAACATCTTTCAGATATTTAAATAGTGCTATCGTATCCTACTGCTAGCCACATGTCTAGTATTCATGGCAATCCAGATGCTTATCCTTTGACCTAGAATTGATTATTATTGATACAATACTCTAAATTGCAGACAAAATATGAAATGAAAAATAAGAGTCAATTACCTGCCACAGAGAAAAGAATTTGGATTATTAAACTTCACATTTAACTCTCAGGTTTTTCCAAGTTAACAAATACTTGGATTGAATGGAGAGAAATATTACATATGTTTACATAACAATCTTCTGTGATCAGGAACTGTCATTCCTTCATCACCCGTTTTAGTTGTTATATCAATTTCCTTCAAACTGTTTTCATAAGATTTAATTTCTGGACCCTTGATCTTCTTTTCTTTTCTTTTTTGACCCCATTCCAATTTCTTTAAATCATACTTAAAGTGTAGTGTCTATAACTGGACATAATCTGCAAAAGCATAATATAGAAAAACTCATTTCTAAGGACCTGGAAATTGCAGAAATAATACATACTGTAGATGATCCATACTAAAATCAACTTCTGTGATGGCACTCATTTCTTTTCCAGTGCTACGTTCTTCTATGAAAAGTCTCATTTGTTTGTTTGTTTGTTTGTTTTGCCATCCATCTTACTGCAAGGCAACTCTGAGTGTCTTAAATGTACTGAATACATCTCTGTTTCATTTATCATCCCTAAACTACACCCCTACACATCTCAGTATCAGTAATCCCAAAATAAAATTACCTAACAAATATTGTATTGGTACAAGGACAATATATCTGAATTAAGTACTCAATCTCTTGAATTAAGTGGTTTTTCTCAGCTATTTCAATCATTTTCATCCATATATTTTGGTCCTTTTACTGCAAGACAAAGTCCTAAAATAAAATTACCTAACAAATATTAGACTGGTGAAAAGACAATATATCTGACATGTACAACTCTTTTAACTCTCTCTTTCTTTTGGAGGCCTATAGCCCAAGGATCATGTCACTGATTTCCACTGAGACACCAAGGACATAATAAATTTTATGCTTTCAGAAAGACAGTATTATTGTTCAATTATGTATTTGAATTTAATACTGCAACGAACTCTGGGAAGCATACAAAACAACAGAAAACATAAAAAAGCAGATAATGAACTTTAATTCACAGAATAAATATATAAATAGACTTATGAATATTTTTAAACCCAGGCACTTGGGTGAATGCACATTTTCAAACTCAAAACTGTGTATGATATGTTTAAACAGCTGAGAAATATTGCTGAACATTCAGCAAACTGTGAAATCCATTGTAGACATCAGTTTTGATCCCTATGTCAATCAAGTGAAGTAGGCTGGGCATTTATATAAGAACACACCAATCCTGGTATTATTTCACATGCACAGTGAACAGAGCAAAAATGTTTTCTAACTAAAAGATTTATCTGATCCTGAAGAATTTGTAGTAAGTGAAGGGCAAGGTAATATCCTATCTAAATGAATTATAATATGAGATCATGTTTCAACAATAAGTGAATTCAACATCAAAATATTGCAAGGACGGACAGTGAAATATAGGAGATAATGTGTGTAGTTATAATTCTGGATGTGAATTGGAATAATTTACTACAGACTCAATGACAAAAGAACATTGCTCAAAAATGTCTGAAAACAAAACACATGCAGTTGAAATAAACTCTTCAGCATGGGTGTCCAACCTCTTGGCTTGCCTGGACCACATTAAATGAAGAAAAATTGTCTTGGGCCCACATATAAAATATAACTAATAACATTAATTATAAAAATCACACAATAATGTTAAAAGTTTACAATTTTGTGTAGCCACATTATTACCTACCCAGGGCAAACCTGTTCTAAAGCATCTCTTTGTCTATTTGGGCAAAACATGGTTATTTCTTGTGTCCCTTAAACTTCAAGAGCCTTTTGTGTTAATCACACTTGGTTTTCCCAGTTTCCCTTGGAACAGTTGTTGTTGTTGTGTGTGTTTTTTTTTAAATAAGGACCTCATAAAGACAAATGTTTCAATCCTACTCTTAAATCTTGTATGTTATTTGATCCTTCCTCCTGGAATACCTTATTGCCAAAAAAAAGAGCAGCACGTGAAACAGTAACCCAGAATTCTAAGATATTAATGTGGTAAACATTGTCCTACTTATTTCTTAACATGTTTTTCTTTCACAGTATATTGAAACAAACCCCCCACCCCCACTTATCTTGTAGTATGATCTTACAGCATCAAGACTTTGTTAATTAATAACATCAGCTGAAATCCTACTTGACTGCCTAGTAAATTTGTGTTGTTTTCCTGGCAAATGAAAGTGGTTTTATATTTCCAACTTCCTGGTTCAACTCTATAGTGCTATAGTCCTTTGCCGAGTACTAACCAAATCTGATCCTGGTTAGCTTTTTTGATATGGTTGAAATTCAGCTGATGCTTTGGTCCATTATGACATTAACTTGATACATAGTCAGAAATACAACCATATATACAATATTGGTTTTTGCTGTTTTGTTTGTTTGTTTGCTTTTGTCTCTGAAGCTATAAACAAAACATGCCAAAGCTCTTCAGGGATAATTATAGTCTTAAACAGGTGCAATTTAGTAAGAAAAAAATCAAACACTGTGGACCTTGCAACGAACAGTTTAAAATGTTTAATAAGAGAAAAATGCAGAATCAAAAAAAAAAACATACAATCAACCAAACCAAAAGTGAAAGAAAATGTAAATGTGATAAGCAGAAAATAGATGTGTGTTTTTTTTCTGAATCCTTCCTGAAATTGTTTGAAAATATATGCCAGTGATCATGCAACATACCCTGCCTCTTGATGAAGTTTAGAAATAAATATTAGTGAAGCAACTAATTAGCACTGAGGTACTTTCCAGTTTAAGAACACATTTTGTTCCCAATTTCTGCCCTTTACTTGAATTTTGCTACAATAGCAAAATTCAATAGTATGAAAAGTGACAGTATTATTTTTTCATATATTTTATTATTATTTTTAAAATAACAATCTTTAGTACTTAGTAAACAACATGTTGTCTGGGTTCATATATTTAACAACAAACAATAATAGTTAGTTTTTATAAGTCCTTGATCTTCTCTTCTTCCAATAGTATTTTTCTTTTACCAACATTTAGAAAATACAATTCTTAGTACTTTCAATACATACGAAGTCAAATATAAATATTTTTCTAGTATTTATACAAATAACATTAACATTAGTGTATAACATCTTTTTTAATCAACTTATATTTCACTTATATTTGCAAAGAGTCATTTTATTAAATAGCCATAGGTCCTGTTTTCGATGTTCTTATTTAAGCTTAGCTTCCCCTCAATATTCAAAACATTTATTTATTTATTTTATTTATTTATTTAATTTATATACCGCCCTTCTCTCAAGAGACTCAGGGCGGTTAACAGGGCAATATGTAAAAGACAAATACAAAAGTTAAAATTATTAAAACATGATTAAACAATGCCCATAGTACAAATAGTACAAATTTAAAATTAAAGTCATAATAACAAACCCACCCCATCCCATCAGGCCAGGCCCGCTTCCTTAAAGAGATTCTTTTGATAAGACATTTGATAAGACAATTGATAAGACATTCTTATCAATTATAATTTTCTCAAGGTTAATTACATTTAAGCGTCCAGACATTCTGCTCACATAACCCAGGGCTTTTCGACCTTTTCACCCATTGTACCACTTTTACGATATGGCAACATCTGAGTAGCACCAGTCGCCTAGCAAGATGTCAAAAACTTGATGACCAAAAAAAAGGAACAATATAAATACTAGAAAAAAAGTGATGAAGTACCGGTAGTCCTCAACTTACAACAGTTCGCTTAGTGACTGTTTGAAGTCACAATGGCACTGAAAAAAGTGCCCCCCCCCAGCCACAGCCAAGGAAGACACCTCCCTGCCTGTCTGGCTATGCTCTTCCTCCTGTCCGAGGTTTTCATTGTTGTGAGCATTTCTGTTGCGGATTGGCAGCGGGGGTGGGGTGGGGGTGGGTGTTTATTTTTTATTCCCTCCCTATCTGCTGGGTGGTTGCAGCAGGTTTTGGTCACTTCACATGACCCTGGGACACTGTGAGCATCATAAATATGAATGAGTTGCCAAGCATATGAATGTAAATTACAAGACCCTGGAGATGCTGCAACATTCCAGCTGATCGGCACTTCTTCTGGGCTCAGAAGTGCCAGGATCAGCACCGAGCTCCCGCTGGAGCCTGGTGCTGATCCTGGTGCTTCCGCTGAACCCTGACAGCCCGGCAGCTCCAGCCATCTCTCGCTCAGGCTTGTGCGGTGCTGCCACCGGTTCAGCTCATTCCACTCCCCCGCTACCATTTTTCTAGGATGGTCCCATACCACCCGCCAGGTGCCAATGAACCACAGGTGGTACCTGTACCACTGGTTGAAAAGCCCTGATAGAAGCCATCCCATTTTTTATTTTATTTTTGTCTTAACATACAAAGGAAAAAATATTATACTACTTATAAATCTTTATTATACTACTTATAAATTATACTACTTATAAACAGAAGGGACACGGTGGCTTAGTGGGTTAGGACGCTCAGCCTGTCGATCAGATGGTCGAATCCCGAGTGCCGCGTAACAGAGTGAGCAACTGTTACTCGTCCCAGCTTCTGCCTGTTACTCATCCAACCTTCTGCCAACCTAGCAGTTCGAAAGCACGTAAAAATGCAAGTAGAAAAATAGGGACCACTATGTTGGGAAGGTAACAGTGTTCTGTGCGCCTTTGGCGTCTAGTCATGCCGGCCACATGACCACGAAGATGTCCTCAGAAAAGCGCTGGCTCTTCAGCTTTGAAATGGAGATGAGCACCAACTCCTAGAGTTGGAAACGACTAGCACACATGTGTGGGGGAACCTTTACCTTTACCTTTATAAATCATGTCCCTCTTACTATAGATCCCATTTATATCCAAAATTTATCTATTTTTGCCATATTTAAACAGGGGTTTAGTCATATGATACTCCCTCCAGTAATGTCTGGGGTCATATACTTTACAACAATCAATAGTAGTTAGTATCTATGATTCCATAATCAGCATACTAGTTAGTAATACATTTCTTTGATCTTCTCTTCTCCCAATACTATTTTCCTTTTGCCAACTTTGAGTAACTACAATTCTTAGTACTTTCAATACATAGAAAGTTAAATGTAAATATTTTTTCTAGTATTTATACAAATAACATTAACATCAGTGTATAACATCTTTTCTAATCAGCTTATGACATGATACAGTATTATTGTTTAATACTGCATAAGTACTGTTTTGTAATTAATATGAACAATTGTGTATTTAACTTGAATTTGACTACAATAGGCTCTGTCCATAAACATGGGTTAAAAATATGTACGAAGATTGTGTTGCCTTGTTTGAGGAAGCAACTATCTGAAGTCTATCTCTGTCTCCTCTCACCATGTCCTATATTTGCATATAGCAGTGGCAAATCCTCCGAAACACTTTTTAATAATAGCTGGAATTAAAATCCTGGAATTGTTAGATGGATTTGGAATGACCAAGAATCAGTCTAGGCACTTCTTAGATATAAAAGAGATCTTGGTTCACAACTTGCTTCTTTGTACTTTACTTCCTGGAGATTTTATTTGAAAGAGTTCATCTTTACCAACAGAAGAATATCTTTAAAACACCTTTAAAACTCTGATCCCAGAATTTTCAGAAAATGTTTCCAACTATATTTCATAAAAAATCTACTACAAAGATTAAAAGAAATCCTTATAATGAAATAGAGGCTAAGAAGGAAAAGCATTGCAAAATAAATTCTCCTTTATAAATAACAAAGAACAGTAATGAGATTGGGGTGGGAAGAAAGGAGTCAACATGGCATTGTAAACAATATATAAAATGTTATGGAATTCTACACTATCAGGAATTCTATTCTTTAAAAGGAAATTGTGATAAGCTTTTTCCTTGTTGGAAGCATTTTCCTGCATTCCTGAATAACTTTTAAAAGATTTATTATATTTTCAAAGACTTCCACAGAAGAAAACCAAATAGAATGGATTTTCAGTCATACCACTTTATGAAGATTTTCCTCTCTGGGTTTCATGTTCCAGTTAGGTGAAAACTCAGAAGATCAGATGGCTATATTAATGTAGTATATAGAAAAATGTCTCTTCTTAATTTGATCAGTCACATCATAGGAGATAAGAATGGAAATAGGTTGGGTGTGACAATCAATCAATCAGAATAGAGCTGGAAGGGATGCTGGAGGTCTTCTAGTCCAACTCTGTGCTCAAGCAGGAGACCCTATACCATTTCAGACAAGTGGATGTCCAGTCTCTTCTTAAAAGTCTCCAGTGATGAAACACCCACAACTTCTGGAGGCAAGTTGTTCCACTGGTTAATTGTCCTCACTGTTAGGAAGTTTCTCCTTAATTCCAGGTTGCTTCTCTCCTTGATTAGATTCCATCCATTGTTTCTTTTCCTGCCGTCTGGTGCTTTGGACAATAAATTGATCCCCTCTTCTTTGTGGCAGCCCCTCAAATACTGGAATACTGCTATCATATCACCCCTATTTCTTTTTTTTAATTTAGATTAGCCAAACCCAAATCCTGCAGCCGTTCTTCATATGTTGGGTGCAATCTTTGCATAGTAATAGTCTATCCAAAATATTAAAAAGGTTATGTCCTGATGTGTGCTAGCATGAAGAAAAAGCTAACCTCACAATTGTTCCATTGAGTAATTGTCCTCACAACTCTAACATCTGTGTTACAACTGTTGAATTTTACCTCCTGGAATGGGCCCCAAAGTCCAAAATTAGAGCCTTTTTCTTACTTTCTTAGTTATATTTCAGGTTTTAAATTTACGCTCATTCAGACAACATTCAGTCTTAAAAAAATAATAATCTATTTTTTGAACTTTTCCGACATGTTGTTTTCAGAAATGTTGAGTTATGTGAGGAGTCAGGACTGTTAGTGTTCTTGACCCTGCAGTCCAAAATAAACAAGGAGCCATCTTTTGATTATTTGATTATTAGGCACAGGCAATTGAGATAACATTAAGCATAATTATCTTGCTCTTGGTAAATCTAGCATTTGTGTGTGTGTTTCCCAATTAAGTGACTGATCTGTAAAAGTGAAATACCTGCAGTTCTCCTTTTTCCATACTTTTCAAATAATGAAGGGTGATTTTGATGTAAAAAATATTAGAATGAGTACAGAATTCAAAACAAGAGAGTCAGAAGTCTCTTATTGGAGGCCTTCTACTCCAACCCCATGCTCAAGCAGAGGACCATATACTATTCCAGACAAATGGCTGTCCAAACCTCCAGTGATCAATCACCCACAGCTTCTGGAGGCAAGCCATTCCACTGATGAATTGTTTTCACTGTCAGGAAATTTCTCCTTACTTCTATATTTTCCATCTGTTACCTCTTGTGCTACTCTCAGGTTCTGTGGACAATAAGTTGACCCCCTCTTCTCTATGCAAACCCCTCAAGTACTGGAAGATTGATATCATGTCACCCCCTAGTATTCTCTTTGTTAGACTAGACATACCCAGTTCCTGCAAACATACGTTTTATCCTTCAGTCCCCTAATTATCTTTGTTGCTCTTCTGTGCACACTTTCTAGAGCCTCACCATCGAACTTCATTTTGTTAGATATGGCTCAGTGTTCAAATATGTCAAGGTCCTTCTGGACCTGAGCCTATGTTCTAAAGTATTGGTTATTCCCACAGCTTGGTGCCATCTGTAAATTTGATGAATTCCCCTTCTAGCCCTTCATCTAGAACAGGGGTAGGCAACCTTGACTTTTTTATGACTCATGGACTTCAACTCCCAGAATTCCTGAGCCAGCCATGCTGAGGGAAAACAGAGAGGTTTCCAAGCTGAGCCATGCTGGCTCAGGAATTCTGGAAGTTGAAGTCAACAAGTCATAAAACAGCCAAAGTTGCCTACCTCTGATGTAGAACATTTATGAAGGTGTTGAAGAGCACTGAGCCTAAGACAGAACCTTGTGATGTTCCATTGCATGCATCCCTCCACCTAGATATGGTTCCATTGAGTACAACAGGTTGTCAGCCATTTACTAATACATCTGTTGTTGATGCTGCCTATCCCACATTTTTCTAGCTTACCAAGAAGGAGGCTGTGCTCTACTTTGTCAAATGTTTTGTTGTTGTCAATTGCGAAGTCATGTTCCATGTGATCCCATGGACAATCTTCCTCCAGGCTTTCCTGTCCTTTATCATCTTCTGGAGTCTGTTTAAGCTCATGCCTACTGCTTCAGTGACTCCATCCAGACACCTCATTCTCTGTCATCCCTTTCTTCTCTTGCCCTCAATCTTTCCCAGCATCAGGTTCTTCTCCAGTGAGTCCTTCCTTCTCATTAGGTGGCCAAACAATTTGAGTTTCAACTCCAGGATCTGGCCTTCTAAAGAGCAGTCAGGGTTGATCTCCTCTAGGACTGACTGGTTTGATTGCCTTGCAGTCCAAGGGACTCACAGGAGTCTTCTCCAGCATCATAGTTCAAAGGCCTCAATTCTCTGGCGCTCAGCCTTTCTTATGGTCCAAATTTCACAGCCATACATTGCAACTGGGAAGACCATAGCCTTGACTATACACACTTTTGTTGGCAGGGTGATGTCTTTGCTTTTTAGTATGCTGTCTAGATTTGCCATAACTTTCCTCCCCAGGAGCAAGCGTCTTTTAATTTCTTGGCTGCAGTCCCCATCTTTGGTGATCTTGCAGCCCAGGAAAATAAAATCTGTCACTATCTCCATTTCTTCCCCATCTATTTGCCAGGAATTGATAGGGCTGGATGCCATGATCTTGGTTTTCTTAATGTTGAGTTTCAAGTCAAATGTTTTATTGAAGTCCAATTATACTATGTCAGTAGAATTTTGCTGGTCCACTAATTTAGTCACTTTGCCCCTTATGTCCAAACTTTTAAAATTGCCCACTAATACTTCTTGATGTCACTTCCCTTATTGTCATTAGGCAGTGTAATTATAGCTTTGCTAAATAGTGCAGCACCTTATGATTTCCTTAGAGAAGTATATATTGGGTTGGGTCTAAAATGTCCACTTTTGACTACACTATTATTTCACAACACTTGCTATCTTATTTAAGTAATGGTCTAATCCACTTAAAGCCTTTATTAATATTGTATAATACAAAATATCCAGGACATAAAAATATCTCTCAGAGCAAAAGGGAATCTTATTAATATCTATTGTGCACAGAGAAATTTTAATTATTTCCCCCTTGCCTCCATATACATAAAACATTATATAATATTATATTAAGAATAAAGAAAAAGAAGGAAAATGCTCAGAAAGTATGATGGTAGTGGTTTAGAAGTGTTTATTATCTTCTTGTAGTCTATTTAATACATGAGCTCATACAGCCTTTCTTATCCTATTTGCCACATTTTGCCTAAAATATTGAAAGACTCTCTCTCTCTCTGTATGTATGTATGTATGTATGTATGTATGTATGTATGTATGTATAAGCCATGGAAGGATCCAAGAAATTTACGGTAGAAGCAATTTATGTTTCAAAATGTCACTTGTAACAACACCCAGAGCTCAGTGGTTTGATAACTCAGTTGAAAGCAGAGAAAGCTCCAGGAAATAATGCAATTACATTCAATTTGTTAAATGAAAAGTTCATATATATATACTTGTTCTTGTTTCTTTGTTCAGTGGAAGTCATGCCAATGTCCATGTGCCTCTGAGTGAAGCCTTCGGTTATTTTGCCCTGGGAGAGAAAAAGAAAACAAGAAAACAATGAGAGCTTCAGCTAATTTACATATTATGAAAGTCAACAATATGTTCCTAAACTTGCCCACAAATTGATAATGTAATATTTCATTAAAACTCCAGACATTCATTGAGAAGAGAGATGCAACTTGCAAGTAAGTGATTTACACCATGCTGAGCACTACTTGGAGTCCTTTAAGTTGTATTTGAAATCACTACATTACTTATTTCTCCCAAACAACTAATCAGTAAATCACTAAATCTACTTTTGTCAAGATGACTCCATAAATAAGAAATACAATGCCAACTGTTTTAATACATTCCAGTTTTTTTATTTGATATCATCAAATGATAACAATATTATAATTTAACTAAAGTGAAGAATTGGAACTATCCAAATGTCACAGAGGTGAAAAGGCAATGGATTTTTAGAGATTTGTATCCTATGATAAAATAATGAAATTTGACAAAAATTGGTATCTCTTGGACAGAAGGCTTTTGACTGGTATCATTATCTATCACAGCAAAAATAAAATGCATAGATTTTTGAATATACTTACATTTGATGTGGAATTGATGTTTTGATTAAATATTATGTCTATTTATAGTTGTTCTCATACATTAGGTATTAATAAGGTTATATGTTATTCGGAATTATTATTTGTCCTTAAAATTATTATCAGGATTTAAGATCCAGATTACTTCATTATTATTTCTAAACAGATTGATTAAAAAATAATAATCATTATCTGAAAGATGTTGACTAAGCTCTAAAACTCCTCCTCCTCCTCCTCCTCCTCCTCCTCCTCCTCCTCCTCCTCCTCCTCCTCCTCCTCCTCCTAAAAAGCCTCCCAAACCTGTACCTCATTAATTTGACAGTAGTTGCAACAAAATTAATTTAAATTTTGTAATTGAAATGTAAATTAAGGTAAACATTGTTTTAAGTAAAACTATCGAAAAGACTTTTGGGGGAGGAAAAAAAAATGATTCTACCATAAGAAACTAGCCAGAAAGTATAGCTGGGATTGTATGAATTTTTAAAAACCTTCTGAAAAACAAGGCAACTTCTATCAATACTCTTAATGAGAAACAGTGAAGCATAAAATAAATCATCATCAATCTTCTTAATTATTATTGTCCTCATAATCTCAGCTAAAATGTAGCAAATCCCTCCATGGCATCTCCTATGTAGAGAATTCTGTTGACAAATTCCATCTCATCCCAGAAGTCAAGGACTTTCTCTGAAAAATTAATATAAATTGCCTATCCATTTTATTACTGAAATAGAGATGGGCCACTCAATGTATCATGAAAAATCAATTTTCAAATGTTATGTTTACAATATAACTACAGATATGTCTTCTTAATTGAGTAAGGCAACATCATCCTCAGTTTTCATTTCCTGGCTCCAGGGAATTACCTTGCAGTTTCACAGCATATTTTATTTGAAGAAAAATCCAAAGTAAATGGTGAAAAACTTCAGAACTCTTTATGCTGTTTACAAACAGGCTTGCTTTTCTATCTTCTTGGCAGTTATCATATGAAACTGTAATAGAAGATTATGTTCATTTTTAGGAAGCCTATTTTTTATTTAGAGAATTTTGATTGAATTTGTTAACTGCATAAAAGTGGGGATTCTCTAATTATTTTTTAATCCACAGGAGAAGCCAGAAGAATCCATTCAAAGAAAGACTAATGGTGGGAATAGTCATTTATAACACAGAATTTGTGGAGGGATAAGTAGACATTTTGGTTTTCAAATCAAAATAATGGAGAAGGGATGCAATATGCAGATTAAAGGATGCAGGTGGAAGATATGAGCTGGGTTTTGGGGAAGATTTGGGGAATAACTTTTTTTAATGAAATAAAGAATGCTTCAACACTGGAGACTTTCAAGAGGAGACTGGATAGTCACTTATATGAAATAGTATAGGGTCTCCTGCTCAAGTGGAGAATTGGACTACATGACCTTCAAGGTCCCTTCCAACTCTGTTATTCTATGATCTAAGAACCTTATCAGTGTTTCAATGCACACGTCTTAATAATTGGCTCTTTTTTGAAAATCACCCCATTTTAGTAATTTTACTTCCAAAATTTAACAGTGTTATCATGGGTGAGGATAGTAATTATTGTGATAGTAATTAAAAATGTGTGTGGGAGAGGTTAGAGAGTCCAGTTTTTGGCCACAGATTGCTCCTTGCTAATGCACACTCTCTGGAGCTCATGGAAAGAAAGTAAGGAAATAAATACATTCTAGAAATGTATGCTTTCTTACAGCAGTTCCTGGGAACTGCAAGCACATGCTTCAATGTGAATGAATCAATTTCCTGTTTAGATTAACTGTAGATGAATCTGTCAGTTTTGGTTCTTCACTATATCACATTTTCCAATCTCAGATTCAGTTCTGTCTCAATTCTGACTTCAAAAATATGGAAGAACCGTTGGACTGCATTTTTATATAGATTTGTTCTACACTTCGTCTAATACATAAAAGAAAATTGCAACATATTTTACTTAACACAAGACATGCTTGTATGTTATTTCCAGATTTTTGGTTAACTGTATGTTTGAAAGGAGAATTTTGTTTCAGTGGTATATTGGATTAAAAAAGCAAAAAATAAAAGGAAAGTATGCTTATTTACCCCTACCCTTTTAAAGAGAATTGTTAATACCTAATCATGAGAGTAATATCAGGTTATATAATATTATGAATAGGATGTAAAAAAAATGCACAAAGCACTTTCACAGCATATTTGTCTTCAGAACATTGCAGGAGTTTAGATACAATGCCATATCCAATATGCCACAATTTAGAATTGGAATAGTCATAGGGAACATCATCTGAAATAATGAATAACGTCGAATAAGCACTCCATTTATGAAACTTGCAGAGATAAAGGACAGTTTCTGGAAAATGTAAACAGCTTTAAAAGTTGGCAGAAAAAAAGCAAGCAAGTATTTATTTGGGATATGTAGATAATGTAGATTTGTAGTCAATGAGATAAGGAAACATGGAAGATAAGGAGTATGAAATAATAATGACAAATAGAATGGTGGTCAAATAGAATAACAGAATAATGGAAGGGACATTGGGAGCTTTTTAGTCCAACTCCCTGCTCAAGCAGGAGAGCCTATACCATTCCAGACAAGTGGCTGTCCAGTCTCTTCTTAGAAGTCTCCAGTGATGGAGCATCCACTACTTCTGAAAGCAAGTTATTCCATTGGTCAATTATTCTCACTGTTAGGAAATTGATCCCAAAGTATCAGGTTCTAAAAAAATTGAAATTGAATGCTTATGGCATACACCAGCCTTTGTGATCTCACTAGGAAATGGGACCAAAAAAATGGGAGCACACATAGAAAATCTGCACATCAACAAATTTTCCATCTTTCAATTGCAAAAGGCTACACTTCCTAGATGTGTACCAGGGGTAGGCAACCTTGGCTCTCTTATGACTCATGAACTTCAACTCCCAGAAGGCTATGCTGGCTCAGGAATTCTGGGAGTTGAAGTCCACGAGTCATAAAAGAGCCAAGGTTGCCTACCCCTGTACTATACCAATATATTAAGACATCCTTGGTTCTTGGGAAGAACATGATGTGTGTGACAGACAACAGCAGGTAAAGAACTGGCAGCTGTGACTTCACATTACTGGAGACTGATAACTGATATTAAACATGATATTAAACCCTGTGAACCTGCGTGGTTCACAACAGTCAAAGGCATAACAATAAAATCCACAAAACTGAAGAAAAAATAGAAAAGTCGTGTCAAGCGTGATGTAGTGAATGGTCTCAATCTGCCTTGCTGAAACCTGCTTGAAAATCTTAATGTCGAGTTGGGTTTGGAATCTAAAGGTTAAAATGCTGAGAAAATCACAAAGAAATCCTCAGTTAGGAAACAGCAGGGAATCTGTAAGCAACATCCTTAATGAAAATAAAATTTTCTTTGTTAAACTCTCATGAACTGTTATTTAAGACATATGACTATATTCTACAGATTTATTTTATTAGGACTGGGCTATGTTGATATAATAAAAGTAGTAAAAATAACATTTTTAAGTAGTATGCATGTTCATGGAAAAGAAGGGATAAATACTACCATGATGCACTTCAAATTTGTATGTCTTATCAAAACATAGTTTGGAAATATGTTTACATTTTTAGATCTCTTTGAAAAAAATGTCTGTACAATGTCTATCTATTCATCTCAAATTAATTTATACTGCTAAAGATACTTACAGGCCTAGATGGAAAGCGATAGAGAAATATGCAAATATTTGAGTCATTTTTTTAAAAAAAATAATTCTTGAAGATTCATGAATAAATCAAATGGGCTGAAAAATGAGTATATGTAACGCTGATACAGAGTGGAAACAAACAAGTTTATCTTTCAAACAGACCTTTACTACTGTCTTTAAAGTGTTCCTCAAAGCTAAATAATAATAATAATAATAATAATAATAATAATAATAATAATAATAATAATAATAATAATAATAATAAAAGGATCCATTAAAACTATCAGAATTTTTAATGTAATATCAGGCTGAAAAAACAAGCTTTTTTAAAAAAAGAATACAGAATAAATAAATAAATAATAAAACCTGAGAAATAACTGAAATATATGTTAAAATGCAGATCTTGAAATATTCTGGAAAAGGTTTTTTTTTAAAAAAAAATATACAATACAATACAACACAATACAATATTTTTCCAATATTTCCAATAATTTGGATTTCCAATAACATATACAGATTTATAACCAGATATACTGTAAACGTGTGAAAAAATAGAAGCAAACAATAGTATCCATCCATTGGTGGATGATTTCATTTTTTACACTGTAAGCCAGGCATTCTCCACATTTGCCCTGTAAAGTGTTCTTGTTAAGAAGGTGCCCTTGGTAAATATTCAGCACGCATACTAGAATGAAATTGATCTGCCAGGATTTCTATTTTAAGCTATGTCTCAAGCCACCTCCAGTTACATTCCCTTCCTTCCATAGCTCTTTTTGCCTCCTTAGTTTTACAGTGTCTTCTATTATCAGTCCTCATCAGAGCGGCACCATCTTTATGATTTTTTAAAAGTTTCCATTTAAGAATCTGCTTCCATTTCTTAAGCATGTTCTTATTTTCCAGACTCATGTTCCCATGAGTCTCTCAGTGTGGATTTATCTCAAGGACAATTCTACGAAACAGAACTAGAGGACCAGAAACATAATGCTGAAACATTAATACCTATTAAAATTTGCATGAATTATTGCTGAGACTTGGTGGAGCCTTGGTGGAGCAGTGGGCTAATGCCTCCTTAAGTAACACCAGCTGCCTGCAATTAGTGCAGGTTGGCATCCCACCAGGCTCAAGGTTGACTCAGCCTTCCATCCTTCCAAGGTAGGTAAAATGAGGACCCAGATTGTTGGGGCCAATAAGCTGACTTTGTAATAATGCCGCTTGGAGTGTGTGTGAAAGCCCTAATAAGCAGGCATATACATAGAATGAAGGCTACTGCTAAGCTTGTAAGCCGCCCTGAGTCTTTGGAGAAGGGCGGGATATAAATGGAATTAAAATAAATAAATAAATAAAATTGCTATCGCTAGGTCCTGAAATGGTTAAGACTTCCAGGAAAGTAAAAGAACTGTGCCACGGAAAATTATCTGAACAATTAACGTAATCACTAAGACAAGACTGGTTACATATAATGGAGAAGTTCATAGAAAGTAAAAACAAAACAACAACAGCAACAACAACAACAACAACAACAACAACAACAAAAACAGATGAATCCAGCAGCAAATAATTTGGGTTAGTCTCTTTCTATCAATGCAATTTATCTCAGAAGTTTGTTATTGTGGAGAAAAATAGGAGGCAGGTACAACATGTATGCTACCTTGAACTCCTTTTCAAAAGGAAGAATATTAAATAACTCAATCAATATATTTACAATAATTTCACCACCATTGATACCAAGGAACTGCAGCTGGATCAAGGACTTAAATTTGTGTTAGAACCATGTCCCTTCTCTCTTTTCCCAATTAGATACTTGAGTTTGGATTTAGAATAGATCCATTCTATCAATGGATGATCAACTTATACCACAGTGCAAAAGCCATATCTTCAGCTTATAATAGCCCAGACTTCCTTGTGTTCCTACTAGGACATAGTTCCTCCAAAATTCTGCAACGTTTCCATATGGGAAAGAAACAAACCATTCATAACATTTATAATCTTGATGTGGATATATATATTACACTTTTCAGATTGGTATAATTAGGTAATAATGCTAGCAGGAGAAGGAATGACCTTGAGGAACAGAAGAAAGAGTTTCTCCCAAGACAACAGTCAGATAAAATAAATCTAAGTTGGAAGCAGTATGGTAACCTGAGAAAATGTCTCAGACAAGATCATCCCTAGTTTTCACAAAGATAAATGGGAGGGGAAAAATATTCAGGCTTGTGAGATTTTGTATAACTTTTATTATAGCAAAAGTGGCACTGGTCTGCCTGACTTTAGTTTCCTAATCTGGTCTACTTTGAATGGCTAAGGATGATTCACCCTTGAATTTCATTGACATTGGTACAATAGTTTTCAGAGTTCATTTACTTATTTACAAGTTATTAAAATACAAATAACTTTGTTTCTTTTCATTACAATGGAATGAAACTGAAAGGGAAGCTATTTGTGACAATCAGAACAAGGTAATTGACAATCACTATTTCCAGTTTAATCTGAAACCTTATTTTTTATCTTATCAGGTTATATTGCTAATATATGAAAGCATGAATATACTTTTAGTAGACCAATACATATGTGGTGAAGTAAGGTGGAGAGTCACAAGTGCCCTTTTCTGGGCTGGGGGGGGCGGAATGGGACAACATAGCTTACATTTGTTAGTATGCAGAAAAGGGGCCAAGGCGCCCCCCCACCCCAGCACTTTTCATGGTGTATCTAATGATTATGCAGATAGTATTTTAGTCTAGCAAAATTTCAGTCACTAGCT
Organism: Vipera ursinii; assembly: GCF_947247035.1. NCBI lineage: Eukaryota > Metazoa > Chordata > Lepidosauria > Squamata > Viperidae > Vipera > Vipera ursinii. The sequence goes on along the minus strand of NC_139514.1, from coordinate 102,191,296 downwards.
GAGCAGCAATAAAGAAACTTATTCTAAAGTAACACCCCGTGTCATTCTTGGTTCCTTGGGCCTGATAGTACACCAATGTATCTACAGGTGTCCTGAGGGCTGTAACCAAACTGCTTATAAGGACAAAAGATAGGAGAAATCCAGATACACATGACAATATACGTACATACTGTAGCTATAGCATGCAATTGTAATAAAGAAAGAAAGAAAAAAACTTAAAGAGAGAAAAGCTAGGAAAGGCTTATTGCACAATAGTGACTCTGAGAATGGTGAAAAGAAAAGTTTTTCCATATACATAAACAAACAACAGTGAGATGTGATTGTGGTGATGGCAAATTTCTCCCAGCTCCTTTGTCGTGAAAAGGGAGCTCTCTCTAATTTGAAGATGGGTTTCTTAATCCCTGAATACAATTATCTCTTCGCCAAGACCAAGTACAAAAAGAAGTTGTCAGTTAATCTTCCCTTTTCCTTTAATAGTGGAAATTACTATGGTCTCCTTGGGGATTTCTCTCTTAAGTAGAAATTGTAAAATCTTTTCAAACTACCTACACAGTCGTTAAGGAGCTGTGGTGGCGCAGTGGTTAGAATACAATATTACAGGCTGACTCGGCTCATTGCCATTCTGACCGGCTCAAGGTTGACTCAGCCTTCCATCCTTCTGAGGTCGGTAAAATGAGGATCCACATTGTTGGGGGCACCATGCTGACTCTGTAAACCACTCAGAGGGTGCTGTAAAGCACTATGAAGCGTTATATAAGTTTAAATGTGTAATGCTATTGCTATTAGTGTAATGGCTAGAGACATCACAATGGACTCAAAGGACTGTCATCCATCTACACTAACCATGCTTCACCAGATGCCAGTCTGTCATATGCAACAGGGGGGAGGAGCTGTGAGGAGGTAAGGGGTTGGACTAAGGGAAATCAAATCTCCTCATTGTGCCAACCTGTGAGAGCGTCCAGCTACTTCACGGTCACACCATGGAATACCACACCCTCCAGCCTCCCAAGCCAGTGACTGTTACCAAAACAATTTATCTGAATGTAATTGGAGAGGTGAGATATCCAAGGGGAAAGATGGGGAGAAGGGAAGAGTTAATCAGATGCTTTGGGCGTGAAACACAAGATTCAGCTTTGCTATGCTGTAACCACTTGGGTTTAGCAAGGTGTACTTTCACTAGTAATGCAATTCAAGAGTCTCTCTTTCCTATCAGACCAAGTTGGCATAGCTGACATGGAAAATAAGAAACTGGAGATTAGACAGGACCATTTTTTTTGAACATGTGTAAACATTGGCCAGTTTCTGCTTCTTAGAAGCAAACTATTACAACAGAAGGGCAGAGAAAGAAACAACAGGCCACACATACTGTACATAGAACAAAAAAAGAATGACAGTCCTAGTACAATCTGATCTTTGACATTACTAAGGTTACTTGTCTATGCAATATCCTACCTTACTACTCAAGGCAGCTCTCTCTTCCTGTGCAACCATTGACATTTAAAGAATTATTTCACTAGTTGAGATACAGCCTCTGAGAAGAACATGTGATATTGACTAGTCAGTATGAGCTAATTGAAGTTGATACACTGCGTTCATTTTGATGCCTCCCAGTGGGATTTTTTGCTTCCTCTTATTGATTTATTGGTTCAATTTATGTCCCTTCTTTCTTCCTCAATCTCAGGCTGTATGATTTTATCCCCAAAATAGTAACCATTTCTGGGGTGAGAGAGAATAACTGCCCAGGTTCATTCAGTGAGATTCCATTGTCAGGATGGATCTGAATTTGATTCTCCCAATTATAATGCAACAGTTTAACCCAGTGGGACTTCCAAAAGGTTCTCCCACACATGCGTGCTAGTCATTTCCGACTCTAGGGGCTGGTGTTCATCCCCGTTTCAAAGCTGAAGAGCCAGCGCTTGTCCGAGGACGTCTCCAAGGTCATGTTGTCGGCATGACTAGACGCCAAAGGCGCACGGAACGCTGTTACCTTCCCACCATAGTAGTCCCTATTTTTCTACTTGCATTTTTACGTGCTTTCGAACTGCTAGGTTGGCAGAAGCTGGGACGAGTAACAGGCGTTCACTCTGTTACGCGGCACTCAGGATTCGACCCGCCAAACTGCTGACCTTCTGATCGACAAGCTCAGTGTCCCAACCGACTGAGCCATCGCTAATTGATTTAGATCACCAGGATGCATATCCATATATTTTCTATATTAGAATCTGGTATAAAGGAATCTAAAAACAGATTTCAGCAATATGGAACTTTTTTTTATAACAACATCTCACATGTAACGCACTATTGCTCTCTGAGATTGTGAATTATTTAAACTTTTCATTACAACTTGTACTCATTTGTTCTAAATGGGGGAAAGGCCTAATCCAGCAAGCATTTCAAATAATCATTTTAGGCTTTTATTAAGTACACTATATGCTTGTGGTAATTTGTCTGTGAAGATGTTTCACTTCTCATCCAAGACGCTTCTTCAGCTCTGACTGGATGGTGGGGAATGGAAGGATTTATATTCCTTGCAGGCAGCTGATCATTTGAATTCTTTAGAGAGTCATTGAGGCCATTTGGAGGTTCATCTGTGTCCTCAGGGTTACCTGAGTAGTGCAAATGTGTGTGGAACTTTCTTGGCTGCAGGATGTTTTCTGCCCTGCGTCCCTTCACTGTTGAAGACAGACGCAGGGTGTTGGGGATGAGTCTGTGTTGTCTGTATCTCAAACTGAAGTGCAAGCGGGTCCTGGAGCAGATTTTCTGGAAATCTGCTCATATTACCACACCATTCGAAAGATGTTCATCTCAAAAGGTATTTAACAGTGCACTTTGGGGTGAACACCCTTCAAATGTTGTAGGAGTATGAACGGATTTCCAGAAAACGTTGCAGACTCCAGGAACCATTTGCACTTCAGTTTATGGTAATTTGGTATTACACCATTTTGAAATCCAAAGAAATTGACAGTTGAAGGCAGATAAAATTATTAATAATGTTAACAAATAAGGAAAACTGAACATGTAGATAGAGACCACTGGGCATATAGAGATGAAACCCCAGAGAAAAATGTGCACAGAGAATTATGCTATCCCAATCATTACCAATAACATCTAGCCAGTGAAAATCTTTTAGAAGATAGAATATATTATTTCCTATAGAAACTGTTTAGAAACACAAATAAAGGGGAGGACTCAATTCCCATGGTTAATCCTGCAGTACACTTCAAGTGCCAATAAATTTAATTAGTGCTATCAAAAGACTGCCATTCAGTGAGAAAGTGTACAGCAGATAAAACAGACAATGCTAATGAGCTTCTAACACTCTGCTTTATCAGCTTTCTTTTAAAAGCAAAAAATGTTTGTGTGTGGATTTTGTTTTACAGGTACAGTTTTTGATTGAGTGTTTCTGGCACTTAATTAATCTACTTCCAAACTTACAGTTACTGACTTGTTTAAGTTTCCCCTCCTCTCTTAGACCTAGATTGGTAAATGAAAGAGAGAACAATTCTTAAGGCAATCTGCACTGGGAAAGGAATAAATCATTTTTTCCTGTTGTACTGAAATGGAATAATAATAATAATAATAATAATAATAATAATAATAATAATAATAATAATAATAATAATAATAATAACAACAACAACAACAACAACAACAGCAGCAGCAGCAGCAGCAGCACAAGCACCAGCAGCACCAGCACCAGCACCAGCAGCAACAACAACAATAATAAAGTTGGAAGGGACCTTGGAGGTTATCTAGTCCAACCCCCTGCTCAGACAGGAAACCCTATACAATTTCAGACAAATGGATGTCCAGTCTCTTTTTAAAAACTCCCAGTTTTAAGAAGCATTCACAGCTTCTGGAGGCAGATTGTTCCACTCATTAATTGTTCTAACTATTAGGAAACTTCTCCTTAGTTCTAGGTTGCTTCTCTATTTGGTTAGTTTCCATCTGTTGCTTCTTGTCTTGCCTTGAGGTGCTTTGGAGAATAGCTTGACTCCCTCTTCTTTGTGGCAGCCCCTAAGATATTGGAACATTGCTATCATGTCACTCCTCGTCCTTCTCTTCATTAGACATACCCAATTCCAGCAACCGTTCCTTATATGTTTTAGCCTCCAGTCCCCTAATCATCTTCGTTTCTCTTGTCTGTACCCTTTCTAGAGTCTCGACATCTTTTTTACATCATGGTGACCAAAACTGGATACAGTATTCCAAGAGTGGCCTTACCAAGGCATTGTAAAGTGGTATTAACACTTCACATGATCTTGAGTCTATCCCTCTGTTAATGCAGCTTAGCACTGTGTTGGCTTTTTTGTCAGCTGCAACACACTTCTGGCTGATATTTAAGTGATTGTCCACTAGGACTCCAAGATCCCTCTCACAGTTGCTACTATTGAGCAAGGTACCATCTATACTGTGCCTGTGCATTTGGTTTTCTTGCCTAAATGTAGAACCTTACTTTTTTCACCATCAAATTTTGTTAGATAGCACCCAATGTTGAAGTCTTAGGCCTATATTCTGAAGCGTTGACTATTCCTGCCAGCTTGGTGTCATCTGAAAATTTGATGAGTTCTCTCAGTATATGTTCCTCTCTAATGTGGATTTCTCCAATAACTGAAATCTATTCCATGCTGCAGATTTTTTTAAAATATTTCTTATACTGTATCTTGCACATATTCACTTATAGAGTCCAAGCCAGTGGTGGGATTCAAATATGTGAGCAACTGGTTCTCTGTGTGGATGCCGCTTTCTGAAGTCCATTCTGGGCCTGGCCAACAAAAAATTAGCTGCCGGTTCTGCCAAATTGGTGTGAACTGGCTGAATTCCACCACTGCTTATACCCTTGTTTAGTAATGTTTATAGCCTTTTCCGTGTTCCACTCTTTTTGAAGTTTGTAAGTTAACACTAGAAGTCTTGATTTTTTTAGGTTAAATATCTGATTCAATATTTACTTTTCATATGTGTCTTATAACATTATCTATAGATGCTGAGAAACTTCTATAGAGAAACAAGGTTCTTTGTGTTTCCCAGAAAGAAGCTAAATGTAAATTGTTTGAACCAGAAAACTACAGTACATTTTAGCTACTAGACCTTAGCTGCAAAAACCCAGATGACTAATACATTTTAAAAAAAAAAATATCTAAGCCTTTGCTGACATGTCCCAAAGGTGTTTTTTCAAGAGGCAACTGGACTTTCTTGTTTTTCTTTGTAGACATTTTGCTTATCATCCAAGAAGCCTACAAAACTTAATAGGAAGTCTTTTCTTCCAATGAATTCTTCTTTCCAGGAAGCTCAACTCCATCTTTGACTTTGGGTAGGTTCCACTTCCTCAGTTCAGAGTGCTGTGTAACCCAGGAATCTTTGTGGATTCACAGATCCTGCTTGGTGGTGGTAGTTGTAGCCATGAAAGTGTTCACACAGTTTCAGCTTTACCAGTTTTGCCTTTTCCTGATTTGGGAGCCCCTTTAGGCAATCGCTCATGCGCTGGTCATGTAACAGTTCTATTAGTGCAACACACACTACATGGGGCTAGCCTTGAAGCTTATCCTATTGATTACTCATTAGCTACGATCTTTGCCAAATCTCACAGTTTAGGAAATTGGTTTGAGTGTGGTTGAATGTTGAAATGCTTAATAAATTATACAAATGGTTTTATTATGGATAGACCACAGCACACCCATGTAAGCTTCTGTTCCATGAGCTACACTAGTTCCCTGTAGGATTCTGGGTTCAATTAAAGGTATGGTTATCACCTGTAAAGGCTTTCATGGGATAGTGCTATTATTTGAGGGATCACCTATCCCTATAATTTCTGTCCATTCCACATGATCTGACAGAGTTGACGTGCTTAAGGTCCCATTGACCAAACACTGCCATTTGGAGAGATCTTATCATACTGATTCCCCACAAAACATTGTTACCACTTAGATTTGTACAGCTCACACCTGTCAAGCCCTTTGGGCTCGACATTACAGAAGGGACCGGGGGAGCACAAATGGAATTACCCACCCTGTCCAGCCGCGCCCGAACTCACCAGCTGTCCGGCGGCGAACGCCGAGCCCGCAGCCGCGTCAGCAGCTGAGAGGCGGCCGGAGGGCACTACGAACGGCCGAGACGGGGCCGCGCCGGCAGGAACGGCTTCGAGGCAGCTGGAGAGCACTAAAAACGACCGAAAGGAGCCCGCGCTGGCACGAACAGCTGAGAGGCGGCCGGGAATGACTACGCGCAGCCGCGGGGAGCTCGTGCCGGCACGGAGAGCCGGGAGGCGGTCGGAAATGATTGTTGACGGTCGCACGGCTCCATCGGCTGCGGGACGGCCAGGGACACCTGCGGCTAGAAACAGCTACAGGTCCTCACGGCGGGCAGCTGTGCGGCGGCTGAGTTCGAGCGTCGGTGACCACGTGGGGCTTGCGAAGCCTCGGCCGCCTCCACCGGTGGTAGCCCAGGGGGCTCTACAATTACGCTCACACGGCGAGGCTGCGGGAACAATACGGGGCGTTGGGATGGTGGAGGGGAGCACAGCGAGGGCTTTCGGTAATGGGGGAGGGGGGTGCTGGGATTGTACCTTTCTTCGAGTTATGTGGTCCACAGTAGCAGGGGAAGAGGTAGGGTGTGGGGTGACAGGATTGGGGCGGGGTATTTACGCAGCTCAGGCGGGTGCTGGCCTGTGCGGGGAGAGGGTAGGGTTAATGGGTGGAGCTGTTGCCTAATTATCAGCAGAGTATAAAAGGCGCGTTGGGGGTGAGTAACTCCCAACGCTGACTTTGTTAATGCTTGGAGATCCTGACATTAAAGGTGCTCTCTGCAGTCATCCGTACTTCGTCGTGGTTTTCCTGAGTGTTTGTTATTCCCGGCGGAGACGAGGGTTTGACAGTAAGTCAGCGTTCAAACAGCACAGCGCTCTTTTTGCTGGGCTCTGGTTTTTGCCTGCCACCATGGCTGAGGGGACCCAGGGCGGTGTGCCCGTGGCAGGAGGGGAGGAACCAGCTGGGGTTGCTGTGCCCCTTGAGGTGGGGGAATTGGCAGAGGCCCCACCAGTGGTTCGGCCTAAGGTCCGGGACCTTGGACCATCACCAAAGGGAGCTGAGGCTCCAGAACCGGCTGCCCAGGAGGAGCCTGGAGAATGGTGGCTCAGTCCTGTCTTGAGCCAGCCAGTGGCTGGACAAACCCAACCATATAGAGGGAAGGGGTCCCTCTGGGAGTGGAGAGAGCGTCGTGCCACCGATGAGGGCGGAGAGGAGTGGAGCTACACCACGGCTCCTGGCAGTTATACTATGGACGTCCTGAGGGACCATTTTGGAGAACCCCGGCCATGGACCCCTACTGATGCCGACCTGGAGACTGGTAGATGGACATGACCCCGGACCGACCCGGAGCGTAGGAGTCAAATCCGGTTCCGTTTGGCAAGTCCCCGTTTTCGGGCTCCGCAGGCCCCTGGTACCCCACAGGTCCCAGGCCTTCCATCGCCGGGATCGGCGGCTGCTCCCGACTTGGGCCTCGCAGGGCCTGGTGAAACAAGGCCGGGGGGTGCTGTGCCAGCCGGGGGGCTGGGGTGGCAACAACCAGGGGTTGCACAGAGGCCGGGAGGCCCGGCGGGTCCTTGGGGAGGGCAACAACCAGGGGTTTGGGGCCCACCACCGCTGCCTGTGACCTTTGACAGCAACCCCGACTGTTTGGCCCTGTTCCTCGGACAAGCCATCCACCATCTGGACCAGTACGGTCCTTTGTATACTTCCCAGTGGGGAATGGTGATGGCTGTTACAACGGCTTTACAAGGGGAGGCAGCGGCCTGGGTGGCGAACCTTTACGGTGATCGTGCCCGTGAACTGGGGGATGTGGGCCTTCTCCTTGAAGCGCTGCGTACACGATTCGAGGATGTGACGCGCACGCATCGAGCGGAAGCTGAGATCGTTGGCTTGCGGCAGAACGGGCGTCCAGTTACAGCCTATGTGCAGGACTTTCGTGAAGTGGCTGGCAGGCTCAGTTCCTGGCCAGAGAGAATGTTGGTTCACCATTTCCGGGCCGGACTGGACGATTCTCTCCTACGAGCTTGTATCGTCCGGGGGATCCCTCCTAGGCTCCAAGAGTGGCTGCGGGTCGCGGTCGAGCTGGATGTGGCCTTACGGGTTTGTCAACGGCGTGTACGGCCCGTAGGAGATTCCCGTCAGGTCCCGCCGAGATCACAGGGCCAAGTGGAGAAGCCGCCGCCATCGTCGCTGTGTCCTGCCATCCAGCCACCACGGTCCGTTCTGCGATGCTTCAGGTGCGATCAGCCAGGGCATCGCGTGGCCGCCTGCCCTATACCTGCATCCCGGGTGGTTGCAGCAGCAACTCCAGCAAGGAGCACAACCCCCGGGCGCTTTGCAGAGCGTTCCCGGGCTTCTCGGCAAGCTGTGGAGTCAACAACATGGGGAAGCGGCCAGACGGAGGGGGACGGCGCCATCGATGTGAACGTGGAGTATTACGAGCATGGTGATAGGCCAGAGGAGGACCCCATGGTAAGTGCTCCGGTTAGCCCATTTTCAGTTCCGGTTACGTTAACCAACCCTGCCACGGGGGAGGTGATGGGGTTTAGGGCTTTAATTGATTCGGGTAGCACGAGGTGTCTTATTAGCCGGAAGGTGGTGGCCACACTGGGTGTTGGGGTGGTTCGGTTGAGGAGTCCAATACGTTTCCAGCAGGTGGATGGGTCTCTTTGGGGGGGGCGCCTATCACCCATGTCACAGAACATGTGCGGCTGGATATGGGGGAGAACTGGGAGCGGTTGCGGTTCATCGTGGTGCCCTCCATGACGGAGGAGGTGATTTTGGGGTTAACATGGCTGGACAGGTGGGGGCCGACCATTTGGTGGGAGGGGGGTTGTCATCACCTGCGCCTAGGGATTGGGCCACAGCCCCCTGATCATGAGCGGCCAAGCACATCTGGCCCGCCAGGGAAACCGGAGGAGAGTTGCAGGGCTGGGGCAGAGGTACACGTGCCACCAGAGTATACCGAATTCCTTGAGGTGTTCAGTGAGCAGGAATGCGATCTCCTGCCACCCCATCGACCGACGGACTGCGCAATTGAGCTAGAGCCGGGGGTCAAGCTTCCAAAGCCCCGGATGTATGCCATGACCCCGCGGGAGATGACAGAACTCCGAAATTATATCGATAAGAATCTTGCACGGGGGTTCATACAACCAGCTCGCTCGCGGATGGCAGCACCAGTTCTTTTTAGGGAGAAGAAAGATGGGGGCCTGCGTCTTTGTGTGGACTACCGGGGGTCAATGCAGTGTGTATTGAACATTTGTATCCACTGCCTTTAATGAAAGACATGTTGTCTCACCTGGCTAAGGGGAGGGTGTTTACCCGCTTGGACTTACGCGAGGCCTATTACCGGGTGCGCATCAAGAAAGGAGATGAGTGGAAAACGGCGTTTAACTGCCCATTGGGCAGCTATCAATTTCGTGTAATGCCATTCGGACTCCAGGGGGCCCCCGCCGTGTTCATGCAACTAATAAATCAGGTTTTGCATGAACATTTATATAGGGGGGTGCTTGTGTATCTTGACGACATCCTTATATATACGGAGACAATGGACCAGCACGTTGCCCTTGTACGCCAGGTTTTGCGAAAACTCCTAGACGCATGGTTGTACGTGAAACTATCAAAATGTGAATTCCACGCGTCTCGACTGGACTACTTGGGCTATCGGGTCTCAGCGGCCGGGATTGCCATGGATCCCAAGAAAGTGGAGGCTATATTGCAGTGGCAAGCCCCGGGGACCAGACGACAGCTACAGAGCTTCCTGGGGTTTGCCAATTTTTACCGCCAATTCATACCATCTTTTGCTGCAGTAGCTCTTCCATTAACAGACTTGCTCAAAACTAAGAAGTTAGCGGTGAAACCACGGCCAGGGTTGCGTGTAACGTGGACCATAGAGTGTCAACGGGCCTTCGAGACCTTGAAAGGTTTGTTCACCCGAGAGCCCATACTGTTGCATCCCGACCCAGCAGCACCATACGTTGTGCAAGCAGATGCTAGCGACATGGCAGTCGGAGCTGTTCTATTACAACACAACAGTAAAGGCGCATTGCAACCTTGTGCTTATGCGTCCAAAAAACTGTCGACCACCGAACGCGCCTGGGCTATCTGGGAAAAGGAGGCCTACGCCGTTCGGTGGGCGTTGGAGACATGGCGGCATCTCCTAGAGGGGGCAGAGAAGCCCTTCGAAGTGTGGACAGACCACAGGAACTTAGAAGCCCTACAGTCCCCACGTAAGTTGGCCCCTAAGCATGTGCGGTGGGCCCTGTATTTCAGGCGGTTCAGGTTTACCCTGAAATACGTTCCGGGGGGGAGAATTTCCTGGCGGATGCCCTCTCACGGCTTCCGCAGTATGACAACCAGCGGGAGGAGGTGGTGCAGGCTCTTATCCCTCCTCTCACCCCAGAGATGGTATGGGTTGTTCAGAACAAGGGTGTGGAGGACCTTGTACAGCAGCTGAAAAAAGCTCTGGTGGGAGATGACTGGCTACAGCAACACCCGCGACTCCTAACCCGATGGGATGACCTGGCCTGGTATGGGAGTAAGGTGTATGTACCGCAAACCTTGCGAGAGACTGTGCTTTATAGGTGCCATGACGCCAAACAGGCCGGACACCTTGGATTCCTGAAAACCCTGCACCTTGCTAGACGTCAGTTCTGGTGGCCAGGAATGAGGCGGCAGGTCAAAGATTATGTCCAGCGTTGCCGCACGTGTGCTATGGCCAAACCCCAGCCCGGGAAGCCAGCGGGGCTTTTACAGACGGTGGCAGACCCTAACCGGCCATGGCAGGACATCGGGATGGATTTCATCGTGGACCTACCAGAGAGCCGGGGATACACTGTTATCTGGACCGTGGTTGACCTGTTTTCTAAACAGGCCCATTTTGTCCCGTTGAGGGGTTTACCCTCGGCCCGGCGTTTAGCCTGGCTATTCATAACCCATGTGTACCGCTTACACAGGGCGCCTAGACGCATTATATCGGACCGGGGAGTGCAGTTTACCGCCAGGTTTTGGCGTGAATTCCTCCAGTTCATCGGGTCATCTCAGGGATTAAGCTCGGGGTACCATCCCTGCACGAATGGTGCTGCTGAACGGGCCAACGCAGTGGTGGAGCAATACCTGCGCAGCTATGTCTCGTACCAACAGGCAGATTGGGCTGATCTACTGGCGTTTGCAGAAATCGCCCACAACAACGCTGTGCACAGTAGCACTGGTCTCCCACCATACACGGTGGTGTCTGGCTACGATTTCCCTCCCGTACCCGAGTGCGACCAAGGTTCGACCTCCCCCTGTCAACCCCAGGAGTGGATGCTGCAAATCAGAAAAGCCTGGGCAGCAACCAAGGAGGCCTTGACCAAACAAGCCGGTATCGTAAAGGCCCAAGCAGACAAGAAGCACCAACCGTTCTACACCCCGGGGGTTGGGGATTGGGTGTACTTGTCTACAAAATACTTGAGGTTGCAAGTACCTAGCAAGAAGCTGGGCCCTAAGTACATAGGCCCTTTCCAGGTCACCCACGTCATCAATCCAGTCACGGTGCGCCTCCGGTTGCCTAAGTTCCTGGGCAAGGTGCATCCCGTGTTCCACGGCAGCTTGTTAAAACCAGCTCCCATTCCTGTCCGGGGGGAGTCAGTGGCCCCGGGGCCCGTGGGCGATAATCAATACGAGATACAGGAGATTCTAGATTCTAGAATACGGAGAGGGCGACTGCAATACCTGGTGCTGTGGAAGGGATACCCGGTTACTGAGGCATCCTGGGTGGCGGAACCGAATGTCCAGGCCCCTAGGTTAGTTAAGGCATTTCATCGAAGGCATCCTGGCAGGCCCTCGGGGGGAGACGGAGGGAAACTACTGCTCTCGTTAGTGCATGCCTAACTCCTGTGTCTTGCTTTCCAGGAAGAGCCTTGGTAGGAGGGGCCGACTGTCAAGCCCTTTGGGCTCGACATTACAGAAGGGACCGGGGGAGCACAAACGGAATTACCCATCCTGTCCAGCCGCGCCCGAACTCACCAGCTGTCCGGCGGGCGAACGCCGAGCCCGCAGCCGCGTCAGAAGCTGAGAGGTGGCCGGAGGGCACTACGAACGGCCGAGACAGGGCCGCGCCGGCAGGAACGGCTTCGAGGCAGCTGGAGAGCACTAAAAACGACCGAAAGGAGCCCGCGCTGGCACGAACAGCTGAGAGGCGGCCGGGAATGACTACGCGCAGCCGCGGGGAGCTCGTGCCGGCACGGAGAGCCGGGAGGCGGTCGGAAATGATTGTTGACGGTCGTGCGGCTCCATCGGCTGCGGGACGGCCAGGGACACCTGCGGCTACAAACAGCTACAGGTCCTCACGGCGGTCAGCTGTGCGGCGGCTGAGTTCGAGCGTCGGTGACCACGCGGGGCTTGCGAAGCCTCGGCCGCCTCCACCGGCGGTAGCCCAGGGGGCTCTACAATTACGCTCACACGGCGCGGCTGCGGGAACAATACGGGGTGTTGGGATGGTGGAGGGGAGCACAGCGAGGGCTTTTGGTAATGGGGGAGGGGGGTGCTGGGATTGTACCTTTCTTCGAGTTATGTGGTCCACAGTAGCAGGGGAAGAGGTAGGGTGTGGGGTGACGGGTTTGGGGCGGGGTATTTACGCAGCTCAGGCAGGTGCTGGCCTGCGCGGGGAGAGGGTGGGGTTAATGGGTGGAGCTGTTGCCTAATTATCAGCAGAGTATAAAAGGCGCGTTGGGGGTGAGTAACTCCCAATGCTGACTTTGTTAATGCTTGGAGATCCTGACATTAAAGGTGCTCTCTGCAGTCATCCGTACTTCGTCGTGGTTTTCCTGAGTGTTTGTTATTCCCGGCGGAGACGAGGGTTTGACAACACCCTTGGCTTGATTGAAAGAGCCTTTAAAACCTGGCTATATTCCAGGGTGGGATCAAATTGGGTGATGGACTTTCTGGATGCTTTGTTCTTTTGTGGCTTTGTTTTTTTCCTGGATTTTTTTTTTCTTTTATAACATAATTCACTGTTTTTAATTGTGCTTTCTTATTGCTTTTTGTAATCTGATGGAATGCATTCTGCATTTGCAAGAGGGAGGGCTGCTTTCCAGAGGACAAAGAGCTTGGAAAGTTTGATTGACAGGAAGCGGGTTAAAATGGCTCCTTCCTAGTGATTTTTAGAGTTTATGTATAGTTATGCAAATAGTTGCTTTAGTCCAGCAAGATTTTGTCTATAGATGAAGAACAATAAAGGAAATTACTCATAATTAACTCCGCATGTTGTTGTTGGTTCTTGGGGCCTGACATCTGCCCTGCATCATAACAGACTGGTTGGTCTGTAAGTCAAATTAAATGATGATGATGATGATGATGATGATGATAACAACAACAACAACAACAACAACAACAACTGATTACAAAGCTAGACATGACCGAGTTGCTAAATTAATCCACTGGGCATTATGTAAAAAATATGACTTGCCTGTGTTCAAAAAGTTGTGGGAGCATAGGGTGGATAGGGTCGAATACAGACAGATCACCATTTGGAACACAACATGCCAAATATCACAGTTGTAGAGAACCGAAGCATACAGTTGATTGATATCGCTGTACCAGGAGATCAACAACCTAAGATACGCAGATGATACCACTCTAATGGCAGAAAGTGAAGAAGAACTAAAGAGCCTCTTGTTGCAGGTGAAGAAGGAGAGTGCAAAACTTGGGTTGAAACTTAACATTAAGAAAACCAAGATCATGGCATCTGGCCCTCTCAATTCCTGGCAAATAGATGGGGAAGAAATGGAGGTAGTGACAGATTTTATTTTCCTGGGCTCCAAGATCACTGCAGATGGGGACTGTAGCCAAGAAATTAAAAGACGCTTGCTCCTGGGGAGGAAAGCCATGGCAAATCTAGACAGCACACTAAAAAGCAGAGACATCACCCTGTCAACAAAAGTGCGTATAGTCAAGGCTATGGTCTTTCCAGTTGCAATGTATGGTAGTGAAAGTTGGACCATAAGAAAGGCTGAGCGCCAAAGAATTGAGGCCTTTGAACTGTGGTGCTGGAGAAGACTCCTGCGAGTCCCTTGGACTGCAAGGCGATCAAACCGGTCAGTCGTAGAGGAGATCAATCCTGACTGCTCTTTAGAAGGCCAGATCCTGAAGCTAAAACTCAAGTACTTTGGCCACCTAATGAGAAGGAAGGACTCTCTGGAGAAGAGCCTAATGCTGGGGAAGATCGAGGGCAATAGAAGAAGGGGACGACAGAGAATGAGGTGGCTGGATGGAGTCACTGAAGCAGTAGGCGTGAGCTTAAATGGACTCCAGAAGATGGTAGAGGACAGGAAGGCCTGGAGGAATGTTGTCCATAGGGTCGCGATGGGTCGGACACGACTTCGCAGCTAACAACAACAACAACACCAGGAGATGCCAGAGTCGAAGAAAAAGAACTGGAAAAAAATTATGAAATATCGTGACCTGGCCATTGAAACTGCACGTTTATGGATAAAACATGTAACAGTGATACCCATTGTCATTGGGGCACTGGGAACTATGTCCAAAAACTTTGCAAAATACATCAAAAAGTTGCAGCTTCCTATAATAACTCCACCAATGCTACAAAAAACTGTGCTACTTGGAACATCTTACATTTTAAGGAGGTACCTGGTTGATTCATAGGATGCTGGCAGTAACCTGTGTCAACCATCAGCACCAGTCAATTTGAATGTTCAGTTGACTGGGATTCATGTTTCATGAATAAAAGATCATCATCATCATCATCTAGAAATTCCATATATATTGTAAATACGGTACTTATTCAGGATCTTCATTCTATTTTACAATATATGAGTGAAGCAAAACAAAACTGAAAAAACAAAAAGGGAATTGTAACGAGATTTTTAAAAGATTTTTTATTAATATTTTTTTCTGTAACTTGCACCTTTATAATACATCTGTGATTCTGTGTTATGTCTTTCTTTTTTTGACATACTGTTGCTTAGTGAGATGAAAGAATATCTTTGGATCAACTTGAACTTTTAATCAGTCAAAGGAATTGCTTTGTCTGTGTTAACCATAGGTTCATCTTATCTGTTATTAAATATGTTAGTCATTCCTGTTAACCAAGCAGTTTGCAAACTCTTGGCCTGCAAAAACAGTTACGGTATATTTATTTTCATGTAACTGTAGTTGGATATAACACTGTGTCACATTGATCCCTGTTATATTTTATGTCTCCTATAAGTGATGATTTTTATCAGCAACTGTAATGAATAAGATATTTCAGCAAGATTTTCAACATGATTCATGTTCAGTCTGCAAGGTATTTTGCTGACAAATGCCAATGAAGGTTTAAAATAATGAATATTCTGTAAATCCATGCTGGGTACTATTTGATTGCAATCAGAAATCAGACAATGAAAACACAGTTAGAAACTGACTTTCTAATGCACATGTTGCTGCTTACCTAGTAACACATATGCCAAATTTTAGGAAGGCACCATATTATTATTATTATTTAAAATAGTATCCTAGTCTGACTTGCAGGTCTAATTCACATTATTTCAAGGGATCTTTATACTGATGTACAGAAGAGCAAATGAGAACTGCATACAGAACAATGGATAAAACCCTAACATGTTTGCTGAGATTCCTTTTCCTTATTGTTCTTTGCTCAGACAGCTAAAGACGTATTGTCCAGTTGTTCCATAAGGCATAATTTAATAAAAAAGTAAATCCTCTTTTATCTGACTTTGATTCCTGGTAATTTCATGAACATATCTATGCTTGTTTCTTAACATAGTTTGCCATGGCCCAATTATGGGACTGCTGTTCTGGCTCAAGGAACCAAGAATGACATAAGAAATTACTTTAGAGAGGTTTCTTTATTGCTGCTCACCTATAAACAGGAATCTTGCCAGACTAAAGCTGTTATCTGTGTGAGCATTAGATATAACCTGTAAACTGCTTGGGATGTGTGTGCCCATTTTTGCCCTTTTCCTGAAAACCAAAGATTCCAAACTATGTTGTCTCTTTCCTTCCAGGAAAGAGATCATCCTTCTCGCAACTCTGGACAAATGTCTACTACTCAAACAAATTTCTTCACATTGTTCCTGTTGTTCCCAATATATATTTGCATGACTGATAGTTACTGATAGAATTTATGTGACTTAACCTTTACAGCTCTATTTGCAATTAACTCTGAGTTATAGACAGGCTACTATCTTTTTAGTGAAGAGGGGGGCAATTCTGATTTTATAAAACATTCCATAAAATATTCAAATGTCTAAAAGCAATCATTTCAACTGCTACATTGTTTGTTTCCAACTAAGGACATTTCAGACATTAAAAATAAGAAATTGTCAGGGAAACGATTTTGGGCAGAGGAAAAAAAAATAGAAATTATTGGGAAATCTGAGTCTAATCTGAGAAAGTGATTATTCTTCTCAGCAGTTCTACTGTTGGGCTTCTGTCCTGAAGGATTCTCCAAGGGCTTCCTTGTTGGTCCCATGGAGCTCAAGCATCTCTAATGGGTCCTTAATAGAGATATGACCAGTGGTGGGATTCAAATATTTGAACAATTGGTTCTCTTATTGGATGCAGGCCTGGGCCTCCAAGGCCTAGAATGGACTTCTGGAAATGGCATCTATGCACTTCTGGTGGGCCGTTGTAGGCCTGGAAGCCTGCTTCACGCCTCTAAGGCCTAGAATGGACTTCCGGAATGGCATCCACACACTTCCGGTCGGCCGTTCTAGGCCAGGGAGGCCTCCTCCAGGCGTCCCAGGTCTAGACTGGACTTCCAGAAGCAGTGTGCATTCAGCCAGTTCTCTGAACTCAGCAAAATTTAGCTACTGGTTCTGCCCAACTGGTGAAAACTGGCTAAATCCCACCACTGGATATGACCTTTTGGATAACTGACAAGAATAAATAATTGGATTGGGAGACAAATGTTGTTACCCATCTTTAGGAAGAGTATTGTAGATTTGGTAGAAATAGAATGTAACTGCTTTAAAGATTAGCACTTCCTTATGATTTCTACATCCTTTTTTCTCTTATACCATGGAAAACATTTTACTAAAATATTGTGTATTGATATTCTTTGTAGAATTGAAGGATGCTTTAAAGTAACTTAGCAGGTCATGCCAATTTGACAATCATCACCCCTATGGCACATAGTGTACATTAAGTTGTAAGAGAGCATCCTAGAGTATTATTGGTGAATACTGGTGAATTTATAAACCTATCACAATATCATTTTAACATGGAGAAGTGCCACAGGAAAAAAAAGGATCAATACAGCATATTGTACATGACCATCCTCTCAGCTACACAGAGAGAATGAAAAACAAATGGATAACAAACTAAATCCATTAAAATAAAAGGCAACAAACTTGCATAGTTCAACATAAGCTTCATAGGTCCTAATTTGTGTGAACAAACTAAACTTTGGTGCTAAGGAAGGCAGTCATTGTCCCAACTGCCTGCTTTCCACCCTCCCAGCAAACTTAACTAGGTCCCTTTTCCATTTTCTGTGTCATCAATCTCACCTGCTTCTTCTTCCTTTTCATTTCCTTTTTGATACCCTTATTTATTGATTCATTCAATTTATGTAAAGGTAAAGGTAAAGGTTCCCCCGCACATGCGTGCTAGTTGTTTCCAACTCTAGGGGCCGGTGCTCATCTCCGTTTCAAAGCCGAAGAGCCAGCGCTTGTCCGAGGACGTCTCCGTGGTCATGTGGCCAGCATGACTAGACGCCAAAGGTGCACGGAATGCTGTTACCTTCCCACCGTAGTGGTCCCTATTTTTCTACTTGCATTTTTACATGCTTTTGAACTTCTAGGTTGGCAGAAGCTGGAACAAGTAACAGGTGCTCACTGTTCTGAACCAGCCCTCTTCTGGCCTTGTAGTAAGGCAAACCCCTATTCAGAAAGAAGAGACTGGAGAGCGTCCAAGGCTAAAAGGCGTCCGCCAAGATTTATTACTCAATTAACAAAAACACTAGAGCTTGTCTCCTCAAGCGGAAGAGTTGCTTTCAGCAACCAGCCCCTCCCCAAACACTCCTTTTATTGAGAGCTCAGGGCGTGGTCTCCCTGTGCCTCCTCCCGAGGAGTCCCACAGCCTTTCTTTGTTTGTTCCTGCTCGACTGCCTCCTGCGTCGGGCGTCCTTGAACAGGGCCAGCTGTGGGTCATCATCCTCCGCACTATCGGGCTCACGCAGCTGAGAAGAGGTCCCCGGCTGAGGGCTCTGCAAAGCCTCCAAACCATCATCAGCCGGTTCGTCTCCCTCTTCCCCCTCATCTGAGTCATCCGATACATCGAAGCCGGCTGTCGGACCCACAGGCTGGCCCTGAGTCACAACACTATCCCGCACCGCAGGGCCCTTCCCCCGGGTCTGCCGATCCGGATGCGGTCGGGATGGGAACTGTTCGTGAAAAGCAGTCACCAACGCAGGGGCATGAACGGCGGTCGCGTCTTCCCATGTGAAGTCCTCCGGCCCGTACCCTTTCCACTCAATCAGGTACTGGAAGCGACCTTTCAGCCAGCGGGAATCCCGGATGCTGGCGACCTCGTACTCGGGGGTGCTGCCGCCATCACGAGGTCCTGATGGGGGAGGTTCCGCTTGGCGAAGTGGACAAGCCGGTTGTTCGGGGACCAACAAGGACCGATGGAAGACGGGGTGCACGCGCAGGGAACGTGGCAGAGTTAAACGATAGGCGACCGGGTTGATGACGGCCTCGACTGGGAACGGTCCAAGGTAACGGTGGTCCAGCTTTCTCGCCGGCCGAGTGGATGGTAGGTTCTTGGTGGACAGCCAGACCCGATCCCCCACCGCTAATGGAGGCGTATCCCTTCTCGACCGATCGATGAACCTCTTGTAGTCGGCCTTGGCCTTCTCCAGCTGCCGTCGCACCAACCGATGGATCGCCTGTAGCTCCGCCATGAATTCGTTCGCTGCCGGCTCCGGTGAGTCCACGGGAGAAAGGGGGAAAAACCGGGGGTGATAACCCACGTTGGCCAAGAACGGTGTCATCTGCGTGGAGGTGTGCTGTGAGTTGTTAAAGGCAAACTCGGCTATGGCCAAATAGTCCACCCAATTGTCCTGCTGCAGGTTAACGTAGCAGCGCAGATACTGCTCTAAGATGCTGATGACCTTCTCGGTACCCCCGTCGGTCTGAGGATGATGCGCGGACGAGAGGCAAACCTTGATGTCCAACGCCCGCATCAACTCCTGCCAAAAGCGGGCTGTAAATTGGGCCCCCCTATCGGAGATGACTCTATCTGGAAGGCCGTGCAGCCGGAACACCTGTTGGATGAACATGCGACTAGTGGCGCGAGCTGACGGTAAGCCACGACAGGGGATGAAGTGCGCCATCTTGGTCAACATGTCCACCACTACAAACACTGTCGTGAAGCCGGAGGATGGGGGTAGATCCGTCAAAAAGTCCATGGACACAGCCCCCCAGGGTCTCTTGGGTGTTGGCAAAGGCTGCAGTAAACCAGGCGGGGCCCCTGTCGCTGACTTGGCCTGCCTGCATGGGATGCAGGAGGTGACATAAGACTGGACGTCGTGTCGGACTCGGGGCCACCAGAAGGTACGGGAGACCAGGTTCAGAGTCTTGAACAGGCCAAAATGCCCCGCAGCCGGGTTATCATGACACTGGCTGAGGACGAGTCCCCTGAGTGGCCCTCCCGGAACATAGAGCCGGTCACGATAATACAGGAGTCTGTCCGTGACCGACCAAGGCGAATCTGGCCCCACCTCTTCCTTCCGCTGAGCCACCCACACCTCCTGCTGCTGCGCCTCCCGGATCCAAGCCCATATATCCACCGGCTCCCGCACCGCAGCAAAAGACTCGACGGGGATCACGGTCCTGGGCGGAAGCTTGTCTTCCGCTCGGGTGTACTCGGGCTTCCTGGACAGAGCATCCGCTCTCTGGTTGTGCCCGCTTGGTATGTACCGCACCCGGAAGTCAAACCTCGCAAAGAAGAGGGACCACCGGATCTGGCGTTGGTTCAAATTCCGAGCGGTCTGCAGGCTTTCCAGATTCTTGTGGTCCGTCCGGACCTCGATTTGATGCCGCGCCCCCTCCAGATGATGCCTCCAAGCCTCGAACGCCGCCTTGATGGCCAGCAGCTCCTTCTCCCAGATGGTATAGTTGCGCTCCGAGGGATTCAATTTCCGGGAGTGATACGCGCAAGGGAAAAGGGTACCGCTGGGCGTCGTTGCCTGGAGTAACACGGCCCCAATGGCAATGTCGGAGGCGTCCGCCTCCACGACAAACGGCCGTTGCGGGTCAGGATGCTTCAAGATGGGCTCCTTCATGAAGGCGTCCTTCAAAGCTTGGAACGCCTGTTGTTCGGGGGCGTTCCACTGGAACCGAGTCTTCTTCTGCAGGAGCCGGGTGAGGGGGGCTGTCAAGGCAGCAAAGCCAGGGATGAATGTTCGATAGTAGTTGGCGAATCCAAGAAGTCGCTGAACATCCTTCACGCGACGCGGGGGTTGCCAACTCTGCAACGACTCAACTTTACTCGGTTCCATGGCGATGCCCTCAGGAGAAATGCGGTGACCCAAGAAATCGATGGTCACCTGGTAGAACTGGCACTTCTCCAACTTGGCAAACAGCCGATGTTTCCGGAGGCGCTGCAGGACCTGACGGAGATGCTGATGATGCGCTTCACGCGACGGGGAGTAAATCAGGATGTCGTCCAGGTAAATCACGACAAACTGGTCCAACAGATCTCGAAAGATGTCGTTCATAAAATGCTGAAACACAGCGGGGGCGTTGGTCAGGCCAAACAGCATCACCGTGTACTCGAAATGTCCATAGCGAGTACCAAACGCCGTCTTCCACTCATCACCCGGCCGAACCCTGACGAGGTTGTAAGCTCCACGCAGGTCCAGTTTCGTGAAAATCTTAGCCTCCCGGAGTCGGTCCAAGAGCTCGGGGATGAGGGGCAGCGGGTAGCGGTTATGCACCGTGATGGCGTTGAGTTTCCGGTAGTCACAGCAAAGCCGTAACTCGCCCGACTTCTTTTTGACGAAGACCACGGGCGCAGACACTGGCGAGGACGAGGGCCGGATGAAACCACGAGCCAAATTCTTTGTCAGGAAGTCCCGCAATGCAGCCAACTCGGGCTCCGACATGGAGTACAAACGCCCCACTGGGAGAGGCGCATCAGGGACTAGATCAATGGAGCAGTCGTAGGGCCTGTGCGGGGGTAATTGGTCCGCCTCTGACTCGCTGAACACGTCAGCAAAGTCGGACAGTTCGGGAGGCAAGGAAACCCCTGGGGAACCTTCCACCTGGCCGGCACAGATATGGCGGGTGTGGTCCACGCACTGCAAACTTGGGAAGGTGACCAAGTTCTGAGACCAATAGATCTGTGGATCATGCGCCCGGAGCCACGCCAGACCCAAGACCACGGGGAAGTGCAGTTCCGAAGTGATGTAGAACTGGATGGCCTCCACATGAGAACTGATAGCCATACACACGGGTTGCGTGGCGGCCGTAATAGGCCCGGACAGGAGCACTCGACCATCGATGGTCTCCACAAGCATGGGCGGATCCACCGGACACTGGGGAACAGCCCATTTGGCCACGAAGGCCGAGTCCATAAAGTTAGTGGTAGCCCCAGAGTCAATTAAGGCATGGACCGGAATCCCCTCTGGCTTGCCAGGAAGGATCAGACATGCCTCCAAAATCAAATGCCGTGGAGGTTCACAGGCACCGTCGGAATGGCGTCGCTCGGCGTGGTCGTTGTGGGTCGCCCAATCTATCACACCGTCTAGATCGGGCTCGGGCCGTTTCCCGACAGCAAAGCAGGGGACTTTCTCAGGGCAGGCTTGGTCACTGATGCCCGCTGACGCTTCTTTGGGCAAGAAGCAGCCAAATGTCCAGGGTCCCCACAGTAAAAACACAACCCCCCCGATCGTCGTCTGTCCATTTCCGTCACCGATGGACGGGACCTGGCGGCACCCAGCTCCATTGGCTCCTCCCTCTGGACTGGGGGCTCACGCTCAACAGAAGCGGCAGGGGTCTGTGGGGTGGCACGGCGACTCTTTCGCTGCTGCAGCCGGGCATCGATCCGCAGACAAAGATGGATCAGCCCATTCAGGTCTGAGGGAATGTCCACGCGGGCCAGCTCATCCAACATCTCCTCCGACAAGCCATCCTGGAAGGCATCCACGAGCGCAGCCTCATTCCAGGCGGAATCCTGGCTAAGCAGCCGGAAATCGCTGATATAGGCCTGTAGGGGGCGCTGACCCTGCCTCAAAGCTTTCAGGCGTCGGGTGGCAGTCTGCGCCTTAATCGGGTCCTCGTACATGAGGCGCATATGGTCACAAAACCCCCCAAAGTTATCCAACAAAGGGCTAGGCTGTGCCAGCAGAGGCGTGCCCCAACGAGCTGCATCCCCCGACAGAAGGCTTAACACGAATCCCACCTTATCTCGGTCAGTGGGGAAATCAGCTGCTCTCACGCTGATAAAAAGCTGGCATTGTCCCAGGAAGGCAGGAAACAGTTCTGGATTGCCAGCAAATTTATCCGGCATAGCTATCTGACATTTCCTCCTGGGTGGGGGTGCAGCATGTACCTGAGCCTGCAGTTGAGCCACCTGAGCTGCCAGCAAAGTGAGTTGCTGGGTGAGCTGAGCATTCTCGGCAAGAAGCTGCTCCATCGTAGTAGTAAGGGGTGGGAGGCTGAAAGCAAACTGTTCTGAACCAGCCCTCTTCTGGCCTTGTAGTAAGGCAAACCCCTATTCAGAAAGAAGAGACTGGAGAGCGTCCAAGGCTAAAAGGCGTCCGCCAAGATTTATTACTCAATTAACAAAAACACTAGAGCTTGTCTCCTCAAGCGGAAGAGTTGCTTTCAGCAACCAGCCCCTCCCCAAACACTCCTTTTATTGAGAGCTCAGGGCGTGGTCTCCCTGTGCCTCCTCCCGAGGAGTCCCACAGCCTTTCTTTGTTTGTTCCTGCTCGACTGCCTCCTGCGTCGGGCGTCCTTGAACAGGGCCAGCTGTGGGTCATCATCCTCCGCACTATCGGGCTCACGCAGCTGAGAAGAGGTCCCCGGCTGAGGGCTCTGCAAAGCCTCCAAACCATCATCAGCCGGTTCGTCTCCCTCTTCCCCCTCATCTGAGTCATCCGATACATCGGAGCCGGCTGTCGGACCCACAGGCTGGCCCTGAGTCACAACACTCACTCTGCTACGCGGCACTCGGGATTCGACTTTTCTTTGTTTTATTTTAAGTTAAAATCAGCTGGAAAAAATGTGTATTTTCTATCACATAGTCAAACAAGGTTGCTTCACTCTTTCGACTTATGCCTATTAGAACCTTTATTGCTTCCTTTATTGTAGGAATAGCTATTTCAAACACAAAATCAGGGACTGGCTTGTAGTCTAGAACTTTCTATGTGATACTGAAAATGTGGTTGCAGTCATTCCTAAGATTCAGAAACATTGGGATGCATCAGTAACATACAAGGAAAACACAGAATATAAGTGTAATTTTATCATACAAAAGTCTCTGCTTTAATATTTTATAAAGAAATGATGTTCCTTAGAACACTGTTGTCTAACTTGGGTTTCTTGGAAAGTCATGAATTACAACTGACATCAGATCTGCAACCAATTGCGCCAATGATCAGTGGTAGATATATGAAGTACCAACGTACAGTATATGAAATATTGCCGTATGCAAGCAAAACCTTCTAAATGTTTTGATCTGATAAACAGTGGATGCAGAAGAATTACTCTTGGAAACATGGAGAGAGATGATGATAATAGTAGTGACAATTATTATTTGGGATGGTGATATATATTTTTATTGAGATTCTTTTATTCATGTATTAACATCTTTATAAAAGAAAGAAGAAATTAGTGCCATAGGGATACTAATTTGTTCTCCTGACTTGTTATTCACTAATGTTGTTGTAATATTCTATTTTCAGTGCCATTTTTCCATTAAATGAGACAATTCAGAACCTGTATTATGGCACATTTTTGAAATATATCATGCCTTGGAGAAGACCTATTGTGCAACAGTGTGAATTCTTTAGAAGCTTTTATCACTAATGCTCTCTCTGTCTCTGTCTCTCTGTCTGTCCCTCAGAACAAGCCTACCACATATAATGTTTTTATCAATTTCATTTGAAATAAAACAGGCCTCTAATGGCTGTATCTGCCACTTTTAAATGGCAATGCAGAAAGATTTTCTCCAGCTTATATCCCATGAACATTATTTTATTGTTTGTTTTTATTTATCTTGCTTTTATTATTTTTATAAATAGCTCAAGGCAGCAAACATACCTAATACTCCTTCCTTCTATTTTCCCCACAGCAACAACCCTGTGAGGTGGGTCAGCCTGAGAGAAAGTGACTGTCTCAAAGTCACCCAGGTGACTTACATGACTAAAGGGTGCTAGAACTCACAGTCTCCAGGTTTCTAGGCTGATATTTTCATCACTAGACTAAATTGGGTCTCTATTAAAATCTGGAAGTATTTCTTTTGAAGCCAGATTTTTTTTATCCCTAAATATCCTTACATCCGATCTTTCATTGTCCAATTCTACAAATTGACATTTTTCTTCCAGTTCATAAAAAAAAAAAGAATCTGCATGCAGTTTTGGAATATAATGCAGCTGCACATTAATTAATCTGAGCAGATTTCCAAAGTGATGCTTCACATAATATCCTTGAAGTTCCTCTCCCCAACACAATTTATCTTATCTTATCTTATCTTGCCTTGCCTTGCCTTCCTTCCTTCCTTCCTTCCTTCCTTCCTTCCTTCCTTCCTTCCTTCCTTCCTTCCTTCCTTCCTTCTTTCTTTCTTTCTTTCTTTCTTTCTTTCTTTCTTTCTTTCTTTCTTTCTTTCTTTCTTTCTTTCTTTCTTTCTTTCTTTCTTTCTTTGTTATCTTTGTGAGTCACAGGAGTTTGCTTGCCAAATGTTTCTTCTGCTAATCTCACATCTATCAGAAGAAAGTGGCTGATGAGGCAAATCAGCCCTGCCTTGGTGCTTCATGATGTCAAGGCAGAATGACACTCGTGGACAAAACAAAATTCCCCCTTGAGGCATATTGATTGGGATTGTTGGGAGCCTAGTAATTACATCTTTGTGAATTTCACTATAGAGTGATCACACTTTTCCTGCCAATGCCATTCTTCGAAATTAAGTAATCTGCTGCTAGTTTCTGCCCTTCTTGAATTTACTGGTGGAAATCTCAGATTAAAGTGAAGCAAATTGTTCACACATGTATTTAAAATTGCAGAGACTGAAAAGGAAAACTTTTAAAAATGGCTAATATAAAATGCATTTGGAAATTAATACAAACTTTTTGTAACTAGACAGCAGATTGACATTGAAAAGGAGTACAGCATCCTTAATTTATTTATCAAATTAATGCTCTTTGCTAATAAAAACAGAGAGTTCAAATGAAGCTGTACAAGATAAACACAAGCACAGCACAATAAGAAACAAATGCCAGCAGACAGAAAATTAAAACCTATTCTAGCAATAAAACAGGATGCTAGGATTTCTGTCTGAATAAATAGAAGAGCAAAGGGCCTACACGAAGGTCAGCAAAAGTGCTGTAACAGTGTTGTACCACATTACCTTAAACTGTCTATGGTGAATCATTTAGCTGTAGAATTGCAAGGTCAAGCTTACATGGGAAAGACAGCATAGATCAAACATACAATTGTCCAGAGCAGCAAAACTAGCATGGTAGCCTAGTGGTGAAGACACTCACCTGGTAGCCTAGTGGTGAACACACTCACCTCCTATTCAGAAGATTGAGAGTATTTGGCATTACAAGAAGAGATATTCATGATATTAGTCCTTAATGTGTCATAGGTTTCTTTTTTGCAGACACACACATACAGAACAGTATATTTACTGTATATATTCATATAGCTATGTAACTATATCTATTAAAATAAATATATCCCCTCTACACTTTTCTAAGAGAGTTGTTTGGAGGACCAAATAATAGAATAGCGCCTCCAGAGTGTCCAGTAAAAAAGTCTAATTTGTGCCGAGCAAATTCAACTATACCTCTATTAAAAAAAATCTAGTTGAAGAAATAAGATCTTACTTTTCTACAGTACATGGCTTTCACTCAGGTGGTTTGCTTTGCTGTCTCTGTTCCCTAACTTTTAAAGATTACCAAGAGGGTTTGGCAGAGCTCCTGGGAAGAACTTCTTCATCATCACTGGTTTCAGTAGAAGGTCCATCAACACAAGGTGAAGGTTTGTATTTTGAAGGCAGGATTCTATTCTTTCGTAGTTGTAAATTGCTCACCATACTTCAGTAAGGCAGAAAAAATAGTTGTGTTTTTTTTAAGAGGAAAGCATAATACAGTGCCAAAGAAAGAGACTGTTGGAAGTCAGCACCAATCCACCCTCCTAGAGATGGAAATATTTTGGGGGATATTAAAGAAGGCCAAATATTATATTTTCCCAAAGGAATAATGGAGAAAATCTTAAAAGGCAGAAACTTCTCTTTTTCCTCCAAGCAGAAACTGAGCAGGCCAGCTCTGTAGAAATGCAGATTTGATAATCCTATTCAGAAAGACTGGGCCACCTATTCATAAGCAAAATGTTTTCAGCCCCAGCCCCAGAGAAGGTTTGAGCTGATGGGATTAGGAAGGAAAAAAAAGCCTCCCAAGGACAGAACATGACCTTTAGGACATAATAGGATTAACCCACCATCATTAAAATATCAAAAGCTCAGGTCAAAGTTCATGACACAGGAACGGGAACAACCTCAAACAGGAACAACTCCAAACACAAAGCCCCCAAAAGGTATAAAAACCCACCCACTCCCAGCTCCGTTTTTGTCAGCCACCCCAGAAACATGCTGTGTCACTGAAGTTTCTGGCAACTAAATTAACTGAACTTTTTTTTTTCCTAAGCAGTCTCCATTTTGTTTATTCCTGGCTTGGACTGGACCTCCAGAAGATTTTTTTTTTAAATTTCAACAAGACTGTCTCAAAGAGGCATTCATAACTCTATTCTTAGAAGCAATAAAGGTTATAGTTAGCATCTGTAATAGTCTGGCATTCATTTTTTTTTCTTATTTGAAAGAATAAAAAAATTAAGGCCAGACATCATATCAGTTAATCTGGTCCCTTCCAGACTGGTTCTTGAATTCTATGAATCTGAAGCCATTTTCAGAGTAATGAGAATTTAGTTCATCTTCCCTTTGTATTCCCATTATTGATTACATTGGAAAAAGGGGAGCCAAGAATTGAAAGCAGGAAAAGTGAATATTGCTCAACATATTGGGCAGAAAGTTTAATGAGATTATTTAGTTTATTGTCTCAATCCAGACCTACTGGATTTAACACTCTTTGTGAACCTACCCTCATAATGAAGCAGGAAAGAAAGGAGAAAAAGAAGCCTCTTGTGGGGAATTGGATGATAGATTTTGATATAGTATTATTTCTTATTAAAGGTACATAAAAGTAATGCTTTAAGTCCAAATAGTTGATCCTCTCTTATTCTCACAATCAGTCCATGAGGTAGGTTAGGCTTATAGGAAGTCACAACCAAGATTAACCAGTAAGCCTCATGCCTAGGATTAAATAGGATAAGCTCACTGAGATTACTCTCAGCTCTTGAAGAAATAAGGTTGCCTTTGGATTGTGTTCAAAAATGGCTTTATTCTCAATTTGTGCTAATCCTTCCATCTATTGAAATCCCATACCCAGAAGCCTGCTCTCCAGGTTGGAACTGGATGGGAAAATGTAGTAGGAAATGAGGGCTCTTTCTGTGAGCTGAAATTCTTTCTCTGTCTCTCTTAGCTAGTTCAAGGTGCCTGTAGGGAAAAAAAAACCCTTTATCCTTATGTGTTAGATTGGATTGGTGGAAGGCTAGGGAATTTTTTGCAGATTCAAAAACATTTATGATTATTCAGTATTATGTATACAGTGCCACATACAAGGCAACTGATATATCTTTTCACTTCTTGAAATATTATTTTCCAGATAAAATGTTCTTGATCTACTTATCATAGTGAAGTCAACCCTCACTGACTTAATTTGGAATGTAGATTTTCTTGACAATCATTTATTGGGTTTTTGATTTATAGGAGTAAAATTATTATGATATTATTTTTTATTCCTAGAATTTTTTTCTGCAAATACAGGGTTTGCTTCTTTTCCAGATCAATCAAGTGTTGATCCATTGGTTGTAACAAGCGTTGAACAACCAGCTTTTCACTCAAGCCTGATGTGATTGTCTGAAAAATATTTTTTTGCTGCCTATTATTTGTTTTGGATGAAAGAGTGGGCGTTGTTCACAAATAGAAAGTTACGAAATTTAAAAGGTTACAACTGGCAATTTGCGTTGCATGGCTATTTATGTTTGATAAAGTTAAATTAAATATAGGTTTTAAAAATCATTGTCAGGAGGGCTATTCTTAGTGTAGGAATAAATATAAATTTAGATTCTGCCCAGAAAACATCTTTGTGACTCTCAGTCCAAGAAACATTTCACAGAGAAAAAAAATGATAAATTAAAAAAAAAATCATTAGCTTAACTTGATGAATTAGAATTCTCTCAGAATTTGTAAAAATGAAATTAAGAATATTTGATAGCAGAAAGATATTCTTGTCAATGGTTTCCTTATGTGCAGAAAAGTTTAAAGTGGATAAAAGATGTAACACTTTGGAATAAAATAAGGCTGACTTTGAAACAGAATTATTCAAACTAATGATGAACATGTTGCTAAAATGTAGATAGGAGATAGGAGATAGAAGAACAGATGAAAATGTGTGATAACATAAGGAAAAAAAAGGTATAATATACGGATGGACCAATGTGGTTGAAAGGACTGAAATTTACATTATGCCCTAGTCTTAAAGGGATATTTTTTTAATAGAATGATGGGTCGCTGATATTTGTCACCTATGTCATCTTTTCTGGAAATGTGAACAACATAAAGGGACTTATTAATATGCCTGGTGGATATGTAAAAATCTATAAAATTGAATACATTTTTAGATCCTTGGTGGAGCAGTGGGCTAATGCCTCCTTAAGTAACACCAGCTGCCTGCAATTAGTACAGGTTCGCATCCCACCAGGCTCAAGGTTGACTCAGCCTTCCATCCTTCCGAGGTAGGTAAAATGAGGACCCAGATTGTTGGGGGCAATTAAGCTGACTTTGTAATAATGCCGCTTGGGGTGTGTGTGTGAAAGCCCTAATAAGCAGGCATATACATAGAATGAAGGCTACTGCTAAGCTTGTAAGCCGCCCTGAGTCTTTGGAGAAGGGCGGGATATAAATGGAATTAAAATAAATAAATAAAAATTTCTTTATTTGGTATCCTGCCTTTATTATTTTTGGAAATAAAGCGGCAAACATATCCAGCATATCTTCCTCCTCCTATTTTCCCCACAACAATCCTGTTAGGTGGGTTGGGATGAAAGATAGTGACCAGCTGGCTCTCATGGTTAAGATGGAACTTAAACTCACAGTCTCCTACTTTCTAGGCTGATGCCTTAACCACTAGATCAAACTCGCTCTATGAACTGACAAACATTAATTCAGAAATTTAAAAGTTAAAAAAAATAGTTGAATGTAAAAACCTGCATTTTGGGACCAATGGATAAGGAACTACAACAAAAAAACCATGCATTTTATTTTTACTGTATATATGATACCTGCAGTGAGACCAGGGCTTTTTTTGTCGTAGAACGCCCCAAACGGAGTTCCGGCACCTTTTTTGGATGGAACCTTGCAGGGTAGGCAAGGCGGGTTGTAAGACATGTGTGAGTTCCGGCACCTTTTTTCTTTTACAAAAAAAGCACTGAGTGAGACTATTATATGCTCAAAAGTGAAAAAAGTTCAATAATATCTACAACAGAAGAATAGTTGGTGAAGATGATAAAATTTGCAGAGATTGCTAAATTAACTTCTTAATTAAAAGAGAGAAAAAGCAATATCTACATTTGTGGCTGACTGGAAATCCTTTATAGACTTTTTGCATACAATTGAAGAAAAAAACTGGATAACAGTAAAGAGTGAGATTTCTTTTATAATCAAACAGAAAAAGATAATTTTCTAATTTCACTTATATTTGCTGTTGAGGAAATCAGAAGCTTCTTCAGTTTTTTCTGCTTTCTTTCTGCACTTTTGTCTTTTTTCTCTTTTCTACTTTTTTATTAGTTTGTGTTAGTTTAATGTTCTTTGTAAAACTTCCAATAAAGAAGAGTTTTGAGTTTAACAGTAAGAAAACAATCTACGGCAGTGGTGGGATTCAGTCTGTTTGCACCACTTCGGTAGCTATTTTTTTGTTGCCCAGGCCCAGAATGGACTTCTGTTCACATATTTGAATCCCACCACTGATCTAAGGGCTAATCAGAGAACTCTTATTTGCTTTGTTTCCTGAAAACACAGCAACTATCTTTATTTAATATAATCTTTATTTAATATAAAATCATCAGACTTTATGATAATGAAGGCATAGCAATTAATCTTGATACTGCACACACTCAAATTCATTATCAGAATTGTTCTTATGCCAAAACCTTTACAGAAACAAGTAGCTTGCTAAGGCAACATTAGAGTAGACAAGAAGCCATATATGCACTGAAGAACTGAACAGAATAACAGAATTGAAAGAGACCCAAGGTCTTCAACTCCCAAGGTCTCCTCAAGGACGAGACCCTATACCATTCCAGACAAATGGCTGCTGAACTTCTTAAAAAACTCTGATGATGGAATACCCACAATTTCTGAAAGCAATCTATTCCACTGGTTATTTTTTCTTACTGTCAGGAAATTTCTACTTAGTTCTAGGTTGCTTCTTTCCTTAATTGGTTTCCATCCATTGCTTCTTGCCTTCTGGTGCTTTGGAGAACAGGTTGTGGAGTAGTAGCAACAGAGACCAGACTATAAAATGGTACAATATGGTAAGCTGGAGTACTGCATAATATATTGTCCCAATGTTGTGCAGATCTTACCATTGAAATCTTTATATTTTTATACTTTACATAACTTTATAATGAAATGTATACCTGTTACTTCTGGCCGTAGTTTCTCTGGCCATAGAAATTTACTCTTGACCATCTTCTTTTAGCATCCCTGAATACAACTGTCATATATTCCTACAGTTTTCTTTTCTCCAGCCTGAGAATCCAAGTAACCATATTCTGCATATGGTTCACCAGTGCCAAGTGTAGAGAAACATTGTGCATCATCCAATACAATTCTGACCAGTGTTATCCCTTCTAGAAGTTGTCTCATAGTTTAGAACTATGTTTAGTTTATTGTCAATGATTATGGATTTCTGAAGTGCTAAACCAGGGGTCAGCAACCTGAAACAGTGAAAGAGCCACTCAGAACCGGTTCCCTCACAAAAGAAAAAACTGGGAGCCGCAAAAAATGTGTGCACATGCGCGTACATGCGCACATGCACAGAACAGGGTTTGACTGACGAGTGGAGCCAAGGCGAGATATGCACCTACCCTGCATATTTGAATTGATTGGTTGAACTTTTTTAGTCCCACTTTTTTTTGGGGGGTACTGCACATGACAGAGGACTGGGAGCCGCAGGAGACAGTTGAAAGAGCCGCATGCGGCTCCGGAGCCACGGGTTGCAGACCTGTGTGGTAAACGGAAGCTCTGATGTCTCTGAACCCAAACATATTTCATTAGTACAGTCTTTATTTACATATAAGATAGCACCAAATGGCAATCTTTGCATATCACATTTATTCATAGATTGTAATTATTACTTTTCTAAATTAAATTTTATATTTACTATTCTACATATTATATGCATAAATTGTCTTATGAGATGATGATGGTGATGATGATGATGAGGAGGAGGTGGTTTTTTATTATAAGTAGTGTACAGGTAAAGATTAGTGCCAGACATTCAACACTTCCACAGAGAAATTATAACAATGCCAAACAATAAAATAATGCAACTTTGTCAAAAGTTGAGAAGTAAATAAAAGCCAGATGTGGAATCATCTTGGGGAAAAAATACCCTTGAGAACTATGGGTGGTTGGCTGTAAAATCATAGTCTGTTCATTTTACTGTAGTTTTGAAATGTATAATTGATTTGGAAAATAGGACAGCATCTGTCTAATCCTATTCAGAGTAGATGCCTGAGTAGAATGCATCCCAGGTATATAGTCAGGCACATGCTCACGGGTTCTATCTTGAACTGATATGTTCAATGTAATTTTTGAACAATATGTGATTTATGATTTACATTGGATTCACTAAGGATTTTGGTTTCCATTATCTTTGTTTACTTAGTATTTAAATTTTAAAAAGTCACTTTAGGTTTTAACTTCTATGTTTTCAGTTAAGAAATTAGTGTTATCTGTGTATCTCAAGATATTATTTAACCTTCTATTTTGATTCTAGTTATCATTTCTTCCAGCCTTCCATTCTTTATACATTTGCTGTATAAACAAAAGAATTATGGGGATATTATATATAAAATCTCATCTCTCCATACTGTATCTCTCTGTTTCTTCTAAGTCAGTTCTTACAGTAGCTTTTTTTTTTTTGCTGTGAACATCCATCAGAAGAAAAATCTCCAAGCCTGCACAAAAAAGACTCTTTGCTTTAATATTGTGATTCAGTGTATAGGCTGATTTTGCTTCAGTGAAGCAAAAAAGCCTTCCAGTTCAACTTGAACTTGAGCTGGTTGAAGAACTTTCATGCTGTGTCTGTTTGCTACCTACAGTGACATTGGCCACAAATTTTGCTGAACCCATCTAACCTTGAAAGAACATCAGTTTGCCTTGAGGCTGGTAAGATTCAGTACCTAGAGAGAGATTCTTAGCAGTACATTTTGCAACCTCGCATCTCTGAAGGTGACCCAGTTTGGGTGAACAGTTCCATTTGAGGCAATTGTTACTCAAGGAAGCAAAATTATCCTGACCTGCTCACCAAAAGCCACCCAGTTTAAAACATTAGTAGCATGTGAGGATGTTACACTTATTTGCATGTCTCCTTAGACCACCTATGGACCAGTGTCCATCTGTCAGAGGGATGGCCCTAGGCTAGTCATTCTCTCTCAGCCCAAGTTGCCTTGTCATTGTGGGAAAAATAAGAGGAGGAAAGTGTTTTGGAAGTGTTCACTGCCTTGAGTTATTTGTAAAAATAATAAAGATGAAATAGAAATAAATAAAATTAATTAATTAATCTCATCTTGCAAAGCACGATGCACATAATAAGAAACCTTGCAATGGTTAAATCATTTAAAGGAATGATAAACTTATAGTTATTCTAATAGTCTCTTTTTTTCCCTCCATGATCCATTAGCACCATATTTCCCTGCCTTTTGCAACACTTACCTGTTCATCATAATACATCCCCTCAATATGGCTTTATTATCCTTTATGAGAACTTATCAAAAAGTATACTTCTGTAAAGTGCCTTTTCTCTTTTATCTCTTTTATTGGTACAGATATATGCACCAATGTTTTCCAGTGTCTAGCATGCATATTTTTGGTATTTATTTGTTAACAGCTGCCAACATTTTAAATAACTCTTTCTCGGTAAAGTTCAGTCGGTATTTCATCTGTAATTGGTTTGCCTTTCAATGTGATAGCCTATTTATTGCCTCTACCCCACTTTCAATAGCTCCTTAAAGTATTCTCTTTCTGCAAATGTACAGGATGTCATTTAACAATCCCATTTTCAGTATAGCCTTTCCATGGTTACTTTAACCTCATTTTCCCATAGAATGTATCTTTCCATTGTAAAAGGTACAGTCCATTAGCTACTATATCTTTTAACATTCCTTCTTTAGTTGTGAAGTTGTATGTGATGTCTCTGATCTTCTTCAAAAACTACTGTCATTTTCATTTTCTTGTTATTTTCTTGTATTTGTTGACATTCTTGACTGAGACATTTTCCCTTTCTTGCTTGGAAATGAAAGTTTGCATTTTCTTACATCCTGGTTTCCTCTTATGTTCACTCAGTGGTGGGATTCAGCCTGTTCACACCACTTCAGCAGAACCGGTAGCAAATTTTTTGTTGCCCAGGCCCAGAATGGATTTCTGGAAGCAGCATCCACACAGAGAACCGGTTGTTCACACATTTGAATCCCACCACTGTGATCACTGTCATGTAATTTAAATGCACTGTTCCTTAGGTTGATATTATGTTCAGACTGCATGGCCTCCAGGCCAAATTTTGCTGGCCCATTTTAATGTTTCTTTTTTTTTCTAATTTGACTACAGTTAACTTGTTATTTTAATAAGGGTGATTAAGGTACTCTGCATACAGAGGAGCCATTAAGTGAATAATATGGGTGAGAGCCACACTTAAATCAAAGCAGGTCTGTTAAAATCTCTGAGAAAATGTTTCTCCCTAATATAACTAAATCTGAATCAACCACGTTAAAAATAGCATGGGGCAGGAAAGCAGAAACACGCAGTGAGCAATAAGATGTAAAGACAATGTTATGAAATAAATACATGACATACAATCTCTTTGATTTGAGGATTATCTAAAGACAAATTTTTCATTGGTGATTTTTTGACAGAGCCTCATATCAAATGTATCTGTATATATGAGGTATGTATATGTATTTCTATATATTATCCACTCTGACATAGACTATAATTTTCATTCCCCCTTTAAGCATCTAATTAAATGGGATCTTTTTATGCCATCTCTGACCCCAGTATGTTTTTGTGGACCATACAGTATCAAATACATATTTCTCAGTGCTCCCATTTTTTCTAGAATTACTTGAATTATGTGAATTGTAGCTGATCTGAAACACTGTAGTGAAAAACAGCTTAATACTTTTTCAGTCTCCATGCATAGAAAAAGGAGAAAAGCTTTTGTGGTAAGTAAAGATTTTCTATAAATGTCTTATTCCTACATGAGGAAATGATGTTGTTATTAAACAAGGATAAGGATAAGGAAGGATTAAACACCTCAATTTCTACAAAAAGTTATCTCAGTCTGAATTAGTTACTGGTCATTTATTTTACAGAAAATACTTATGGTAGCTTTATGCTATATAGGGATGCAGTGGCTCAGTGGGTTAGGACGCTGAGCTTGTCGATCAAATGGTCGGCAGTTTGGCGGGTCGAATCCTGAGTGCTGCATAACAGAGTGAGCGCCTGTTACTCGTCCCAGCTTCT
Organism: Vipera ursinii; assembly: GCF_947247035.1. Taxonomy (NCBI): domain Eukaryota; kingdom Metazoa; phylum Chordata; class Lepidosauria; order Squamata; family Viperidae; genus Vipera; species Vipera ursinii. The sequence goes on along the minus strand of NC_139514.1, from coordinate 102,156,182 downwards.
GCCAACCTAGCAGTTCGAAAGCACGTAAAAATGCAAGTAGAAAAATAGGGACCACTACGGTGGGAAGGTAACAGCGTTCCGTGTGTCTTTGGCATCTAGTCATGCCGACCACTTGACCACAGAGATGTCCTCGGACAAGCGCTGGCTCTTCGGCTTTGAAACGGAGATGAGCAGCAGTCCCTAGAGTCAGAAACGACTAGCACGTGTGTGCAGGGGAACCTTTACCTTTAGCTTTACTATGCTATATATTTAAGATATTGCGCAGTTAGGCCCTTACTCTTAGATAACACCCGACTCTTAGATAGGTTTTTGTGTATCCCATACAGCATATAGTAGCTGGCTGGAGAATCCTGAAAGTTGAAGTCCCCACATCTTCAAGTTGCCAAGATTGAGAAACACTGCTGTACGGGATACAGCCATATAGTACAGATTCTGTTATGTATTTACTAGCTATTATTGTTAAACATAAACACAGGGCTGAGGTAAAAGCCGCGGCAGCTTTTGACAGCTGTCAAAAGCTGCTGGACAGATCTACGCAGGCGCCGCCGTCTGACAGCTCTCGGCTGTCAGAATCACCTGGCTACCACACGTGCTACCGATGACAGCTCCGAGCTGTCAAAACCCAGCTGGCTCGGATTGGCGAAGCAGACGGCGCGGGAAACCGGCTCAGCCCTGATTGGTTAAGATGTGACAGCTGCGAGTATAAATAAGAGCGCTGTTCTCCTGTTCCTTGCCTGGTTCTTAATAAAGTTAAGTTTACTTAACTTGCTGTCTCGCCTGCTCTCTCTAAAGCAGATTCCAACTGATTTCAAGTGAAGATTTACAGTTTACAAAAGTTAAATGCTGAAAAAAGTATTGCAGTTTGTTCTGCTGCTAGCCCTCAAATGAAAATGTGTCGATATAATTACAAATCTCCATTGTTACTCATGGTGATTATTGTGACAAATATTTGAGTAAAATAAAATTTGTTGCAGATTGTAGATATCCCAGACTCCCAAAAGACCTTTTTTGATTCCTATATTAAAAGTTACAAAAGTTCTCCCTTCCTGTCTCTAGTGATAACATTTCTGCAATTGTAAGGTCACATTCCTGCATCACATTCCTGCCTCTGGTGATTCTTCATTTATAACAAGACTTGTTTCATGTAATTGCCCATGCCTCAAGATATGGCTTCCTGTCTCCTGAAATTGTCTCTGCTTCAAGATTGTGTCTTTCAAGTCATGTCTTCCTGTGATAACCTTTTGTCTTCCCTGTTAGCATTTGTATATGGCCCTGTCTCCTGCAATTATCTCTGCCTCAAGTTATGTCTTCCTATGATAATCCTTGTCAACTTTGTTAACATTTGTATAAGATAGCTATGCATTATTGTTTCCTGTAATGACCTTTGCCCTCTTCATTAGCAGTTCTCTGTTAGCATAAACTATGTTTTATTGTTTCCTGTGATGACCTTTGCTCTCTTCATTAGCAGATGTATGCAATGAGTTATGTTTTCCCTTTGACCTTCCATATTTCCATATGTTGCTCCCTCATGAGTGTGTTTCCCCCTCCCAAATGAAACAGCCTAATAAAAGGAGGGTGTACGAAGCTGTTTGGGGGCAAAAAACATCCACCCCGGGCAATCTGTGCTCTCTCACCTTGAACAAACTTGTGTTGGTGCCTCAGTTTGTCCTGGGACTCTGCTCCTGAGCCATCGCAGTTCCCAAGTGTGACCGTTGGAACGTCCGGCACACTGGGTCGGTGGCAAAGGGCAAGATCCTTCCATATTCAAGGTGTTCACCCTTGCGAAGGTCCCTCTAAATTCTCACCCCTGTCACGGGGCTCTAAGAGTTGAGGCCAGAACCCTGATCAACCGCTCAGCGCAACAGCAGATGGCTTTGAATAGGTTGTCTGAGGATGGCTACTTATTCAATTTCCATTTTTTTTAGTATCTCAACTTTCATTTTGACATACAGATGGTGCATTGTGTGACATATATTGTTTCTAGAGCACTGAAATTAAATAATGAGATCAGGTGATTTCCATTCTTCTTTACTCCAGTACTTCAAGAACAGAGAAGTATAGTCTGAGTAGAAACCTAAACTATAAGACACAAAGTCTATCAGGTAGCACACAACTATCCTTCACTGAAGTCTCATTGTAAGAAGGAAGTTAGAACCATATATGAACAGGATCAGGGCTGTTGTTTATTGGTTTACAGTTACATTATACACACTGATGTGTGTGTACTGATGTGTGTACTATCCAAACAAGCAAACAAACAAATAAGCAAGATTATAAAATACACGAGAACTGAGTTTCCAAGAATTGAAACATGAAATTAGATCTTGCTTAAATCAAGTACTGACTTTTAAAAAGTGATGTTACATTTTCCATGATTTTTGTCAGTTGAGTGTCTGTCTGATTCTATCTATCTATCTATCTATCTATCTATCTATCTATCTATCTATCTATCTATCTATCTATCTATCTCACCAGTTTTCACCATCATCCCATTTGACAGTCCAAGGTTTTGTCTGAAAATGTGACTATTGTGCAGGTGCTCTCCTCTGTAGCTCTTGACTTTACAAATGGAAGGAGGCCTTCAAATGAAATAATCCTCCTCAAATTCAAATGTACCACAAGGACCCAAGTTGTGATAAAATGCAAGATCTGTTCTCATTTTATTTCAATACAATTGCAGCAATTAAGGACTGTTTCATTGAAGTGAAAAGTGGCAATTGAATAGGCACAGCTAGTGACTACCATATTGCATGAATATTGAGATAAATACTTACAAGCAGGAGCAAAATTCATAGATACAGTCATAACATGCTTGATTTTAATTATGTTTGGAATAAAGATGTTGGAGAAAAGAAACTCAAGCTAGCAATATATTTAAATACTGCAAGCTGGGAACATTCCTATTTTAAGCCCATTATTTTCATATTTTAGTAGTATGCTAAGCAGAAGGTCCATCCATCATCTATTTAAAACTTTAGCAAAGATATCAAAGCATGTTTCTGCCATCACCATCTCAAAGCTACGTCTAGCAAACATATTCAAAATATTTATGTGAAAAATCCATTTGGCAAGAAAGTGCCAAAGTAATAATATCTTTGTTTGGGTGCCAAGTCACTGATCAGCTAAATTGCTTTAAAATATTTTCTCCTAACAAGGATGAAATCATCCAAGCCTTCTTGTCTTAATTACTTAGCAACCTAGTTGAGATATGACTATTTCCAGAAATTTGTGATGCAGTAGAAATGTGTTTATCACTTCAAGTATAAACTGAACACTGGGTTTCAATGTGTTTTGAGGTTAAAAGATAACATACTTGGGTAAGAATTGTCACAGAATTATTGCTATAGTCTCCTAACATATCAAACCTAATAATGGAAACTCTGAAAAATAGATTACTTTCCACACAGCTGTACTATTACAAAAACACTATGCTAATATGGTGGTACCAATATGATTCCCAATAGATATGGAATATAGAATAGAATAGAATAGAATAGAATAGAATAGAATAGAATAGAATAGAATAGAATGGAATGGAATGGAATGGAATGGAATGGAATGGAATGGAATGGAATGGAATGGAATGGAACGGAACGGAACGGAACGGAACAGAACAGAACAGAACAGAACAGAACAGAACAGAATAGAATAGGAGTTGAGTAGAGTAGAGTAGAACAGAACAGAATAGAATAACTGAAGGCCATTCATACTAAATGTAGTTATGTAGTCCACAAAAGTAAATTGCCTCTGATCATAAAAATAATATAAGGACTAACAGCTTCTGATACCCCTATCTCACTTTTGTTACCATAGTCAAGTTTTGGGTTGGAAAAAAAAAGTGTGAAAAGCGAGCCCCTACCCCCACACCCCAAGACTGACTAATAGCAATTTTAAATAGTTAAGGTGTGAATATTATTTTGTAATTAAGCTATGATAATATTTATTCATTCTTAAATATAATACATATTACAGAGGGTTCCAGATGACCAACAGTAAGAGTTGTGTTGATTAGGGATGTTCTCTTTTGACAATGCTGCATGTTAGTCAAGAAACCAAATGAATACTACATATAGTGTATAATGACACAAGGAACAACTGCACATTATAGATAAAAGCTGAAAAACTAATAAATGAATCGACATGCCTTTGTTCAACAAACTTTCTGGAAAAGTCCCAACAGTTTTCTTGGCAAGAGTTTGGAAGTGATTTGTTGTCTATTTACTAGAAGAGTGACTGACTCAAGGTCACCCAGTTGGCTTTATACCTAAGGCAGAACTAGAACTCACAGTCTCAAAGTTTCTTGTCTGATTTTTTAATCACTATACCTAGAGGGTAGATATAGGTATACCTATCTGGGTCTCTTCATTGCATAACTTAGTAAAATGTTATCTAAAGATAGAGAAAAGATAGAGAAAGATGAGAAACAGTGGTGTAAGTGTATTTTGAAATAAAATTAAGTTTCCAGTACAAAGAAATACACTGATATCTTTTGAGTTGATTGATTATATACCACCAAATCTATATTGACCCTAGTAACCACATACAGTAGGTCTATTTTCTTCATGATAATCTGTCCCTGATCTAGTCCTTCCAATGATGCACACATTGCCACTATAATTGAGTTCACCCACCTTGTTGCTAGTTGTTCTCTTCTTCTCTTTCCTTCCATCTTTCCCAGCATTAGAACTTTCTCAAGAGAACTTGTGCTTTGCATAATGTGTTTGAAATAAAACACTGGTCATTTGTGCCTCTAATGACAACTCTGAATTCATCCATTTGCTTATTTTCTTGACTGTCCATGGCATTCTCAGGCAGGCAGTGGCCTTACCATTTTCTTCAGTCAAGCACATTTTATGGGGTGGGGGGAATGTGATTTTTGATCATTGTGGAGCTGCTGACAAACACAATAGAGATACCCACAAAAGTTCTGAAGCACTTTTTTGCATTTGATCTAAATAGCTACAATCATTCATGAAGATGAAAAATGAATAGTATAGAGTTATATTTCCTGCATAGATAGATAGATAGATAGATAGATAGATAGATAGATAGATAGATAATAGATAGATAGATAGATAGATAGATAGATAGATAGATAGATAGATAGAGATAGATAATAGAGATAGAGGTAAAGGTAGATAATAATAATAATAATAATAATAATAATAATAATAATAATAATGATGATGATGATGATGATGATGATGATGATGATGATGAAGAAGAAGAAGAAGAAGAAGAAGAAGAAGAAGAAGAAGAAGAAGAAGAAGAAGAAGAAGAAGAAGAAGAAGAAGAAGAAGAAGTTATTGTTAGATGGGATCTTGGAGGTCTTGTCCAACTCCCTGCTCAGACAGGAAATCCTATACAGTTTCAGACAAATGGTTGTCCAGTCTCTTCTTAAAAACATCCAGTGTTGGAGCAGTCACAGCTTCTGCAGGTAGGTTGTTCCACTGATTAATTGTTCTAACTGTCAGGAAGTTTCTCCTTAGTTCTAGGTTGCTTCTCTCTTTGGTTAGTTTCCATCTGTTGCTTCTTGTCCTACTTTCAGGCACTTTGGAGAATAGCTTGACTCCCTCTTCTTTGTGGCAGTCCCTGAGATATTGGAACACTGCTATCATGTCACCCCTCATCCTTCTCTTCATTCAACTAGACATATCCAATTCCAGCAACCGTTCCTTATATGTTTTAGCCTTTAGTCCCTTACTGGGAACCATATGTACCTTATGAAATAGGTATGGTATTTGAAGCTAAAGTTTCCCCCGCACATGTGTGCTAGTCGTTTCCAACTCTAGGGGCTGGTGTTCATCTCTGTTTCAAAGCCGTAGTGGTCCCTATTTTTCTACTTGCATTTTTACATGCTTTCGAACTGCTAGGTTGGCAGAAGCTGGGATGAGTAACAGGTGCTCAATCTGTTACGCGGCACTCGGGATTCGACCCGCCAAACTGCCGACCATCTGATCGACAAGCTCAGCGCCCTAACCCACTGAAATAAGTTTAAGTTTAAGTTTAAGTTTATTATATTTGTATACCGCCCTTCTCCCGAAGGAGAAGTTTAGTCTTCTGATCTTCACATATTTACATCTGTAGATATATGTGGCTTCTGGTTATATTGATCACACCACTAGGAAAAGGCTACCATCACAAATCCTAGGAACTACTAAGAATGTTGTTTTCTTTTTACTTTTTTAAAAAAATGCAATTCTATGCTTATTTTAAAACCATTCCTTTCTATGTAGTGGTGATTAGTCAAAGGGGATGCAACAAAGGGTATTAGAAATATTAACATGAGAATAATTATGCAAGGTATCATTTATATTAGCTTACTAGGTTTACTTTTATTCTTCTTAGATATAAATTCTAAATTCTAGATCTGTCTAGAATATTTAAATGCCAAGATGTATGTGGTCCATTCCCAACTGAAATCTTCTCCTTTGCAAATGCATTTCATTCTTGTAAAAATCAAAGGCTACGGGCTGTTTACACTTTACATTCATCACATCTGCTTGGATGGCAAACTGCCTGTCCAAACCTAATCAAAGTCTTGCCTACAGCAAGGCTATGAAGCAAACAAAGGCTTAGGAGGCCAATTAAAATAACACTTTTAAAAATTACAAAGATGATTTCTTTGCGACAACAATCTCTCTCTCTCTCTCTCTCTTTCTCTCTCTCTCTTTTTTTAAAGGAAGATGCTGAATGGAACAGAATACATAAGGCTGCAGTTTCATCCCTGTCTTGGAACTAGTTCTGCTGAATCAAAAGGGGCTTCCTTCTGAATAGGCATGGTTTGTACTTCTTGGATGAATATTTCTTTCTATCATAGGGACACACTTACATGGAACTAATATGAATGAAACATCAAGAAAAGCTTGTAAATGCCAAAGGAAAATGTGGACACTTGTTAACGCTAATTGCAAATTGTGAACTAAAAGAGGAAATGTACTAACTAACAAAATAAGGATGAATCTATGGTCTTGTGATTCATAATGTGACTCCAAGGCTGAAGGATATCTCCCTAGCAATTATGTGTATTTCAGCATTTATAATGGAAATAATATTTTAACTTTGGAATTGAAGCAATGTTATTCCCCTTTCCTTCCCTCCTTCCTTCCTCATCTATAAGATTATGATGAATGTTTATAGTGACAAAAGGATACTGTTATGTCTGACAAGGGATAGTACAATATTGAAGAGTAATTTAACTATCTTAATAAAATGTCTTCTGCAACAACCCACAATCGTTCAAGTTCAAATGCTTCCTTGTTATTTGTTGTTCCTTATGTTTTAATCCACTCCATAAACATTTTCTCTGGACAGATTACATAACCAGCATAATTTAACAAAATGTCATAACAGTAGAATCTAACAGACATACACAGATACACACACAAAAAAACCTCCAAGTAAATTAATTGAACATTTTCTAGGTTAAAATGTCACCTAGAAAGAATCATATAAATGGATAAACACAGTACAAAATTGCAGTGCTATCATACATTCAATAGTCAATCATAACCATTAATAAAAAGTGTCTGATGTGAATTGCATTCTAGCTAGTGGAGCAAAATCTTATACTAGATTAGAGAATGGAGCTGAAGTGATTTGCAATCTCTATTCTTCCACAGAAATTATTAGTATTATTATCTGTCCACAACAATGTGAAATAAGAGCTTCCAGTTCTTTAGCAGTTTTTGGCCTTCATATGCATAAAGTTCTTCCTAAGAACCTGGCATGCTATAATGTATCAAGCATAGAATATGTGAAAATCCAAGTAGTGTAGCCTTTTTCAATTGTCAGATGGAAATTTTGTCTTTGCCCAGATTTTCTAAGTGTCATTCTTGATTTTTCCAGAATAACTACTAGAATGGCTGTTTATGCCATAATGTTTCAACTTTGATTTTCAGATCGTGATACTTTCTGACCTTCTCCATAATTTTTGTCTGTTATTCTACTATTCGCTGGTATTGCCAAATCAATTATCTATACTTTATCAATTTGTATGGCTAATTATTAGCTAATCTATAGTTTGTCACTGCAAATCATTGATAGCTCAGGAGATTCTGAGTATGCTGATATTTCTTAAAAGTGGAACTCAGATCTGATTATGCATCAGTGAGTTGGGCTATGGGTTTAAGAAAGATGTGTATATGCTCCACATGATGGGTTACGTAAGGCTGTCTGGCATGACCAATAGTTCTCACCAAGCTATAATTTTTAACATGGCAGAGAAATAAAATGACAAAATACTAGATAACTTGAGTAAGGATAGTTCTAGAATCTAAGGTGGTATATCTTTAGGGTGAGAGTAAGGTAAAGGTAAAGGTTCCCCCGCACATGCGTGCTAGTCGTTTCCAACTCTAGGGGCCGGTGCTCATCTCTGTTTCAAAGCCGAAGAGCCAGCGTTTGTCCGAGGATGTCTCCGTGGTCATGTGGCCAGCATGACTAGACGCCAAAGGCGCACAGAACGCTGTTACCTTCCCACCGTAGTGGTCCCTATTTTTCTACTTGCATTTTTACGTGCTTTCGAACTGCTAGGTTGGCAGGGTGAGAGTAGTAATGGTTTAATCTGGTAAGATTCTTCCTATTGAATAAAAAAAAGAATTTGTTGATTTTCATTCTGTTTTGAAAGCAGAACCCAAATCAAATGGTAAAGCAAACCATCCATTTTCTTTTCCCAATAAATAATGGACTTGTTCTCCCTGGACATGAAAGCAAATTGTATACCCAAGGTATTTACTATCATGGGATGATATATTTTAGATATTCACTTGAATATTGATTGTTTGTTGTTGCTGTTCATCATTTTTATTCAGAATGGCTATGTCTATATTGCAGTTTCCCTTTTACAGTCATTAGTTTCTGGAGCAGTGCCAAAAAAGTCTACTTATAAAACATATGAATTTATTTTCTTTAAGTCTCTAATGTATCTTGAATCAGAGTCTTGTAAGATGTACATAGGATATGGTTTTAAGGCTCCAGGCGTCTCTGTAATTTATTTTTCTCCTTATATTTTGAGTCCTTTGTTCTATTTTTCAGGCAGTTTTTAATTTATAAAGAAACTGCACTCGTGTCAAGAACAAAATAACTTTTATTCCTTCATTTCCCACTTGCAGGGGGGAAAAAGAGGAAGTATTATCAGTAAGGAAAATTTAAATCAATCCTTTCTGTGTTTGAACAATATCCACAGCTGTATAGATTCCTAGGAATAGCAGCCAATCCATGTCATCATAATTAATAATGTCATATTCTTCATATTTGCGCTTTGGCACAAGAAGAGAACTGTTGAAAGTCCACTTATTTTAGCTTTGTGACTCCAAAAGAGACTATTCATATGTTTCTGGGAATTCTTTAGCAAGGCTTGAAAATAGCATCTTGGAAGCAGCTGGGGTATGAAAATGAGCAATTGCTTAAACTTGAAAACTATCATTGCCAAGTGGATTGTAACAATAGAAAAAGTTCAGATTAAGACCTGCCTGATTGTTCTGTGTCACCTAAAGGTTGAAGAAACACTCTCAGCAAATACAAATTAAGTATATTCACAGAGTGAACGTCTTAATCCCTGATTGACATATTTAACTGCTTCACTTGTAAAGATGCTTAAAATGATGGCTTTCGCCATAGTTTGTGACTTCTATTAATCAGAGAGACACACACATATACATACACATAGAGATGGCATTTTCATTTTTCTCCCCCATGGGATGGGAATTTAGCAGTGAGGTTGGAGATCTCTTGTGATTCTGATAGGCTGGAACTAGTTTGTTAGAATGTATCTTATAACCAGGACATAAAATGTCCAGAAGATTGTAAAATTCATTAGAGAAAGAGAGGATGAAAAAAAAAAGAACACAGCAGTGATAATGGAGTAATCTGTCTGTCTGTCTGTCTGTCTGTCTGTCTGTCTGTCTGTCTGTCTATCTATCTATCTATCTATCTATCTATCTATCTATCTATCTATCTATCTATCTATCCATCTATCTATCTATCATCTATCTATCTTGTGTGTGTGTGTGTTTGTGTGTTTGTGTGTATGTATATACGCATTTACATTAGCCAGGAGACTATAGTTTGAGTACAAATTAGTTGTTTGGCTGCCAATGATGGCTAATCTGTTCAGTTCATGTTCTCACATACACCACAGGGGGATAAATTAGCCTCACAATTAAAAAGTTCAACAGCATCCTGCAGCAATATAAAGGGATTCTCCCTCCACCAATGTTTTCTTGTGCTCAGATGTCACAGTGGGCAAGCTCCAGCACTATCTGAATTCTCTCTACTGCGTGAAATGCCATTACAGATGGTTCTCGAGCTATAACAGCTCATTTAGTGACTGTTCAAAATTACAACAGGATTGAAAAAAGTGACACGCTTAAGACTGTTGAGCTTCCCCATGGTCAGGTGATCAAAATTCAGACACTTGGGAACTGATTTGTATTTATGACTGCAATGTCCTTGGATCACATGATCCCCTTCTGTGACCATCTGAGAAGCAAAGTCAGTGGGGCTGCCAGATTCACTTAACAACCGTGTTACTAACTAAACAACTTCAGTGTTCCACTTACATCTGTGGCAAGAAAAGTCGTGAAAGGAGACAAAACTCACTTAACAAATGTTTCACTTAACAACATAAATGCTGTGGTCGTAACTCAAGGACTATGTGTATTTTCTCACCCTAAGTCAGTGGTGGTGAACCTTTTTGAGACCGAGTGCCCAAACTGCAACCCGAAACCCACTTAGGCATCACCGGGTGCCAGGGGCGTGACCACCGAGTGGGCGTGGCCACTAAGTGGGTATGGCTATGGTAGTCATGGCAGCATGGTTGGGCATGGCCAGGGTGGGCGTGGCTACCTCAATGTCACTCCTTGGGAGGGATGCCTTTGAGGGCTGGGCAAGGTTAGGGGAGATGCAGAGGGTCTGTGGCGGGTGAGATAGTGGGCAGGAGGCTCATCATCTTGTTTCGGCAAAGAGCCAATCAGATCACAGTATAATTCAATTATTGTTGTCATGTATGGAAGCTGAGAGGAGGACATTTGTCTGTGTTATGTGATTGCTATCAAGTTGGTTGGGGTTTTTTTGTGTTCTTTCATCTAGTGAGCTTGTAAAACATAATAAAATTAAAGTAATGGTGCAAAGAGTTGATTGGTCACCCAGAAAGCTATGTAAAATAGAATTATTAAATGAACAAGGCTTCAGTTATAAGGAAATTAGAAGGAAACTTGGTGTAAACTTAACCAAAGGTGGCATTTCTACTGTACACTTTACCTAAAAGGTTTCCACAATTTTGGCCACTACTGTATGAGGGGGGAATTAAACAATGAAACCAGTGTCTTGGATTTTACAGGTTGTTGGAAAAGTACTCATTCATTTTACCAGATGCTGACCCCCTCTTCTTTTTGACAACCCCTCAAATACTGGACTACTGCTATCATGTCACCCCTATTTCTTTTCTTTAGACTAGCCAAACCCAAGTCCTGCAGCTGTTCTTCATTTGTTTTAGTCTCCAGGCCTTTGATCATCTTAGTTGCTCTTCTATGAATTTTTTTCCAAGTCTCAACTTCTTTTTTGTAGTATGGTGACCAAAATGAGAGGCATAGTATAATTTGTTCAGTGTGGTTGACAGAGGAATGCAATGCAAACAATAGTAGAGATAGTGGGTCTCCTTGGAAGATTCCTCTCTTGAAAAAATAACCTCTCTGAGTCCATCACCATTGACCAGTAACTATGTTTTCCATTTTACCATTGATCATTGCAAAAAGCTTCTGATAACAACAACTTTATTGATTAGCCCTTGGGCCATATCAAAGTGCAAAGTTCCAGCAACAAACGGTCACCAAAACTTGATAAAAGCAATCCAAAATGGAATTTGATAAAATACAATTCAAAATGGAATTTGATAAAATACAATTTAAAATGGAATTAAAGTAAAATACAATTTAAGATAAAAAAAGCTTCTGATATTTTTACTGTTTCCTGCTATTTCTAAGCACTTGATTATTCAACCTTGAAGCAGGAAGTCAAAAGTCTTCTTGTAATGAATCCAAGTTACATTCAAATTGGTTTTCCTTTCTTTCAGTTTTCCAAAATCATCTTGTCACTTAGGAGGTGATCTTTTGTTTCTCTTCTGTTTGGCCAATTTCTTTTATGTTCTTGTGGAAATATCTTGTTTTCAACTAAATGGTGTTGGACTGCATCAGTTACCACATTAGTTAGCAATTTTAATATTGTTGGTAACCAGGTAATTGGCTTGTAGTTGCCTAGTGCTGCCCCTTTAGTTGGACCTTTCATTATCAAGTAGGTTTTCTTCAATTTCTCCTCCTTTTAGTATGCTTTTAGTATGCTGTTAAATTCCTTGGCTATGAGTGGGTGTAGACCAGTGAGATGTTTCAATTAAAAACAATTCTGTTCATCTTCAGCTAGTGCTGATCAATTCTTGATCTTCCTTGCTTTTTCTCCTCCATTTCTGCTGTTATTGCAACTAACTTCATTTCAGCTTCCTTTTTATTTTTATCCACCTCCTCTACTGTAACCTGATTTTTTTGTAAAATTACTTTGGGTTGTCCAACAGTTGCACCAAGAACTACAGTTTCTTCTTTGTCAGGTATTCACAGGTTCATTAAAGTCTCTTCATAGATGGAGTGGTAGAAAGATTTCTGAGTAAACTGAAATTGGGAATTCTGCCTACAGAGTTCAGTTCAAGTTCATGTCTGCTGATCTTCTTCACTATATAGCTCTTATTTCATGCTTTATTATTTCTAATCCTTCTATGATCTTCCAGTTTTATAGATGACATTTCTTGATCAGGTATTCTTTGGTCTTCTTGTTCTCCAACTACTTTTACTTCATCTGTTCTAGCTTGCTTGCATCTGATCCTAGCATTATTGGCATTATTATTATCTGCTCAGAGCATGTCACAGCTGCCTGGTTTTTACTTGGTGATGACCTTTGTTTATTTATTTTTATTTATTAATTTTTTTATGCCTCCCTTCTCTCTTTTTTATGCCACCTTTAAGGTGACTCTGGATGGCTTCATATGTTCTTGCCAAGAACCTAGGATGTCATAATATATTGGCATAATATGTATTTTTTTGTAATTAAGGTTGAAATTATGTCCATTCCTGTTCTATTCAAGTGGTTTTCTACAACTTTTGATGTGGCACAAAGCAGCACTATCCCCAAGGACACCACTATCACTTTCTTTCCCCCCTTTCAGTCAATTTTAAATATTTTCCTGTAATTTTCCATGTTTTTTTTTTCTTTCTTATTGACCCTCTTATCTATAGCTCGTTTGTTTTGTAGTTGCACCCATACCTACCTTGTTCTGGGCTAAATGTTTGTCAGTTTGTTTTTGGAAGACCTATAAGATCCTTTTCTCAATTACTTTTTCAATATTGTGATTCCATCAATTGTTTATTGCTGGTAAGTTTTAATTTTCATAAGAGTCTGATGAATCAATATGGCTAATTTATTCTGTTTTTCTAAATACTTCTTCTGCACAATCTTCTCATATCATATGCCAGGTTTTTAATAATCTCTTTGCATAACCAACATTTTACTACCATGCCGAGGTTGTTTTTTTTTAATTTCAGCTTTCATTACTTTTGTACATGGTGAATGTTATTGAGTTGCTAAAATGAGCTTTTCTACCTTCTTTTATGAGATTTTCTAACTGTTGCTATGTTTTGTTCATTATTAACCTTTCTACTAAGGCTGTTAAAGCACTGGTCACAAAATGGCTTCATTTGACAGTTTTCTTTTCACCTCAGCAACAGTTCATTCTTACATACCGGTACTTGCTTGGTTTCATTGTTTTTCAATATACCTTCCTTTATTAGGCCATTTACTATAACTTCTTGCATATTCTAAGCTCTTTTTTTCCCCTTCAGCTGTTTGTTGAAACTTTAACTGGGACCTCAAATGGAGACACATATATTGTGTTCTCTTTTTTTATCCTCTCAGTAAAATGCTGTGAGAGGGTTCAGAATGGAGATGGATCATTTACTGATTTTGTCTGGCACAAAATCAAGTAGTGAAGTTCAAGGTTGAATTAAAGTTTTCTAGATCTCTCTCCTTGATTTGAGCCCAATATATGAATCCCAACACTAGAGCATCCCTTCATCTTGCTGAGTATTCAGTTCTAAGAAATCTAAAATTATGATTTAGTGAGCAGTGACTGACATACTGTAATACTCTCCACAAAAGGATTGTAATTACTTGAAGATAGCATTGTGTAGAAAATGCGTTCACTTCATATGTATTTGCATTTTACAGCCAACAGTACTGCTAAGTAAAAACCAAGGCTGCAGGGTTTTTTTTTTTTAATAAACATTGGGTAGTCTTTGAAGGAAATTAATTACTATTGTTATTATCGCTAATTGGGTGAATTTGCTGTATGGCGTTTTAATTATTTTTACTATTTATTAAATTGTATTATTATTGGATATTCTTAATGGGAAGACACAGTTGCCAGTTCTTTAGCTGTTGTTGGCCTTTATGTGCATCAAGTTCTTCCCAAGAACCTAGAATGTTGTAAATGTATCAGTGTAGTATATGTGTGGATCCGAGCAGTGTGGCCTTTTATAATTCACCGATGAAAATTTTGTCAACACTCATATTTTTAAAAATCTTGTCCAAAAGTTTTTGGCATGACAGCAAATGTTCTGATGACTGCTGGTATTAGTATAGGCCAGGAGTCTTCAAACTCGGCCCTTTTATGACTCATGGACTTCAACTCCCAGAATTCTGGGAGTTGAAGTCCATGAGTCATAAAAGGGCCGAGTTTGAAGACCCCTGGTATAGGCCATTATCTTTCCATTTTGATTTTCAGATCTTGATACTTTTTTGATTTTTTTTCCCAATTCTTTACATTACGTGTTATGGCCACATACTGTACATTCATCTGCAATTATGAAACAAGATTTCATCAGTTTCTATCTGGAAATTTCACAATATTTTAATCTGCTCATTTTCAATTACCGTATATACTTGAGTATAAGCCGAATTTTTCAGCCCACTTTTCGGGCTGAAAAACTCCACTTCGGCTTATACTCCAGTCAACAAAAAAAAAGAACTGTCCCTTCGTTCGGAACAGGCTGCTGAGAGAAGGGAGCGGCAGAACCTTGCAGAGCTGGCGGCAGTCCAGCGTTGTTTCTCCCCCTCGTGCGTGCGTGTGTGTGTCAGACCCATGGGAATGGCTGGTAGGGAAGCAGCATTCCGGCATTCCCCCCCTTCCTGTGTGTCGAGCCCACGGGGCTTGACACACAGAGAAACGCAAATGCCGGACTGCCGCCACCTTTACTAGCCATTCCTGCGGGTCTGACACACACACA
The DNA here is from genome assembly GCF_947247035.1 of Vipera ursinii. Lineage (NCBI taxonomy): Eukaryota > Metazoa > Chordata > Lepidosauria > Squamata > Viperidae > Vipera > Vipera ursinii. Next base: position 102,140,859 of record NC_139514.1, on the reverse strand, counting down.
CACACACACACACACACAAACACACACACACACGCACGAGGGGGAGCACGAGGGGGAGAAACAACGCTGGACTGCCGCCAGCCCTGCAAGCCTCTGCCGCCCCGGCGTTGGTGGTCGAGCTCTTCGGAGCCGGCAGAGAATCTCCCGCAGGAGGAGGTCGCGGCTTTCTCTCTTGCTTTGGACTGCAAGGATTTAAACTCCAGGAACAAATCCCGATGGAAGTTTTTTTAAAAAAAATACTCCTCCGGGTCGGACAGGGGACCGAGGCTGAGGTCTAGGGGTAGTGGGGGGGGGTCACGGACATAGATGGGCTCAAGTGGAAGCCAAGCAGCCCTCCCGAATCTGGGCTTCTGGACGGAGCAGCCGGTGGTGCGTTTGAAAAAGCAGAAAAGTTGGATTTTGAACATTTCAGAGGCCGTGGGTCAAGCAGGCTACGCTTCCCCAGGCGCTGCAACGGCACCCGTTTTCCCCGGCGAGTTTTCCCTACCTGGCCCCTGCAGAATCGCGGCGGCACCCCTGGAGAAGCCTACCCCGAGGCTGCGGCCGATTTTTCCTTCTCCAGGCCTCTGCCGCCTGTTTCTGTCTGACACACACACACACACGCACGCACGAGGGGGAGAAACAACGCTCTGGGCAGCAGAGGCCTGGAGAAGGAAAAATCAGATTACCCCTTCCACACGTAAAACTTCCAGTTTAATTACAAAGGAAGAAGAGAGAAACTTAGATCAACAGCTCACCTTCCTTTTCCTCTAGGTTGCAAGGGGAAAAATAAAAATCAAAGATCCTTGGAAGTAATGGTTGGAAAAGTTTGCAAGTCTTTGGGAAAGTTCAAGAAGTGAAAGGAATACCCTCCTCTTGAAAGACCAGATAAGGCAGACAGGGAGATGAAGAGTTCAACCGAGTTTCCTCTTTTGTTCAGGCTCCCCGATCAGACAAAGAACTAGCCAGCGGCAGGTTTCTCCCCTTTTCCCTCCCATCTCTCTTCCCCCAACCCTTGGGTCCCACAGCAACTCACGAACTCCAGCCGCCCCTTCTCCTTCGAAAGGTCTAGATCCCGAGATAAGATATATACAGAAATGTACATAAAGAGAGAGACGGACGCAGGCTGTTGCTTTTTCGCCTCATCCCTGGCTTCCAGTTCAAAACTTCCCTCTAAGTGAGCCTCCCAGAAAAACAAATCTTCATGGAGGCGGAGGAGGCAAGGAGAATCCCTCCGATCGTTGTTTCTGGCAAATGCACCTCTTTGTTTGGGTCCCCTTTGACAGGCGCGGAGAACGATCTCCCCTCGCAATTCGGCCGGGTGGGCGCCGGGAGTCCTCTTCCCGTACCCAAGGACGAAAACCGGGGCTTTCAAGAACCCGGGATGGGAGCCGGGGAGTGGAAGGGCTACTACTCAAAGCACCGCGCTGGGAGGAGGGAGAAAGGGAAAAGGGGGGAGGGGGAGGAAAACGGGAAGCAAGTTTTGGGTGAAGCCTCTTTCCTTTCACTTTTGGAAGCGCATCCAGGCAAGGAGAACAAAAGCGTCGCCTTGGCCGGGACTCGGCGCGCTGCTTTAGACAGAGAGGAAGGAGGGAGGGAGGGAGGGCGCACACAGGCAGAGAGGGTTTGGTCAGGGTGGCGGCGGCGGCGGCGGACACGGGGAGCTGAGGCGCCGTCCGGTAGGTAGAGGCCGTTATGGGAAGGAGGCGGGAGAAGGGATGTGTGGGGGGAGTACAGGGGCCATGTAAACGGAGTACGTGCGGCGCCGCGCGGGTCTGATAGAACTGGGCCGGCAACGGGTGCTTGTGAAGCGGCTGAGGGCTGGCTAGGAAGGGGGCGGCGGCAGCGGCGCTGGCGTTTTGCGGGTGGGACAAGGCTCTCGAGAGAGAACATGGTGGAGGCGGAACCGACCCCGCCGCTCCCTGCAGGGGAGAGAAGCCGGGCAAGCGCTGCTCCAGTCCTCCCTCTTCTTCCCTCTCCCGATTTTGCCTTCCTCTCCAAGATAAGTTCGAGCGGTAGGGGAAAGTTAGAGCCCCTTTCTGAGGCCGCCCCTTACTTGGGATTGTTGGGCGAGAAGGCGACGTGGGCATGGAGGAGGAAGTAAGTCGCGCTTTACTCGTCACTGCGGGGCGGGGAGAAAAAAAGTTCTTGCCGGCCGGACTTGGATGGCGGCAGCGGCATCAGCTGGGAGCCGCAGCCCCGCCTAGTCCGGCTGAGCTGAACCAGCTCAACACAAAGCGATCAGGCCTTTCCTCCCCCCCTTTCCCTCCCCCCTCCCACTCTAGGGCAGAGATCCCCTTCCTATCGCTTGGGGCCTTTTGTCTCTTTGGCTCGCCAGGGCTGGAGCGGCGAGAGCGAGCGGCAGAGGAGAGATGGTGGCCTTTCCTTTCCTTTCCTTTCCTTTCCTTTCCTTTCCTTTCCTTTCCTTTCCTTTCCTTTCCTTTCCTTTCCTTTCCTTCCCTTCCCTTCCCTTTCCTTTCCTTTCCTTTCCTTTCCTTCCCTTCCCTTCCCTTCCCTTTCCTTTCCGTTAGAGAGCTACCTTCGTGATTACAATGTGGAGTGGCCGACTGAGGCTGAAAGCACATTAGGTAGCACTTGAGACATGCAGGCAAATCCTGCTAAAGGGCTTTCCCCCCCCCACTGGATCCGTGCTCCGCAAGCCTCTGCCGGCGGCAGGGCGTGGATCCAGCCGGCGGCAGAGGCTTTTGGAGCACGGATCCAGCCTCCGCCAGCATGCAGGCAAATCCTGGTAAAGGGCTTTTTCCCCCCCCCACTGGATCCGCGCTCCGCAAGCCTCTGCCGGCGGCAGGGCGCGGATCCAGCCGGCGGCAGAGGCTTTTGGAGCACGGATCCAGTCTCCGCCGGCATGCAGGCAAATCCTGGTAAAGGGCTTTTTCCCCCCCCACTGGATCCACGCTCCGCAAGCCTCTGCCGGCGGCAGGGCGCGGATCCAGCCGGCGGCAGAGGCTTTTGGAGCACGGATCCAGCCTCCGCCGGCATGCAGGCAAATCCTGCTAAAGGGCTTTTCCCCCCCACTGGATCCGCGCTCCGCAAGCCTCTGCTGGCGGCAGGGCGTGGATCCAGCCGGCGGCAGAGGCTTGTGGAGCACGGATCCAACCGCTGGCGACAGAGGCTCGATCCGCCATTCTGCAAGCCTCCGCCGCCGGTTAATACCCTGTATTCAGCTCTGGGAAGTGGGGGGAAGGGGGAGAGAGGGTGAGTTTGAGAGGAGGGGGAGGGGGAGCTCCACGGTGCAAAAATAAAGCCCTGCCACTCTTTGCGTTGCTTGCCCCGTTGCTTGCCCGACTGGCTGTCACGGGACCGCACGGATCGCCTCGCTCCCACCGGCAGCTGATTCCTTCGAGTTTGGTCTCGAGCGATTTTGCATTTTCTCCAGTGCTGAAAGCCACTCGGCGGATCCCACCCTCGGCTTATACTTGAGTCAAGAACTTTTCCCAGTTTTTGGGGGTAAAATTAGGGGTCTCGGCTTATACTCGAGTCGGCTTATACTCAAGTATATACGGTACTTTTTCAACTGTATGTTCCCACCAATATTTCATTCATGGTACATGATAATTTTTACAAATTTTTAGTGAATCATTTTGGCAACTGTCATTATTACAGTATGGTATGTCATTATTATTATTGAAAACATTACATATGTTAGTGTCTCAGCAATTTGGTATTAGACTAGAATTAGACTACAGATTTGGCTTTAATTAGACTATAGATCTGGCTTTAATTCATCCACAGGATGAATCTGAATCAGTCACAATCATCTGTTTTTCTTCAAAGACATGTTCCAGGAACAGAATAGAAAATACTATTGAAAATAATGGAGGAAAGATACATTTAGGTAAAAAAATAATGCAGTTTGCAAAAAATTTGAATACATTTTGCATCAGCTTTATTTCATAAACTAGCAGTATTTCAAGTTTGAAATGGTCTCAAAGATCTCAGAAGCAAAACTGAACTCATCTATTCTTAAATTGCTCTACTATTGGATTCAAAGAAATGTACTTACATCAGCACACAACTCTAACTCGTGTGCCCTGCAGCTGACACTGATGTTCAAGCTTCCATTTCTTCTGGAAAATGTTATTGTGTGTGACATTAAAATGTGCCAAAAATGAAATGCAAAGAAAACAGCCACAAATTAGCATGGGAAAAATGTTCAAGTCTGCCAATGCTTGCTCTGGGCTCAGGAAGGGGAGGGGGAGCAAAATTGGGTCCACTGAGATCATAAACAATAACCTTACAACTCTGCTGCTGAAAAAAATCTTGAAGGTATTTGTTAAATAGTGGGTTCTTTGTTGCAGGAATAAAGACGCGAAGCTGAGTACAGGAAAACTCATTGTTTATTTTGTGCTGGAACTGTACTGGGGAAATGTCTGCAACTAGCCGCAATATATAGTCTAGCCCCTAGGCAGCAGCCAATAGGTTTGAATAAACCATCGCCACCTGGAGATAGCCAATTGCAGCACAGGAGACTTGTAGTATGGGTTGCTGGAGAGCCGTTAGCTGCTCCAGCAACCCACGTGGTGTTACACAAGAGCCCAGTACATAACAGTATTTTTAATTTCTTTAAAAGCCTATAACATATAATGTAACATATAAACTCTTTCCTCTGGTTTATGAATGTAATGGAACCAAAAGGCTACTAATTCTGATACAAACAGGGATACATTTGAAGACTGAACTGAAAGATTTTCCACCAGACTTCTTCTAGAACTAAATGACAAACCAATTCTGGATGTTCTTACTTGAGTGTAGCATAGGGTTAATTTCAAAGCAAAGAAAAAAACATTCTCGTATCAGTGTGACAGGCAACTCGAGAAATCAAATCTTGCTAAACTGCCTCATTCTATGCAGAATGTCAGAAGGGAGAAAGATGTTTCAGAACACCAACAAAGAACTTGCTACAAGCACTTTGCTTAAAAAGGATGTTTTTTTTCTTCTTGGAATAAAGAAGCTGAAATGCACCCCTGGGGGAAAATATTTTTACTTTGAGGGGTTGGCAACAGATGCTACCGTGTTTCCCTCAAAGTAAGGCCTACCCAGAAAATAAGCCTTAGCTTGATTTTGGGGGTGGGCCTAATATAAGCCCTACCCCAAAAATAAGCCCTAGTTTTGGGTGAGGTACACTCCTAAAAATCAAGCTGGAGTGGGAGGTTGGAGCTGTCCCACATGAACCACAGCCAGTTACCTTGCAGCAAGGCCTCTCCTCACTGGCCCATTTCTTCTGCAGAGTCTTCTGCAGCCAGGCCTGCATTTCTCAGTCACAGAAGGTCTCTGAAGCCAAGAACCAAGCTATGGATTCAATCCATAGCTGGGTTCTGCAAGACCTCTGCAGCCAAGGACCGAGCTATGGATACAATCTATAGCTTGGTACTCAGCTGCATAGGTCTTCAAGAATGGCCTGACTGCAAAATGCAGGCTGGAATGCAACTGCACAATGAAGCTGCTCCTTCGGCTGCAGAAGAAGTGGACCTGACTGGCAGAGCTGTCAGTGCCGGAGGTGAGAAAGACATCCCCCCAAAATAAAACCTTTTGGAGGCAGAAAAAAAACCTCCCGGTCTTATTTTCATGGTATATGATGTCCCCATGTACTCTGAAGCTCCTTTCCCCCTTCAAATCAGAAGGTCTGCATAGCCTTTCATAGTGTGAGATTTGCTACCAAATTTGACTATCCCTCAATTGGAAAGCTGATTTTGGGCAATTCCAATTAACCAGACAAACTACTTTGTCGCCATACTAAGGGTTAAAGCTACTATCAGACTGAGTTCTCCATGGTAGAAGTATGTTCTGGGACACAACAGAACCATCAAACCAACATAGCCATGAAATGAAATGAAATCAAATCCTTATTACAGCCTTTGGGCCAGAAAGTACATTTAATGCGTAGTCCTACAATTATTAATAAAACTTGAAAACAATGTAATAAATCTACATAAAATACATTATTATAGTAACTGTAGCACAAATAGCAGTGGCAATCACCAACATTTTTGCTAAATGTCAACTGTAGGTTGGACAAATACAACAAATGATGGCACAAAATCCGACAACCTGGATGGCTATCTCAGGATCCTGGTCAGATAGAAGCAGTGATAGGTAATCTTTATCCTCTCCATCAAAATAGTTCTTTCAAATGTGATAAATATATAAATTCCCTGATTTCCTATGGAGAGAGCAACAAAGGAGAATGGCTCCTTAGGGATTCAACAGAGCTTCTCTGCAAAGACATAAGCACAGGAATATTTTTTTACTGTCCCCACAGAACTAAAGAGGGTAGATCTTCCAACCTGGCCAAGGTCAAAGCCCAACAATTTTTTTTGACTTGGAATTGAAGAGAGATAAGAGTTTGCTATTAGATTTTGCAGGTTGATTTGAAGCAATCTCTGAGAACCAGTAGCCCCCAAACCCACACAAGAAAAAGAACCTAAATTTCAACCATAAATTAAGGGGATGCAACCAAGCTCTGACACTTTCTGAAACCAAACCTGAATACCCCTGAACATTTTGGTTTGGAGAAGTTGGAATTTTAGCTTTGCATAATGGTCTTTCCATAGCTATGAATATATGGACCACTAGGGCAATAAATGTAGCACTAGGTAATGTAAGGACCATGCACTTTAGTCTACTTTTCATGTTGAAAATGCTCGCTTTGTAGGTGTAACATTCCTACTATTGGTTCAGTTTGGATTTGCAGGTTTCATTTCCTTCATCTCTCTGTTCAGCAGTTTTTCTCTGCCGATTCTCATTTGTGCAGTTCAGGTCTTACCTGACCTGCTTTACTCCATAATGCAGGAAAGGATACAAAAGGCTCTCAGCTGCAGATAGACTAAGTAATTCAGGCTTTTCTATCCTGATGTTATTTCCTAACTAAAGCAAGTACCAACCTCACAAAATACTAGCATTAGGCTTCCTCTCTCCACTCATTCTTTCTGCTATTTGCTATCCAGCGGGAGACTCTGAAAGGTCATGGTTTACTTGACTGAGGAACACATTTTGGTCTTTACAAGAGCCAGCAAATGCCTTCGCAGGGATTTAAAGTCCACAGTTCTCTCTGTTGAAGTAATATATAAGCCTGGTCATTGCTTGGTGTCCTAATTGGACTTGAACTCTTGACTGAACAAAACCTCTGCTGAAATGTCTTCTAGTATTTGAAATGCAACCTATCCATGATCAGCTTATGGAACAGAATATAAAATCATAGAAACATAGTTGAATTAATTTTTAAGGTAACAGATATTCTATCTTGAAACATTATCTATAATGACCAGTTAATACAGATATACAGATATATTTTGTCTTGATATAAGTTTAGCTCCATGGTTAACAATACTTTTGGGCAGGGGTGGAAATAAGAAAGAAATTCATAAGCCAATATAGAAAAGATAGAGATATTGAGAAAGAGAGAGGGAGGGGGAGGGGGAGGGAGGGAGAGAGGGAGAGGGAAGGAATACAGAATCATAGACCTGGGACCTCTATGGAGATCTCTATGGAGATCAAACTGCTGGCCGCTGGCTTGTTGCATCATATGGAGGTCACCCCCACCCAGCTCTGTCAATAAAAAAAAGTCACGATACATTGCAATACATCACATGACGTGGCGAGTTTGACACCTGGGTTCTAATGCAACCCTCTGCCCATGGCAGGAGACCTTATATCAGGCATGTCAAACTTGCGACGTATCGGAGCTTTTTCCCCATTGCTGGCAATGGGGTGGGTGCGGTTTCATCATGATGTGTCCGGCCCGTGGGTCGGCAGTTTGACAACCCTGACTTATATCTTCCCATAAAATTAGTTATCTATTCTTTTTCTCAAAACCTCTAACAATGGTGCACCCAGAACTCCAGGAGGCAAGCTGTTCCAATGTTTATTTGTTAATTGTAAATTATCAGAATTTTCTCCTTAATTCCAGATCGAATCTCTCTTTAATGAGTTCTACCCATTGTGTGTTGCTACCCTCAAGAGCTTTGGGGAATAAGTCAACCACCCCCCTTCTCTATAACAACCCTTCACATACTGGAAGACAGCTATTGTGTCATCCCTAATTCTTCTCTTCATTAGGTTAGGCATTCCTGGCTTCTTTAGAAATAGAAACAAGCAATAACAAACAATTTCCCAATAGCTAGAGAGATAGACAAATACATAAGCTGATTTATCTGGATTTCATTACATGAGAGTGATTGATATTCCTAAATGTCCAAGAATGTAACTCCAAAGAAGATGGAATGAAGAAATGACTCTTCAGTCTTACTTACTAGAACATGCATATATTTGCACACGCAGAACCTCTTGTGACTTACTATAAATGTATAACATGTTCTGTTTTATTCGTTACAAAACTTCAAAACAGTGGAATGGGGTGGAGCAATTGTGTCATTTTGCTCATCAGACATGGTCTGAACTGTATTCTTCAAGAGAATATTGGCAAATAAAACTTTGTTCTTCAGTGCAAAATTGTGGAGAAGCAAACTTGCCTTAAAGCACAGCATCATAAGTCTATTGTCAGAAACATATCACAAAGATAGAATCCTCCCATTTTGCATAGCTTTAGTTCATACATAATAGATGACACTCATAGCTTTAGTTCATACATAATATGCATGAACTAATGAATAATGAACTAATGGATGACCTAAGAAATTCAAGAATTACAAATGAACTGTAATCATCATCATCATCATCATCATTATCATCGCACAATCATGCAGATGTTCAGACTGGGTTTGGCATTTTTGTCTACCTATCAAGTCCTTACCAAGGACCTGGGATAAGCAGATGTGGATGTTTGATAGTATTACAGATATCATCTCAGGATGGAAGCTGTTCCTAGTAAGGCCGCCTTTTGCAATTGACTGATGGCAAATTTGTCAATGCCAATGGTGTTCAAGTGGTGCTCCAGTTGTTTTGGGATTGTATCCAAGGCGCCTATTACTATTGGTACTACCCTTGCTTGCCTTTGCCACAGTCTTTCTATTTCTATTTGTAGGTCTTTGTATTTTGTTATCTTCTCCAGTTCTTTCTCTTTTGTTCTGCTGTCTCCAGGCACTGCCACCTCCACTATCCAGATGATGATGATGGTGATGATGATGATGATTATGCATAAACTTAAATATTTTTTTAACTCCGATGGATTTCTGAAGAGGCAAAATACATGCTTGACTTCTCTTGTGAAATCAATGAATCTTAATCAAGAGGAGTTTACAATACAAATCTTGGGATTATTGGAATATTTAAGCCAAATGGACAAAGAGCTAACAAAATGTAAAAGTATGATCACTTACTTTTTACCTCTGCTTCATCTCTGAGTTCATGCAGGAGGAACATACAAGATGTCTGTTTCCAAAGATATTAATATGGGAACTTTTACATGACTTTACCACTCATATGATCAAGTACTTCTTACATTATACCAATGACAACTGTGGTGCAAATAGGAGATCATTATGTGCTGGGCCATGTTAAAGCAGTATAATAAAACATGTAATATAAAGAAAGATTATTTTGCTGATACAGTTTAATTTCTGGGGATAATTTGGAACAAGAGTAAATTGAACCTTTCTTGAGCAATTAATGTGTGAATTGTGATATACTAAATCTAAACTGTGGATACGTAACTGGTTCCTAAGGGACTTCTTTGACCAAAACCAACACTGTTCGAAAGATTTGCAAATGCTATCAATCATATGAAATGAGACTATATAATACTTTGGATGAATTAATTTAAGATTACACAAATTGACAGATTATCTGAACACTAACTGTTCTAAAAACTAGTCATGATAACTCCTGAAAAGCACAATTTTCCACCACAATTTTATTAAAAGTGTGTGATTGACTCAAAATTTGAAAGTGTCAGGATTGAGTTCAGAACTGAGATTTGAAAACAGTAAGGTCTGATTCAATCCCATAGAAGGTTCAGCTTGATAAAAAAAATGCAACTCACATTTTGGAAAATAGCAAAATATCTCATTGTCCTCTTTCTCCTTGGAAATGGAAGTGGAATGGAAATGGGAGATATTTTTTTATTTTTTTTTATTTTTAGAAATTGGCCATAAAGTATTTCAGGCACACAGCATCAAGACTTCTACTGCAATATACAATTTAAAATGTTCCCTTATATTGTACCACTTTTAAAACAAAGGAGGATGCAGCAGCCTCTAGACTGTCCAACAAATGATTTCTGGAGAAATTGTGCTAAACCAATGAAGAAAGTGTCCTATTCTAGTTTTTAAAATAAAATACTTGAAAAGCTTCCCATCCTCTGATTACTTGCTTTTCAGGATTAACAGCCTTTGGTCTCATGACTCATTGCCAAAGTTGACCTACTCAGAATAGCACAGTATGTACTACATATCTGAGAAATGTCTAATTTACTTTGGCCATATTATGTGTGCAAGTTCATTGGGGAAGTCAATGTTGCTAGGAATGATTAGTGGAGGAAGAAGAAGGGGCAAGCAAAGAAGTTGTTGCCTTCATGATATCAAAACTGATACAAAGATGAACATTCAGCAGTTGAAAGATGCTGTGCTTGACAGGGTAGCATGTAGCACTTGCCTATAAAGTCTCTAAGAGTTGGATATGATTGAATGATTAAAACTAACTATAATCTGAGAAATGTGTTTTATTATAGTTTCTAGTTCTATTTGATCATGATTCAAAAGGGAAAATGGAAGAAAGAAACCCTTCTCACGGAAGACAAGATGCAAAACACTTAAATGATCTTCAGGTTTTCTTTTATAAGGAAGAATAATGCAGTTAGTTGAGAAAAGTATAGTGACACTGGTGTTTTGTTTTGTTTTTTAAATGGAAATATCAGGCTTTAGGGTGAATAGAGATTCACCCTGATTTTTCTCTAAATAAAATAATTATGCCAAGATAAATAATGCTGTTCTGTTTCACAGCATGACAATTAAATAAGAAATAGATAAATATGATAACATTAATAAAGTTAATGCAAGACAGCAGAATGTGCATTTTTACCTGTAGCACAAATAAAGGTATTTAAAAATTTTTGGTGGGTTTGAAAAAGTTCCATTAGAAACCCTGGGTCTCAAGAAGAAATGCATTTCTCAGAATGTGATATTGGTATATAGAAATCATCACACACAGTACTCTCAACTATGAAGCCACTGTCATCTTTATATATTTATTAGCATATCTAATAATTGTGGAATACACCAAGGCTGAAATTGACTATTTGTTTCTATAGTTTACAGATCTTTGCTCTGGGCTAATTATTAGGGCTGGGCAATGCACTCAAAGGTATGATTTGCTGCCTGCCCTGGTGCAGATGAAAGACACTTCAAAGCTTTGACATAGCCATGTCTTCCAGAGGCCTGAATATTTCTGCTCTCAAGTCTTTCTAGGTCATTTCTACAGTATATGCACACACAGGCATAACAATGCCACTTTCTTGGCGATATTAAAATGTAGAATCATAAGGCTGAAAGCCTCTGTATATATTGTGATTGTATATACATGTACAAATTGTGAAAGTCTTCCAAGGTGTTCCAGACAATGTAACTGCTCTTGTTCCTTGGGGAGGATAAGTGGGGTTAATTTATGCCAACCAAGCTTTCAGACTTCTTTTTTACACAAACCTACTGATTATCCTCCTTCTCAGAATAATTATCACAAGGATTAAGTTCCGTTTATTCCATCATTTCAAAGTATTAATACTGTATTGGGAGTCCATTTAATATAATTCCTATTTACTTTTATGTCTGCCAGAATTCTTATGCAGTTTCAGTTTCTTTTTTCACTGGTTTGGTCTTGCTGTCCAATAAATTTCCCAATTTCAGCTCTAAGTTACCCTTAAGAAACTTGTGAACAATTACACCTGCAATGTAACCTTAATGCTTATAAAGAAGCATTAAGCAGGGCATTTAATGGAGACTTAAACTGTATTTTTACAGGTAGTGCAATTTCTAAAGCAATAAAGAGTAACATTTCTCATTAGCTATCTTCTTTCTAGAGTCAGTTTAGTATATTTATTAAGGAATTGGCTAGGAATCAGGAGACCAAGAACTCTACTCCTACCTTAGGCACAAAAATACTTGTGTGATTTTGCCCAGTCACTTTCTCTCAACCCTAAAAATCAGTTCTGAAACCTTCTCCAGAAAACTCCAGGGACTTATCCAGGAAGCCTCTAAAAATCAGATACAATTGAACAGGAGAAAAAAAGATCTTTATATTTGCAAAGTATTTATGTATGAAAATATGAGCAAGTATTAAAGTATATATATATATATATATATATATATATATATATATATATATATATATATATATATATATATAAAGGTAAAGGTTCCCCCGCACATACGTGCTAGTCATTTCCGACGTCTAGGGGCTGGTGCTCATATATATATATTCATTTCATAATATGTTTCAAGTATGTGTGATTTTAGTGTTTTGCAAAAAAAGTATATTTAAGTTTTATTTATTTTACTTATTTTTATCCCATCTTTATTATTTTTATACCACAAACATACTTAACATTTTTCCTCCTTCTATTTTCTTACAACAACCCTGTGAAGTGGGTTGGGCTGAGAGAGTGACTGGCCCAAGGTCATTCAGCTGACTTTCATGCTTAAGCTGAGAGTAGAACTCAAAGTCTCCTGCTTTGTAGCCTGGTGACTTTGCCAGTATATAAACTGGCTATTTTTATACTAATTCGATTTGGCAAATATTGACTTGGAATCAGACATAGTCCTAATTAGAGCAAATCCATTGTAATTAATGCTGATCAGTCATCACTAATGGAATTCCAATGATATAATAGGAAATATTAGGAAAGACATATATAATTCTATACATGTCTAGTCTACCCCCAAAATATACCATATTGATTTCAAAACAGTTTATTCCCACATCATAGATCCATACGATTTTTAAGTCTAATCATAACACAGTTAAAATGCAGGAACATGGCATGTGTAAATATTAACTATATTAGTCTTAGGACAAAACTAAATTTTAATTAAAGACAGAAGCAGCACCAACTTTTTTTAAAAAAATCTTCCTTTAGTGCATAGGTTCAACACCATAACATCAAGGTTGAAAAACATTTTTTAAAAGATTATAATAAGTTTCAGTTTTGCTCCTCATAGAAATCATTTCAATTTTAATTGCCAACAGCTGCTCTTCAAATGGTGCTTTTATTGTTTCTCTTCCCTCCCTCCTTCTCCTTTTTCTCCTCTTCCTCCTCCCCTTCCTCCTCTCCTCTCCCTTCTCCCCCTCCTCCTCCCCTTAAAAAGAGCATTTGGAAAAATACAAGTGTGATGAAATGCAATCTATTGGGGATCCTTGTTCCATATGACTCATGGAAGCCAAATGAAATAAGTTTATCTGGATTACCTTACATAATTATGCATAATCACACAATTATTCCTAATTTATGAATCCAGCAGTTTAAGAATGTGTGTGTGTATAAATAATACAGTTATATAGATGATAGATAGATGATAGATAGATAGATAGATAGATAGATAGATAGATAGATAGATAGATAGATAGATAGAGTTATAATCTTATTTTTAGATGCCAGTGCATAAAAATGGTGATGTTTAGATCTTCTATCGGTCTACAGCTTCATAGAAAATACTAAATAATGCACCTTCACTTTTTCACAAACAATAGCCTACTGAGCCCTTATTTGAATATTTCATAAAATCTGCATTTCCTATAGGTTTCTTCTAATAGGAAATAGTCTCCACATTGCAAACTAGTGAGGATTTGTATTTCACCATTAGTAACAAGTAGATTTATTTCTTAATAACGTCCACTATTTTTTTTTTACATTACTGTCTACTTAACATTAGCCATAAAGCCTATACTGTGATGTCCTGTGCCACTGAATTGATATTCAACTATTCAACGATTTGATTAAATATGATCACAATTTTTTTTCCAAAATTCCCCTGTCTTAAAAACAGGCATGTAAACATTAAAATTCCTTCAAACCATTGGTACTTCACCTTTCCATACAGTGCTATTTGCTTTATAATAGAGGTTAAAAAAAAGAAAAGGAAAATAGAGTTACACCTTCAAAGGATATGTCAGTTTATCACTTCAGATGCTTTGCAATGAAACTGTCAAATGGTGACACCATCAAGATGTGAAGAAATGCACCTGAGAGTTTCAACCGGGCAAATTTCTTATTCTTGTCTTTCAAAATGAAAAGGTTATTTGTAAGCCAGTCACTAGCCAGGCTCCCATGCAGATCAGTTGAGTAGGATATACAATGTCAAAGGTGGCTGAGAGGTCAAATTAAGACACAGAAGGTTATTGCCACAATTTTAGCTTACTCAGCTCGGTTCAGTTCTGAAGAAATAAGAACAGAAGGGATTCTTCTTTGTAGCAGTCCCATCCTCCCTCTTATCCTGTTCCAGATCAGGATACTTACAAATCAACCAACCGATATTCACACAACTTCCTCTTCTTTCATATGAATGGTTTCTCTTTATTGACATATTTTTTGAAGGTATTGCTGTTTGAGATTTGCTATATCCTATTTAAGTATACTGCAATTTATTTTAATCCAGGCAAGCATTTAATCTTTATTATATGGCAAATTCTTAAATTAGCACAGTGAACTATTTTCTAATCTCCTTTACATCTCCTTTAATCTTCTCTAATATTTCCTACTGATTTTGACACACAGTGGGTATCCAGAGTCAGTCATGAAATTCATGTTTTCTCAGGAATGAATGAAGCTATTAGGCTTTACTCACAGGCTGAACAATTCTGGGAGTCAAAGACTGGCCATCTTACAGTTGTCAAGTTTGAAAAATACTGCAGCAGCTTATATTGTTCGTGAATGGCATGGTAGCCTAGCAGTGAAGAAGCTCATCTCCCACCTAGAAGGTTGAGAGTTCAATCCTAGGCAGTGGCAGATATTTACTTTCCTAAAGTGAAAAGAAACAATAACTGCTGTGAATTCTGCATGGCATCAGCTCCATCCTGTCAACCTGAATCTACCCCAAATTAAGGGATTACCAGATCATAAAAAGGGAGATTGTATTATTTGTCCATTAAGTCTCTGGGTGCCCCCTGAAACTGACTATAATTGCATGCTTGCATAATCTATGTAGGATAAAATATTTGCGTAAACTTCTCAATTATCTTTTTCCTCTACTACAAGAATGTGCAATCTCCATCAGCTCAAAAAGTTTCCAGCATGCTTTTCATAGCATAATAGTCTTTCCTTGTAGATGAAACCAGGATTTCTAGATGAGGGGAGGGGCATATTTCTGACTTTTTGCAGGATGGAATGGATGTCTTTAAAAACACTTGTGCATATTGCTCTCCCATGGCAGGTCTATCTCAAGTTTAACCCCTCCTCCACTCCCCATAAAAGTTTTTTTTTAAAAATCTGAAGATAGTTCATGGGAAGAGGGGACACATCAAACATTTGGCAGATTGCATGTTTTCCAATCTTGCAGAAATGAATGTGCTATAAATTATTTTTCCATATGTTCATTGTAAAAATGTATTAAGAAGATCAGGCTTTAACAATAGCTCATTATGGTGTAGTTTTTGAGTGAACATGTGGCAAAATGAATGTTCATCTCCCAAGGTTGTACAAAAAATACACCTTTCTGCCTTTCAATATTGATGCTTCCTCACATGCTGGAATGCACCCATACAGCTTTTTCTAAATCAGGGGTGTCAAACTCAATTTCATTGAGGGCCACATCAGCATTGCGGTTGCCCTCAGGGGGCTGGGTGGGTATGGCCAGGGTGGGCGTGGCCTACTGGGTGGGCGTGGCTAGAGTGCGTATGACCTACTGGGTGGGCGTGGCCAGCTCTACATCGTTCACATCAAGGGTGCCTATGGGGGCCCGGGCAGGAGTGGGACAGATCTGAGGGTCTCTGGCAGCAGGAGGGTCTCTGGGCCAGGGCCAAGGCAGTGTTTCCAAGATGGCTTCGCGGGCCGCATGAAACCACTTCGTGGGCCGGATCCGCCCCCTGGCCTTGTGTTTGACATGTCTGTTCTAAATGATTCAAATCCAAATACACAATTGGCTTCATTTATTCATCCCTACCTCCTTATGAAAAGACAAGCATATCTATAAGAAATATAATGCTGTCTGGACAATTACAACCCATTACATTCACAGTTGGTTTCGAGAAAACAGATTTATCAAAATAGTTTTTCCTCTCTTCTTTTCCTTTGAGGATCAGAGGATAATATTCTCAAATTTGACATTTGTGGGGAACATTATCTGTATCAGTAATATGCAGTATTTGTGTACTGAAAATTCATGGTAGATTTGACACTACTAATGTCTCTGCATGAAATATACTTGAAAATATACATTCTATATTTATTCATATTTGAGGTGTTCTGGATGGAATTGAGTTTAGTTTAATGAGATCATATTGGCAGACACTTGAAGTGACTGAATTCATCTTGTGATTTTAAACTGGATATTTAATGTAAATATTTTATGTTGGTCTAACAATAAATTTTTAAACTAGGTTTTTCTGTCTTAAATATCAGTTCTGCCTCACATCCTTTGCCATGATCTCTCTAAGGGCAGCCTTTCCCAACAGATGGCAAAAGTTTTATTTTATTTTTTTTGGAACTTTTTTTTGGAGCCAATCAATTGATTAGCTACCTGGGTTTGTGGATTGACATGATCTGATAAACTTCTAGCAAAGGGAGGGAGTTATCTGTTCTTTAGTTTCCAGGTGACTAATTCTTCCATCTATTTTTTTAACATTAATAGATGTGCTAATCAATTAGAAGTTTACTACAACCACTTTATTTGAGGTGTCATCAAAATGAACAGAAAGGCATGTGATCATTAATGAACACATCCCTGCCTAATTTGAGTAACATAGTCTTTGGAGGCTCTGACAGCCACACACAAGAGATGAAAATCTTTTTTTGCAGTCTCTGGACTGCAGGCTATCTCTTCCCATTTTGTATCATTTCCGGCAATTTTAACTCCAAAATGGGCATAGTAACGTCTTTCAAAATCGAATTTGGATCAGTCACAGGGACCAGAGTTTTAATCTTCCGAGCTTTTGGATTCGTGCTGGAGTCCATCTTCAGGAAATTTCTCTCTACTGGAATGTGTGCTTTGGGCTGTTCTGTGAGTGGTATGTATGTGGTGCCTTCCTGTTGGCTGATTGGTGTGTTGATGGCTGGCTATGGGTGTCATTTCCTTGGGCTGCCAAACCCTCGGCTCCTAAGTATTTGACAGGCTGGTGATAATTCAGCACTCCTTTTGACTGACAAGGGGCCTGTTTCCCAGGCTTCAATCATTTCCCTGGCCATCTTTGTACCTGCATGGCCACTGATCTTAGTTGCTGCAAAATTAAATGTTTGTATTTGTTCATTGCAATATAATCTCCTATAGAATTTTAATAAGTTTTTATCAAATGATTTGCTTGATATATACAAAGCTGTCAATATCATGAATTGGCATCCTGAGGCCCATGATCTATGTGAGCTCTCACTTCTAGATCCAGAAACCCTTAATATGGACCATAGGCTGGAACATCTTATTTGCTTTAAGTAACAGCTATCATCACTCCCATCCTCATCCTCATCAGTCATCCATTGAACATGAAGGAACAGTTGACTACTTTGCTGCCAAAGTTCAATGAATGTGCCTATTCAGTGTGTACCTGCTATAAAAAAGACCAACAACATTTTAGAGGTAATAAAAGGTAGTACTGAAAAATAAATGCTAGTATAATCATGTCCTTATACAAACCAATGGGGTGACCAGATCTGGAATATTGTGTGTAGTTCAAAGAGAATATAATGGAGCTGGAAAAGGTTCAGAAGACAGCAACTGAGATAGTCAAAGGGCTGATAAAGTAGCATTCCTACAGTATTTATTACCTGATTGCCCTATTTGAAAAGACTTAAGTTTTCAAAGGGTAAAAGTGAAGGTAGGGGAGACATATTATGAAGTGTGCATAAGGCAAATGCTGTGATTTATGTATTTGTGCTAAATGTTAGGACAAGAATGCAATTGCAGCATACATGTGATCAAATTACTTCAAATCTGTTATTGAAAATTCTACTGGATTATACACACACACACACACACACATCACTATCAGTGCCATAAACACATTTACCAAATGCCATTTTTAATATAGTTTAATAACACAGTTTAATATGCTATATAATAAACTGAGGATTGGTATCAATAACTGCAGAACAAGGAAAGACAACTGCTTTTATATTTAAATTTTAGAAATTGGAATATTTCCTGTCTTGGGGATTTAAATAAGAGATTACATTCTTGATAAGATATATCTCATCTGGATCTTATTCTGGATAACACAATGTTTTTTTCTTTTATACAATTTATAATGTTACCCTTATAACTTGAGAAAATTAATGTATTCATTCCATTTTGCTCTCTCAGTGGTTAAAGTAGCTTCTTCAGATATTTGGTAATTACAGGGGATTCCCAAATATGTCACTTTAAATATCTGACAAAGGAGTCAGAGATCCAATTTCTTAATGTAAAAGAACACTGCCTTAATTACATGATAGAGGCTGAATATTCACAGCAATGAATAAGTTTATCCTCTCCAAATTTATCATCTCTCTATGCAATTTATTATAAGGAGTGCTATTTGGCTGCCTACTCATCTATTCATGTAGAGGCAATTTCAGAGAAATTTAGTTTACAGCGTTACTTCACAACTCCCCCCCCCCCATTTGACAATGGAAGGAAAAAGGATTAAGTAAATATGCACAGGGACAAAAGAAACCATTCAGGGCATAGTTGACCAATTTGGATTTGAACTGATCAAGATGGTGGGTTAGTCTCTTTTTTGGGATTTCCTTCTGCCCAAGTGAACAAAACCCATCATATCAGTATGGCCATAATGTAATAGGCACCTATAGGAAGGTAGATTTCCAGAGTTTTCCATTGGATCAGAATGCACACACAATTGACTGATAGCCTGATCTCTTCCATCTCTGGTCAGGAACTGCAAAGAAGCCAGTTAGCTAAATTCTTGAGTGAAAACAACTCCATTTCCCTGGTGGTTAAATAGCCATGGAGGAGTTTTCTGAAGACTTCTCTCCACCCAAAATAAAGCAATCAAATCCAACCTTCCTGGGAGCAACAACTGCCTTTCCTAAGCAACAGTTTAAGGAAGCCCAATCAAATAAAATCTTTATTAAAGTCAAAGTCCATGTAAGAAGGATGAGGTAAAGTCAATTAGAAAGCATAAAAGGGACCTCAGAGTCTAAAATAGCTAAAAGATATAAAAAGCTAAAAGATATAAAATAGAAACGAAAGACTAAAAAAGCACCCTTAGAGGAGCACAGAGGTTGGTATGGGGCAGGCTATAATTATCAAAGACAGATTATATAGTAAAGTCTTCCAAAAGTCAAGAAGGAACCCAACATATCCAGACTTCTAGATGCACCAGGTAATGGACACAGTGGACACAGTAAGTTACAGTTTCGATTTTATTTTGGATGATCTCACAATTCCCCAGTTTCTTAAAAACTATTTCCTTCTGGGCTAAATCTTTATTTTAGATGGTTTATTGAAGGTGTTTACCCATCCCTATCAGAATCTTTCTCAACCTAGCTTCCATTTGCGTTTTCCTTGTGGTTTTGGAATTCTAAGAAAATAAATCTCTCTCCAGATTGACTGCTAATGATTACCAGTTACTGGGGCAAGGTGTCCTGTGTTTTTCAAGTAGCAGAAAGGGGGAGACCTGTGCATCTTTTGACCTTGCTCCTAGTTGAATGGAGAAACAGCAAATACCAATTGAAGGCAAGACCAACTCTATCATCCTTGGCTGAACTATGCTTTCCAAATCACAGTCCCTGAATTTAAACAATATGCTGAGCTATTGCCAACCAAACTGCATTATGATCTAGCAAAGAGAAAGAACTAAGAGAGTCTTTTGCAGTTTTCCTTTTTTCCCCAAAGCTGACTTTAAAAAGCTGTCCACAATATTTGAGAATCCATTGGAATTAGGCAGCTAATAAATTCAAACAAACGAACGAATAAATAAATAGATGTACTGTAAGAGTTAATATGCCACTTTGTATTCACATGAATTATGTTTAGCATTTAGAAGTTCTGCCACATTGTAAGATGGAACAATATTTTTTCAGAAGATAAAAAATATAGCAAGAATGTTCAATCTGGAGATCAAAATTGCTTTAATAATTTGCTCACAATAATTGTGCATTGGAATGGCATGACTAATAAATTCAAATGATTGAAGGAATGAATAAATAAATGTACTTTAAGGCTTAATACTTTTTTTTCCCAAGGGGATAAATAATGCAAAGAATGTTCAGTCTGGACATCAAAATAGCAAATCCAGCTCCATATAATTAAATGTAAATTTAGTGATCAAAGGCAAAGGAACTAAAGTAGCTTCACATATATGCTGATGAAATGTGAGTTGGTTGTAAATTACCAAAAAAAGAGAATTTCAGTTTGTTCAGAAACATTATTATAATCATCATAATTAAAAGCAGCCAACATCACACAGTTATGGTCACAGCACTTCAATAAACAATCACTAGAACAAGGTACAGAAAGAAAAGTGATATGAGCAGGAGCATAAAGAAACTTCAACCAAGAAAAGAATTGTACTATGGGAAATATTTAATTTGTTGGGGAGTGAGAGTTGCACAAGGTAGAATTCAATTCAAGAATATTAAAATGGATAAAGAAATTGTTTTGCCCCTCTTTCATATAGTAAAGCCAGAGAATGGATTTAGTACTAAGAATAGTATTAGTATATATAGGTAAAGGTAAAGGTTCCCCCGCACATGTGTGCTAGTCGTTTCCAACTCTAGGGGCCGGTGCTCATCTCCATTTCAAAGCCGAAGAGCCAGCGCTTCTCCGAGGATGTCTCCGTGGTCATGTGGCCGGCATGACTAGACACCAAAGGCGCACGGAATGCTGTTATCTTCCCACTGTAGTGGTCCCTATTTTTCTACTTGCATTTTTACGTGCTTTCAAACTGCTAGGTTGGCAGAAGCTGGGATGAGTAACAGGCGCTCACTCTGTTATGCGGCACTCGGGATTCGACCCGCCAAACTGCCAACCTTCTGATCGACAAGCTCAGCGTCCTATATATATAGCAGATAGCTAAACGAAGAAATGTATTTCAAGATTTTGTGAAGGTTATTAACTTGAGTTAGCTGGTCTGGCCTGAAGGGGAATATGGGTTTTTTAATTGGTTTTATTATTTTACTATTGTTGTATTTTAATTGGGCATGGTTTAATTCTCTTTTAATTTTTGTATAGCTATTTATATATGCCCTGTGAACCGCCCTGAGTCCCTAGGGAGAAGGGCGGTATAGAAATCCAATAAATGAAATGAAATGAAATGAAATGAAATGAAATGAAATGAAATGAAAGAAGTAATTAGATTCATAAGAGGACAAGGAAGATAAAGATTAAGAATCATGACTGCTGTAAGCAGCATTTTAAGATCCCAATGATCATGCCTTGATTATCACTGGAAAACAAAGAGATAAAAGAGTTACATTCTGTTTGTAGCCTACCTATACATTTCCGGATGACCACTGTAGAAATAATATGATATTCTAGATGATATTTGATCTGATCCATAACCAAATATTTTATTTTATCATTTTAATTTTATTTTTTGTATTCAAAGGTTGTATTATTTTAAGATGCTTATTATCTATTTATTTGAATTCTTCCTTCTGAAGTGATTGAAATAATAGTACAAAAATATCTTTGGTCTACAAATTACAGGAGTTTTTTTATGCTTCATACATTCTCTTATTTACTATATGGAAGTATCACAGACTCATTTTAGAACTTTTTTTCTGTAAGATTCCGCTTTAAAAAAAAGTGTACATCTCATTCTCAACTTCAAACAGCAAGTGTAGTCATTAGTGTAGTCTGTCATTACTTGGAATTTATATCTACTCCCCCGAAATCATGTTGTCCCTATCTGAACCTGTTTACTTTTTCTGAATTCTTCTTAAAATATGCAGTGCCGAACTGGACACAATATTCAAGGACAGGTATGACAACATAGAATAAAATAGAACAAAGTATCCTTTGTGCACATATTGTCTGTCTTTTATTTCATTGACATTGTAAATGGCAATCTAGCATAAGCATCTGAACAGCATTGCTAACCTGAAATTAGAGCCTTTCTCTTTTCTGAATCCTAATATTCTCTGACAGAAAACATAAGAGTAATTATCTAATTATAATTAGCACTATGAATCATTACAGTGTTCATGTGCCATTATAATTACACATAATTTGACAATTATAGTACCATTTATATTTCTGAGGATATATCTCTGGCTTGACCCAATTAAATTATATTTTACCACCATATTGTTCTTATATATGTGGGAGAGTGGAGAAGGGAACAAAATTTGTTTTAAAAGCATAACTGATAATGATAGCCTAATCATATGTATTAGTTGTGCATAGGCTATCTATCTATCTATCTATCTATCTATCTATCTATCTATCTATCTATCTATCTATCATTGATCTATCCATCCATCCATCCATCCATCCATCCATCCATCCATCCAATCTATTGTTAGTCTAATTCAATCAAGGATGAAGACCACTTTTTTCAAGAATATGGATCATAATCTAGAATGTTGGTCCAGCTTGGGTCAATAGATAAATATTTTGTAACTTCCCAGTCTAGGGCTTTTTTTATTTTTATTTTTTTTTATTTTAATTCCATTTATATCCCGCCCTTCTCCAAAGACTCAGGGCGGCTTACAAGCTTAGCAGTAGCCTTCATTCTATGTATATGCCTGCTTATTAGGGCTTTCATACACCCCCCAAGCGGCATTATTACAAAGTCAGCTTAATTGCCCCCAACAATCTGGGTCCTCATTTTACCTACCTCGGAAGGATGGAAGGCTGAGTCAACCTTGAGCCTGGTGGGACGCGAACCTGCACTAATTGCAGGCAGCTGGTGTTACTTAAGGAGGCATTAGCCCACTGCACCACCGAGGCTCTTACGCTTTGAGAAGGTGAATGACCCAAAGTCACCCAGCCACTTTCTGGGCTAAAAGCATAACTGGAACCTGGTATCCTTATTCCTATTCCTGCATCTCCTTAACTACTGAACTCTCTTCTCCAATAGAACTGCATTAACAACAATGCAATATAAGCACTGAGGGTAGCTCTCAATCATACTAGATCAGACATGTCAAACTCATGACATCACGCAACAAGTCGGAGCTTTTTCCCCGTTGTTGGCAATGGGGTGGGCACGGTTTCATCATGACGTGTCCAGCCCACGGGCCAGCAGTTTGACACCCCTGTACTAGATCAAAGAATAACTTCAATCAGTGTCCTCTTAAACACAAGAAGTGCCTGGTCAAAATGTACCTCTGGGGTAGCATATGGCAAAGCTTGAGAACAACTTTGAAAAAGGACTGATGTCTGGTCAAATGTTTCATGGGAATAACTAAGATAGGTAGGACTGTATGTGGCAAGACAGTTTATCATATTTCCAAGTGCCATGCCACATATGGTTTTAAAGATTAAAGAGACAGAAAGAAAATTGACGATTATAGTATGATTAAGGGTTTGCTTCTCCAGGAAGGTGTAATTTACTGCTTTTTCAAGGCTGTTGATACAAAACTCTCCCTTGAAACAATGATCACCAACTACAACCAGCTGCATACCTGGCATGCAGAAGAGACATGGATATAATCTTCACATGACAAAGCTCATATTGAAAAGAACCCTTACTATAACACTTACTCAGATTCCATAAGCTTAAAAGAAACCAGGGTTATCACACAAGATATCCATTGCCACCACATGCCTACCTAGGATCCATACCAGAGTGAATACTAGTGACTTGATTATCAAGGATATTGTCTATTGAGCACCAGGACTGGCTTTGAAATTTAAGTCATTAGCATTCCAGTGACAGGAAAAAAATAGAGGAGAAGATGCAAATGTTTTTCATACAGTAGCAGTCCAAAGTTTTAGCAACAGACAATTACATGAGTTGGTGCAAATGTCAATAGAAGGGTCTAATGGCAAAGCAAAAAAGCAAGACTAACAGGACCACAACTTGGTGTGGACTCACTGGGGAAGGTAAAATCCTAGAAGTGTTGCTGCATAATACCAATTGCTGGCACTGATTTGATTAGGGTCACTGCTAGGAAATGTTCTGATTACTTTGCTCAGCCCTTTGTAGTTGTCAGCATGTTCTCAGGCTAGGTGCCTTGCCAGAATGTGACCTCTCATTATCTGAATCAGATCCCACCTGCTCAGGCTCATTGACTCCTGTAGCTGCTGCAAGTGTCTGATTGCCTGCTGGCACTTCCAGCTGACTGTCTGCCTGTTCTGTTCTCTGGCCTCTGACCCAGAAGATTCAGAACAAACCATGAGAGAAATCTGCAAACTCAATTGGATAGTTGCAGGTGCTTTGTTCTGTACCTTCTTATTGGAAGGGTCCAGGTCATCCTGAACATAGCCACTGGTCAGGATCTATAAATGTAATAAATATAGAGAAGAGCAGAAACTCTACTGCTTGTATCAGCATTATTTGGTCTTGAACGTGAACTTTGGAAGTTATCAGATGCATCCCATTCAGATTCTGCACCATAGTTGTTTAACAGAATAATAGAGCTGAATGGGACTTCCAACCCCCTACTCAAGCAGGAAACCCACATATTACTATAATTTCATTTTATTTAACTATTTGATGAATCAAGGATCAGGAAGTGGCCTCAGCAAGAAAAATGTAATCCAGTGTGGCAGTTTTTCAGAATTCTAGATCTGAGGCAGAATTGCTAACCAAACTGATGGGAAAAATCTCAACTGCCCTGAAAATCTTTTAAATGCATCATGTATATCTGGGGGGGATACAGTTCTGCTTGCCAGTAAGCATGAAGACCTTTAGTTGCTCATAAACAGAGTCACAGAAATATCTGAAAAATACGGCTTGAAGTTTAACACTTCAAAAACCAAGATCATGGTCATCAGCAAACAACCCTGAGTTTTACCACCAATAAATTTGGAAGGAATACCATTAGAAAAAGTTGAAAGAATCACACACCTCGGTTCTAATTTACATGAAAGCTGGGACATTACCACTGAAGTAAAGACAAGGATAGAGAAAGCTCAAACAGCATTCTTCAAAATGAAAAAGGTCTTCTGCAGTCACAATATAAGCCTAAGATTGAAAAATCAGGCTTGTCAGATGTTATATTTTTTCTATCCTGCTCTATGGAGTAGAGAGTTGGTCTCTTACAGAAGGTCACCTGAAGAGACTAGAAGCACTTGAAAAGTGGATTTACAGGCAGCTGTCATGTATAAGCTGGGCTGACAAGATCAGAAATGAGGAGGTGATAAGCCGCCTGGGAAAGCCAAGGGAAATCATCAAAACAATTAAAAAATGAAAGTTAGAATATTTCAGACATGTGATGTGACACCCAGAAAAATATGGCACACTCCATTTAATCCTCCAGGGAAAGATTGAAGGCAAATGAGGTCCAGGCAGAAGAACATCATGGCTTCAAAATCTAAGGGACTGGTTTGGACAAAACTCAGCAGCACTTTTTCATGCGGCTGCTGATAAAAACAGGATTGCCAACATGATCGCCAACATCTGATAATGGATATGGCACAAAAAGAAGAATGTATATCTGGGATGCTCCACCTTAAATAGGTCTTCTGCTACCACTGCTATTCCAGGTAAGCACTTATATTATAATGGTAACATTGGCTCTCTGGAAATGGATTGGTAAACTGGCTCTTGAAAACACATCGTTTAGACCAGGGGTCTTCAAACTTGGCTCTTTTATGACTTGTGGACTTCAACTCCCAGAATTCCTCAGCCAGGCACACTGGCTTAGGAATTCTGGGTATTGAAGTCCAAAAGTCATAAAAGGGCCAAATTTGAAGACCCCTGCTTTAGACCATACATTTGTGGACCTTGAAGAAAAGTCAATTGACAGAGTAAAGACCAACATGCTTTGTATCCATCTCCAGAGAACAGCCAGAAGGAAAGAGCAGAACTATCCATTCTGAACCTGAAAGATAAGGATGTTCACTCAGATGCAGCAAAAAAAAGATAAATGAAATATGTCATTGAACGAGTAATAAAAAGCTATTATCATCACAAGCTAATTTCAGGCTCATAAGTGTAGTTCATAGCTTTTAAAACTTTTTCTACAGATTTCCAGTGTGTACAGTTGAGAGAAATTTATGTGATACAGATCCCACATTATGGCAATTATGTGGTCAGTATTCTGCATATATAACTAATAAAATTACATGAATAGAACTTTGATCCAGATGTGATACCCAAGACTCTATTTTGCACAGAGCACACAAACATTACTTACAGTAATGGACCTTTGTGCAAGCCCATAGACATTCTTATAAATCAGGATGATGGGACAGACTTATCCTTTTCTTTGAGGCAAAGAAATGTGTTTGTTAGTTTAATTAAAGGAACATAAAAGCAATTAAAGTGGATTGAGGCAGGGAATCAGGCACTAGAGAAGACTACTATTGGTACACCTTTGAGACAAATTCTCTGGTAAATGGAACAGGACTTACTGAGTTGATCCTTCCATGCAAATATTTTTTTTTTACCAGCATTCTTTTCAGGTAGCTTCTAGGGTGCTCAAATCCTTTTAGCTTTTATTATTTTCTGCTACTATCCTATTGACTTACAAAGTAGCCAAAGAACTCTGCTTATGTTAGGAGTTTGGATATAAGCATAAAGGGCAGACAACTGAATCAAGGAAGGGCATAGGTATCCTCAGGACCCATGGGGGGCAGGAGAATGCTGTGCCTCAGGGTGTTTCAATCTAGCAACCTCAGTTACCTTGAGAAAACGTTTGTACTTTATCTAAGGAGAAGAGGGTAAATTAAATTATTCTTAAAGAAGTAAAGTCAAGGGAAAACTGCAGTGAAATAAAATAAACCCGAAAAGCATGATATAGAGAAAGAGAAGAAGTGAATAAGTGTAGAAATTGCTCATTCTGATAGCTAGGAAAATGATTTCCAGTATAGAAGATTTCTTTAGTGTCTGTCCTTGAGGGTCTTCATCAGAGATCACAAATGTCTCACCTTAGATGACTTTCTACTTTTGGAAGAGAGGCTAGGAAGCATTTGTCAGTCTTCTGATGTAAACAATATCAGGAAACTATCTCCACAGGAGGACTAGAACTGTACTTCTGAGATAGATCATAATAAGAGAAACATGCAAGTCTGCCTCCTTCTTGTACTTCTGGGAGTCAGGAAGAAGCCAATTGAAGGCTCTTTCTAATTCTTTCCTGCCACCCTGAGACTAACACCTGCTTCTGCCCTTGTTATTATCTAAATTGCATTTAAATGGTTTCTCCAATGTGATCTCCATGGCTTTCTACAAACAAATGAGTACAATTTCTGAAGGAATTCATATACAGTCATAGGGAATCCTAACAGCAGGAATTGCAACATACTTGCACTCCAATTGTTTGTTTGTTTTTTGTTCATAAAACTTTTAATTGGCCTCATTCCAACTTGGCAAACAACAATTTAATCCAATAGATAACATCACTTAAATGGCAAAGAAACTAAACCCACTTATACACTACCAGAGACACAAATGGAGAGAGGCCACACAACCACATGACACAGTCCTGTAAGAAGTGCCACATCTTTATGCTTTTTAAAAGACTTTGGAGCAAGGTATCATACTGATCTCAAAGGAGATGCAGTTCCTGGTGCCATGAAGAGCCTTCTGGGTCTTGCTATGTGGCATTATTCTAATTAATGAAAGCCAAAATGTGCCAACTCTGTCAGATCTTACAGGAAGGGTGATAAGAAGCAAATAACTGGCTTTTGAATTACATCCAGAAACTAACTGACAACTAATGAAACTCACGGGGCATGATTATTGCATAGTCAAGGCATGACCTGTCCATCACTTCTCATGCCACTGCATTCTGGACAAACTCTAGTTTCTAAATACTTTTCAAGGCCATTCCAATGTAGACCACATCTTAGAGATGACCATGGCACAATAACTATAAGAATCCAATTGCTATATGTTGGATTGGATCCATAGACCAGCTATTTTTCAAAGCTTGGATTTTGACCTGTGTGAGAGACAACAGCAAATTGTCAGATTCTGGTATTTCTCACATTGTGCTCTAAAAAATAAAAATGTAGGTGTCTTGTAGTCTCCAACAACATAAGTCTTAGGGCTGGCGAATAGTAACCCCTTTGATCTTCACAGAAGCTGAATTCTGAACCTGAGGCTGTTCCAGCCTCCCCTTGTCTTCATCCATTTATTATTAATATGACTACCTGTTCACCAGAAGACAACTAACAAGGGTACAAAAACTAAAATAACAAAGCATGAAAATTGTAAAAGATTGAGTTTCAGTTGGAAAAGCAATAATGTGTTTAATGTCTATGGAGAGTCTCAGTCATCCAGGTCATGGTTGTCTCAAAGACGCTTTTTCAAAAGGCAACTGGAGTATGTTTTTTTTCCCTTGAGGAAGAAGAAGACAAGGAAAAAAAAGCATAGTCCAGTTGCCTTTTGAAAAAGCACCCCTGAGATAATAATGTGCTTGCCTCAATAAAAGCTAAGGATGCTAAGAATTAAACTCAACTA
This sequence comes from Vipera ursinii, assembly GCF_947247035.1. Taxonomy (NCBI): domain Eukaryota; kingdom Metazoa; phylum Chordata; class Lepidosauria; order Squamata; family Viperidae; genus Vipera; species Vipera ursinii. The sequence goes on along the minus strand of NC_139514.1, from coordinate 102,112,251 downwards.
CATGCAAGCAAATTTATTGGCAATGTTAAGGAAATGCTTTCCTGCTAACTAGTTCTGGGATTTGTTGTTGTTGTTATTGTTTATTTTCCAGTCTAGTCATCAGTCACAGAAGTCCCAAATCCAACCCAAACTAATGTTGCTTACTATATTACGGCATTAGGCACAAAGGCCAACCCTTTTATAAAAAAGTTGATATCCCCCTGAGTCTACCCAGAAGAGGCCAGCAGATGATATTCCCTGTTCCTTTTGAGCCATCCTGTGCCTGAGGAGAAAGGTGCTTTAAGAATGGATTACATGCCTGGCATGTCTATGGCAGTGTAGAAGGAATTAGAGGATTGTGCTGCTACAACAATGATAAAGTCCTGTGTTCCTATCCCTCAATGGGCAATCCATTAATATTTATGTTCCTTGGATGCATTGTGAACTTCCTTGTCCTTGCCAAGTGCAGAGAAAATTCCCTCTAAGAAAGAGAAATAAACAAATGAACAAAAGCATATTCGGGTAAAACATACTGCCTCAGCCATACTAACAAGATCATACGCATGGGATCCTGTTTGGAATATAGAATGGCTTAGAGCAAGCTGGATAGATAAAGCTTGGAACACATACATAAATATCTGAATGTTCAGAGCCTGGAAGAATGGGGTTTTATTGTGTGGGTGGACGGGGATAATATTCTTTCTGAAATGAGCTTCAGCTGTTACCAAAGCAAGTGCCTAAGGGAACATCATGTCCATATAACTGGACTCTCTCTCTCTCTCTCTCTCTCTCTCTCTCTCTCTCTCTCTCTCTCTCTCTCTCTCTCTCTCTCTCTCTCTCTCTGTGTGTGTGTGTAAGACAGAGAAAGAGAGAGAGAAGAGAGAGAGAAATAAACAAGCAGAGTGAAAAAGCTGTAGGAATATAAGAAATTGCAGTGAATTAACAATTCTGATTGAAGAATAAAAAATGCAAATGTAAACACATAAAATAATTATTGCTGGATCTATCCAAGGATTTACACAGTGCAGTGTTCTGTTCCCAAAGTTGCCAAACCAGATGTCTACATGAAGGTCACAGATAGGACAGGAAAATAATAGCATCCTTCTACATAATTAGCTTAGTCCTTAAAAAACTGGAACAATGTTTTTTGTTGTTGTTTTTTAAATTTAGTAGATGAGATTCTACAATGCACAGGGCTTGTATTTTAAGCTTTCCACCAAATGCATGTATTACTCTATCACTCATCCTTTGATTACACATTGCATGCTCACCAAGCATCAGTGGACTGTCTTCCATGGAAAAAGGAAAGAAAAAGCTTCTCATAATGGATAATTAGTCAGCTTACTTGTGAAAGTAAATTAATGAATAATACTTGTAAGCAAGTGATATAAAAATAAATTGTAGGAGAATTTTCCCAGGAGTACTTTTGAACTGGAGACCAGAACATAATTACAGTGAAGCACAAATTGGTTTATTGACAGCATTAGAGGGAAAGAAAGGTCTAAAGAGGAGAGGGAATTCATTCCCTCTTTTTAAGTTATACAAATCAGGGTTTACATGAGATTGGATAGAGCAGCAATATCTCAGATTTGAGCATAGCCAACAGCAAGTGTTTGACTGGATATAGCACATAATTTACCTAATGAGGCAATGAGGAATAACCATGTGGTAATAAGGCAGGACTACAAACCCAGTGGGGGTTTGAAAGAACAATAAGGCAGTATTTCATGCACATAGTTTCCTTTGAGAAAGCTATTGTGTGCTTATCAAACTGTCCCTGATTCCCAATGATCATCTCATATATATGTGTGTGTATCAGCATTTTGAGCCTTCTAAAAAAAGTTTTATGGCTGAGCTGACACTTTAGTTTCCCTGGGAGAATACCTTTGGAGAGTTGGTAATTGTCTAATTTTATCCCACAGAACTGAGCTAGTTCTTTGTTTTCCATGGGAAGATGTACTTCAGTTAAGGCTTTTTTTTTACTAAACTCTTCAAATTCTCTTTTATAATCCACCAATTTCATCTCAGCAGATGGTAACAGCGGGCTGACTTTAAGCTCAGAAACTTAACAAGATTGGGTCTAGGTATTATGTGGATGAAAGACCTTCAGATAAAACAGGAAATTGACAAAATCCTACTCTGAAAGAAGGTGAAAGAGAGCTACTTATATATGGGATTCCAGAATCCAGACAAACATTTTATGACAGCAATGGGAGCTTTCAGTGATCAAATAGAATAATATGGTTGGAAGGGATCTTGGAGATCTTCTACTTCAACCCTCTGCTCATACAGAAGAACCTATACCATTTCTGACAAATTTTTGTCAAATCTCTTCTTAAAAACTTACAGTGATGGAGTACTGACAACTTTTGAAAGCAAGTTCTTCCACTGATTAATCATTCTCACTGTCAGGAAATTTCTCCTTAGTTCATTAATTTTGATCCATTGCTTTTTTTTGTCTCCAAGTGCTTTGGAGAATAGGTCGATCCCCTTTTTTGTGGCAGCGTCTTAGATCTTGGAATCATTGCTATCATGTCACCTTTGTTCTTCTTGTCATTAAACTAGACAACCCAATTCCTGCTACAGTCTTCATATGGTTTAGCCTCCAGTTCCCTAATGATCTTTGGTAGTCTTCTCTATAGTTTTGGTAGATTCAGTTCAAATCAAGAAATCAAGTTCAATTGAAAGAAGACTTCCATTTGAAAACAAACATTAATGTGATGTACATGTGATCTAGTGGAATCCCTAATTTTCATCTCAAAATATTTATATAACACAACATATATTATGGAACAAGATATGCAAAATGTGTTCATATCAAAACATACAGATAAACATAGACACAATAGGGGCATGACAGTTAAAATGCTGTTTAAATTTACTGTCCCTCAAATTGCATTATCTTAAGAACATTTGCATAAGTGCATGAAGTACGTATACAAGGAAAGGTAGCATACTGTATAAAAATAAACATGGATTTTCCTGCATTTATTTGTTATATTTGTTAGAAAGTTTAATGGAACATAGTAATAACACTGACAATATTTGCATTGGTCAGATCATGAGAGTCTGTAGTCGAACTGCTTTTATTAAAATGCATCTCAGAGATGTGGCATTATGATATGACAGTGCAACATTCCTTTTGTCAGATCAATCAGTTTGTCATTCATAACCTGTACACACCCTTGGGTAATACATAGAATATGCCTTTGGAAAGCTCTTCATTAGTATGCATTTGCACTATACATATATGCCTCAACATTGTCCTTCTACCAAGAGAATGAAAACGAAATTATCCTGAAAGCAAGGCTAAGCAAAAGTAAGTTGGAAATTTTCCCCATTGTTTAAAAGTTAAAATGTAATATTTTTAACACAAAAGGTTTCACGACTTTTAACTACTCACTGGTTTCAAAGAGAAAGGCATTGACTAAGAAAGAAATTATATTCTAACTTTGCATACTGACATCTCTAGTCAAGAACATTATATTGTGTCTACTCCTCCTTTGGACTAGCCCATTATCTACAGTAGCAAAACATTAAAATAGGGTCCCTAAAACCACAAATCAGTTCTAAAGCAGAATAAATAGGCTCTTTGATCCAAGCAGCATCTAAATGATGAATCTCCTTTGTTTAAGCAGCTTGCCAATGTTGATAAAAGAAAACCTCTTTCATTTTAAAAAGGTGCCCTATGAACAAGACCATTTAAACAGTCTAAACTACATGCTTGAATGAGGCTGAGTTTTTTCTGGTTTGCTAGTGATATCTCTTTTTTATATACTATTGATAGTTGTTTGTTAGCAGATATCTTTTTTAAAAAATGTGTTAAGTTCATTTATGGCTTATATTTTTTTCTGTATGTTTTTTGTTTCAGAATAGTAGGTAAGCAAGAAAACCATTTTCTGTTTTGTGGCCATGGGTCCTGCAGTTTCCTGCATATGTTATTTATTGTCTCTTCTAAACTTGTTTCTGATTTTGAAACCTCATAATGAGGGGAGTCCATGGGATGGGGGTGTAAAACAGTCATGACAGTGACTTGAATCTACAGTCAAATCTACACCCTTCTTCCATGTGAGATACCTTCAAAGGAGTGGTGCTTTGATAATAAATTTGCATGTGACATCTTGACTTTTTTCTCAGTCCTTCACCTTAGACAGCCATGAGTCTGCTCATAAACATTTCAGTCAACAGTGCTCTCAAATTACTTCTGTTTGATATTGAGATGACCTATAAGATACGAAAATATCAATCTATTGCATTTAATTAAGTCATATCAAAGCACTATAGTTTAATTAAGTCACATTAAAGCAATAATAATAATGCATATTCAGTAGTAAAACAAACAATTTCATCTAAGCATAACTCCATAAATCATTCCTTAGGTGAATGTTGTCCAGAAACTATTTTTATGCCAAAATCAAGCTGTAGGTTCAACTGATATCTTTTTCCTCCTTATCATAATATACTGTGATTTCCCAATGCAGCAAACTTTTCCCCCCTAATATAGCCAATACTGAATTTCTTGCAATCTAATAGACACATTTATTTTTCCTACTCATTCTCCTTTTGCTTCTCTAAACAAGGGCAAACATTGACCCAGTTTTTAGGGAATGAATTTAGGGAATTTAGGGAATGAATATAGTCCCTAATTTATTTCAGAATGCGTTAGTGATGCTTGTTAACATCTAAAATCTCATGTAATTTTAGTTGTTGCTCTTATCATTCCCTGAAATCTAATCCTTTAAATTTCTGGAAGCAAACAGACCTCATTGTATATTACCTCAGTAACTGACAACTTGGCAAGGTTTTAATTATAAACTGTTTCTCTTATAATTCTTAATTTTTGAAACAATTATCTTTTAATACAACCTGGTAATTCCAATTATAATATCCTAATTATGCTGATCTGAAAACAAAGTGAGCGATGGCAGAATAATATGTAAGATTATTTTCATTGCTATTCCCCCCCACCATGAATAAAGATGAACAAAATCTTGTAATAAAACCAGTTTTTGAGAAAAGACAATGAACTATGGCAACTAACACCTTTCCTGGAGCAATGCTTAAAATAATGTTGAAAATTGGCTTGTCTTATGGATAGACTTGTCCTATCCATGCTTTAGAGTAGACACAATCAGTGAGCCTAAAGGAAATCCTGACTAGTTTAACTTCAATGAAATCTTGATCTAATCACCTTCCTTGATTTAAATTCTAAACATGGTGTGAACTCTGCCAAATCAGAATATGTCAACTCAGAAAGAAAAGAGGTAGTACCAATGTCGTTAGACCTGCTGGTTAAAGCTAAAAGCAATTTTTATGGGTTGGAGGTACACAAACAATGAGCAGTGTGATCACAAGTTGTCTTTTTTTCATTGCACGTAATCTGATTTGAATATTGACTTTCCTGTTGAGCCAAGAAGTAGTCCAGGTATGCTGTACATATCTTGGGGACAATAAAAAATGACTCATTCAGCATCTATCACTTTTTTTTCCAAACCATTAGTATTGACTAAGCCTGTCACTCCAATCCAAAATAATAATTTGTATCATTTGCCATTGTAGCAATAAAGATAATTTCTAATGGAAGCAATCACAGGGTTGGATTTTTTTTTGTTTCTTTAAGTGAAGACTTTTACTCTCCATTTGGTAAATTTCAGTTTTGATGTTCCACATCGTGCCTTCACTTTCATTTCTAAACTATCAGAGGACAAAAATCAATAAGCAGCCAAAAGCCAAGCATAACCTGCTATTACATACCACTTCTGACACTTTAGTCAATACACAGTGAGTGGTGAAAGACATGAAATGGCAAAAATGCATTTGCTTTATGTCCACTTATTAATTGTTTTTTTTTCAAATGCTTGACATTTTTTTTTCATAATTGTTGAAATTGCGACAACCCTTTTAGGAAAAAGACTTTGTATATTGGAGGAAAGTTAGAATATAGAGATACAGATATTATTCCTTTCCCTCACTGCTCAAATATTGTGATACCCTGCCTTGTTATGTGGGGTGGTGGTGGGGGACGTGTTCTTGAGAGAGATGAAGTGAAGGTCAGGAGCTTCTCAAGTAAAGCAAAAGTAGGCAATTGGGCAGCAGCAATATAGGATGATCCTGGAGGCAGAAGATCACTTTAATGGCAATGGTGAAGACATCATTTCATATTGTACAGGAGAAAGAATAGTAAGCCACTTCTGTATTTAGCAGGAAAGTCCAGAGATAGTTAAGATTAAATAATTGTGGACCTCTTAGCTTTTCCTCAATATGCAACTAAGTAACAGCCAAGGACCCTTCTAGTCTCTAAAGAAGAGGATAAAGTGGGCCGTGATAGCTGTCTTCCAGTACTTGAGGGTCTGTCATAGAGAAAAGGGGATTGACTAATTCTCCAAAACCCCAAAGGGCAGGACAAAAAGTAATAGGTGGAAACTTATTAAAGAGAGGGACGTGGTGGCTCAGTGGGTTAGGACGCTGAGCTTGTTGATCAGAAGGTCGGCAGTTTGGCGGGTCGAATCCCGAGTGCCACGTAACAGAGTGAGTGCCTGTTACTTGTCCCAGCTTCTGCCTACCTAGCAGTTCAAATGCAAGTAAAAATGCAAGTAGAAAAATAGGGACCACTACGGTGGGAAGGTAACAGCGTTCCGTGCGCCTCTGGCGTCTAGTCATGCTGGCCGCATGACCATGGAGATGTCCTCAGTCAAGTGCTGGCTCTTTGGCTTTGAAATGGAGATGAGCACCAGACCCTAGAGTCAGAAACGACTAGCACGCATGTGCGGGGGAACCTTTACCTTTACCTTTATTAAAGAGAGATTCAACTTAGGTGGAATTTCATGACAATGATAATAATTAATCAGTGGAACAGCTTGCCTTCCACAGGTGTAGCTGCTCTGTCCCTGGAAGTTTTCAAGACCAAAGCGGACAACTATTTCACTGGGATTGTATAAAGGTTGTGTCCCGAACATGGGTTGGATGAGAAGATCTCCAATGACTCTTCCAGCTTATGATTCTATGTTCTACATTCTAAGATCAGTTAGATGAGGTTAGATTAAAACTTTTTGATGTCTTGTTATTGATATTTTCATGCTGAAAAAGAAAATACAAATCTGAATAAACAAATTTGGACTGTAAGAAACATTAAACCTGGGAAAGCTCAACTCAGTGAAAAATGAAATGAATCAACTACAGATTGATATCAGAGAGGTGAAATGGACTGGAACTTTTTTTATTTTTCAATCAAAATATCATACTGCTTAGTACTCAGGTCATGAAAAGAAACCACTGATTTCAAAGTCAGGAAGGATATAGTAAAACCAGTACTTGGGTACAAAACAGTGAATAAGCCAAATATTTCAATAAATATTGCAGGCAAGCTCTTAATATGATGGTTATCCAGTTTTATGCTCACAGTTTTGATGCAGAAGACATTTATGTTATGGTCAAGTTCAATCCAAAATTGACAATAGATGCTAGCAAGCTGTGTTCTGTGCTGCTTCTGGTTGGAAACTATGGATGCTAGGCTGCTTCTGGTTGGAAATAATGAGAAATATTTAGTCTGTACAGCCCATGAAACCAGAATGAAGCAGGAGAATCAATGTCTGCCAAATAAGTTATTTCTTTATTGCTAACACTTTCTTTAAACTACCAAAACAACATGTTTATATATCAACCTATATACTCATATACCTGTGGTGGCGCAGTAGTTAGAATGCAGTATTGCAGGCTAATTCTGCTCACTGCCAGCAATTCAATTCTCACCTGCTCAAGGTTGACTCAGCCTTCCATCTTTCCAAGGTCAGTAAAATGAGGGTACAGATTGTTGGGACACTTTGTTCAAAACAAAGTTAATGTGAGATAGATACAGTAGATGTATATCTACCTATCTATCTATCTATCTATCTATCTATCTATCTATCTATCTATCTATCTATCTATCTATCTATCTATCTATCATCTACTGTATCTATCTATCTCCCATTAACTTTGTTCTGAACCAAGTGCTTGTCATAAAAAACATACTGTATATCTGCACAAAGTTATCTTCTTTGAAATTTAAGCTCAACTCCATCCAAGCCATCTTTCTCTCCCCTCCGCTCTCGCTTCATTTTATATGCCAGTTAACAGTGACAGGTCTTTTAATGAAACATACAGAAAACTGCAGTAATTTTGACATCTTCAAAGCTGGAAAGCAGGTGGAACAGAATGCAGAGCATATCCAATCTATAGAGCATCATTGAAACAGAAGATGGGATATTGAATAATCCCTATGACAAAATGGTATTTGCTTTTTTATGCTAATGCATCAGAACAAGGCTTAATTGCTCTTACATACAAAATTCTATTCCAAAAAGTAAAGTACTGTAAGACAAGGGCTAAAATTATATATACGTAATAAAAACCCACATCATTTCTGTACCTTTGTCCTTTCATATTTAGTTAGTGGCCAGAAACAGTATGAAGTGTGTAGGAGGATGGAAAGTGCTGTTACAACTTGCCTCAGCTTGACTAAAATTGACTGGGTCAATTTTAGCAAAACAGCTATATGATTAAACACGTAAAGATTTTAAGAATATACATTCCTTTTATATAGTATTGTATGCTTCAGATGAAAATGCACATTATTTCAAGGAGACATTGCAAACATACTCATATGCAGAAACATGTATATTAACATGTATGCAACTGAGTTATCAGTTCTAATAAGTATTTTTACTGTAAGGTAAAGGTAAAGGTTCCCCCGCACATGCGTGCTAGTCATTTCTGACTCTAGGGGCCGGTGCTCATCTCCGTTTCAAAGCCAAAGAGCCAGCACTTGTCCAAGGACGTCTCCGTGGTCATGTGGCCAGCATGACTAGACGCCAAAGGCACATGGAACGCTGTTACCTTCCCACCGTAGTGGTCCCTATTTTTCTACTTGCATTTTTACGTGCTTTTGAACTGCTAGGTTGGCAGAAGCTGGGACGAGTAACAGGCGCTCACTCTGTTACACGGCACTCGGGATTCGACCCGCCAAACTGCCGACCTTCTGATCGACAAGCTCAACGTCCTAACCCACTGAGCCACCGTGTCCCTCTATTTTTACTGTATATACTCTCAATTAATGTCTGTATTATCATTCATGTACTGTATACCCAACATCTTCCACTCACTGGTTGCTGTTCCACTCTTGGAGACCAGGGAGGATAAATGTATATTCTCTTCTTGTGACAGCTAGAGACTGAAGTTTATCACTATCCTTTTATCATGTATATAAATATTGGAAAGCTCAGGATCTAGGATAGAACCCTGGAGTATTCCACTGCTTCTTTTCTTCCTTCCTTGTAGACATAAATCTGTTAATAATCACACATTGGTGCATTCATCAATAACTCCAGGTGGCCTCATCCTATGGAAGTGAGGCTCTTGTGTTTCATTTTGGCCCAAGTTCTTCTTGCTGAGAAGTGTAGAATTATTACAGTGTTAAGTAATCTTAGATACAGTATATGTCCATCCTGGTTGGTAAAGGCTTTGGGGAAATAGCAGGCTACTTGGTCCAAACAATGGTGAAAGCTTTTTTCTTGAAGGGTCTTTAAGTGGGTAGATAAGGTGATCTATCCTCTACTAAAGAAGTCATCTGAGCCTAGAAGTGATTGACAATTTTTAGCTGGTCTCCAATCTTCCCTTGTTTGATTAGATGATACAGGCATGAAGCCAAAGGACTCTGGAGGAAGCATATTATCTGGATCTAAATAAGTCAGGATTTAGGCCCTTTGTAATATCAAGGCAGCTGGATTATATTTAGTACAACCTCTGTAGGATCAAGATGAGAGCAATGTATTCATCCTGTCTGCTTGATCTCTCTATACTGTATGGCTTTCACTGCTGTTCCATTCTGTTCACTACTGTTTCACCACTGTTTCATTCTGTTATTCTGTTACTATCGACCATAGAATCCTTCTAAGCTGGCTGAGAGAATGGAGTCAGGTGGGGATGTGGTTCACTGGTTTTCCTGCCTTTGATGGTGCTTTCCCATTGGTGCTTATAGGAAGGGAGAGGTCTAGTTGTAACCCTCTGTATACGGAGTGCTGCAGGGCTCATTTTGTCATTGTTTCTATTTAACATTTATATATCAGTCTTTTGAAGTTGATCCAGCCAGGAAATAGACTTCACAAAATGACTAGAGCAATTGAAATTTCTCATTAAATATACTTGATTAAGATAAAAGGTAAAGGTTACCCCGCACATGTGTACTAGTCGTTTCCAACTCTAGGGGCCAGTGCTCATCTCTGTTTCAAAGCCAAAGAGCCAGCGCTTGTCCAAGGACATCTCTGTGGTCATGTGGGCAGCATGACTAGATGCTAAAGGCTCACAGAACGCTGTTACCTTCCCACCGTAGTGGTCCCTATTTTTCTACTTGCATTTTTACGTGCTTTCAAACAGCTAGGTTGGCAGAAGCTGGGATGAGTAACAGGCGCTCACTCTGTTATACGGCACTTGGGATTCGACCCGCCAAACTGCTGACCTTCTGATCGACAAGCTCAGCGTCCTAACCCACTGAGCCACCGCGTCCCTTTTATTAGGATAGGATATTGTAATAGATTCCCTTTTATTAAGATAGGATATTGTAATAGATTCTAGCTTGCCAGATGGTGCTTTTGTTCCCAAGGAGGCCAGGGAGGAGGAAAGATTGGATATTGTACTATGGTTAGGCAGTAAGAGATTATGATCTAAGGAATGTTTACTACAAAGAGACAAAAGCATCATTTGTACCTGTGGATACTGTTCTGTGACTCAAACAATTCAAATGTGATAAAATATGTTTCCTTATGTTCCTTCTTCATAAATCAACCTTAGACTATATTTTTAATGATATTAATTTATGTATTTAACACCTGTAGACATAAGGTGTTATATCCATTAACACTTTTAAAAAGGCAAAGTTACATGCACACATTTAAAAAATAATAATATGTAGTTTAACAGGAACCTTTAATTCTTTAATTTTAATTCTGGTGCTACTAATCAACCTCATTTACCAGATTACCTTCTATCATTTCTCTATGAGTTAGACGAAACTTTTGTGTACTAAGTGGAAATGAAGCAAGACCTTGTGATATGGCTTTATTAAAATCAGATAAAAAGAACCATTTTTCTTCACCTGAATTGAGCTGAGTCCCCTCCCTTTTTTTTCCTAATATATTTCTCATAGATTGACAAATACAATGGGCAGTGTAAATTCAGTAAATCCTCAATATGAGAATAATCAGAAGGACAGAATCTTTTTAACAGGAATTTGCTAGTTATCTACTGTTAAGTTGTTACTGTTGGCAAGGCTCATAATTTTATATTTGCAAATCCTAGATGAAGTTAACTTCTTAACTTCACCTTAACTAATTACTTATTTTTTATGTTTTTCAACATTGCCATAACAAACCTTGAGTATTGTTATCTGAATAAGATTTTTATCCCTCTAGAGTCCAGGTTAGATACATAATAGCTTAAATTCCAAAGGAATCTGATAATGTTTAAATGTCAAAAGTCTGTATAGTGAATACTTATCTAATGGTTCATATAAACAGATTTTCAACCACTTTGTTGGATTAAGAGATACAAGCCTTGCTGACCAACATTTGGGATGTTTTAGAGATCAGTGTTTATTGAAATTGTGGAAAACATTATCAAGATAAGTTTTAACTGAAGATAAGACCAGTCAAAAATTAAGAGGAGTCCCAACTGTTTCTAAAAATCTTGCAAAGTAAGCATTACTTTTCTAAATTTCTGTGCCATTCATTTATGAGGTGCTTTTCCTATAAAACAATTTTAATTCTGGTGCTACTAATCAACCTCATTTTGTATGCTAAAAATTCATGATTGTTCCAGGTGCTGTATTATTATTATTATTATTATTATTATTATTATTATTATTATTATTATTATTATTATTATTATTATTATTATTATTATTATTCAATTTGTTTAAGAATACTTTATTGAGTACTATAACTCAAGGTTTAAATTGCTTACACTTTTTTATGGTGACTTCCCCAATAAACCATTGGAATAAACTTTTTAACATTTTGGTCAAACCGAACTGTGTTGTCAGCTGAAGAATCATATTATTATTTCAGAGTAAAATTGTTATTTTATGAGAAAATAGAAACAGTTGGAAAAAATCGTATATAAGGATTAATTGTATTAATATAAAATATTATTGTATTGATATAAAAATAATACAATATTGTATTAATTGTATTAATATATATTTTTATTGTATTAATATAAAAATTAAACTTTATATTGATGCATCCTTGTTTACTCCTTGAAATCTGGATAGATATAGTCTTTTTCCAGAAAATGTATTACAAAACAATTGCTGCACTAAATGCAATAGATGCACATTTAAGTCACTATCGACTAATTTTGTCCACACCTAATTTATATTTACTGATATAAAGGCAGCAGGCAAATGAACAGAAGCTACCTTAGAGGTGAAATGAAGTAAAATCTAACAATGATCAAGCATGCTTTGTCTTTTGCTGAAACCTATTTATTTGTTATAAATATTCATCTTCATTTTGTCAAACAGTACTTTAGCTCAAACGTTAGCATAAATATCCAGAAGGTTAATTGTTGGGATTGTGTTTGTCTCCTTTCATATAAAAATTCCAACTGGTTAATAGAAGTGAAAAAGTTTAATCAGCAAAGGACACCACCAACTGGTATATCATTTTTATACTTCATCCATATCTTTACCTGAGGCCTGCCTTCCTTCCTTCCTTCCTTCCTTCCTTCCTTCCTTCCTTCCTTCCTTCCTTCCTTCCTTCCTTCCTTCCTTCCACCTTTCCTGTCTCCCTCCATTCCATCTCGCCTTCCTTCCTTCCTTCCATCCTTCCTTCCTTCCTTCCTTCCTTCCTTCCTTCCTTCCTTCCTTCCTTCCTTCCTTCCACCTTTCCTGTCTCCCTCCATTCCATCTCGCCTTCCTTCCTTCCTCCCTTCCTTCCTTCCTTCCTTCCTTCCTTCCTTCCTTCCTTCCTTCCTTCCTCCCTCCCTCCCTCCCTCCCTTCCTTCCTTCCTTCCTTCCTTCCTTCCTTCCTTCCTTCCACCTTCCCTGTCTCCCTCCATTCCATCTCACCTTCCTTCCTTCCTTCCTTCCTTCCTTCCTTCCTTCCTTCCTTCCTTCCTTCCTTCCTTCATTGAGAGTATATATAGTAAAAAAATTCCTTGTCATACAGTTGAATAGCACATTGTCCAAGTAATATATTTTTGTGTTTCTGAGCTGCAGCTGACTTTATCAGGTATGGAAGGGAAAGTTGAGAGCCAGAGGGAGAGTTGTGGTATTGTGTCTCATATGATTTGCATCTCCATATCGAAATCTTCCTTTTCTTCTCCCCCCACACCTTACCCAAATTTAAATCCTACATCAGTCTAGCTACTCTAGGCATCTGATGGTAAGCTGCACTTCACAAATTTATTTAATTATCACGTATGTATAGCTGGCCATTTCAAACAGTGCTTGTGCATTTTAATGGACTGGAAATGGTGCTACTAGACTCCTGATTTTCGATTCTTTCTTTAGCTCTGCTCTACGTTGGCAAACAGTTTCCTTCTCCAACCTGCTGCTTTCCAGAGCAATACTCTAAAATAATGTTCATTGATCTAATTTTCTTTTCAAATCCACAGAAATCATTTGATTGTCAGATGGAAGTTATTTTAACAATGGGTCTTTGTAATTCAACATACTGTATAGAGCAGGGGTCTTCAAACTTGGCCCTTTTATGACTTGTGGACTTCAACTCCCAGAATTCCTCAGCTAGCATGGCTGGCTGAGGAATTCTGGGAGTTGAAGTCCACAAATCATAAAAGGGCCAAGTTTGAAGACCCCTGGTATAGAGACTTCATAATTTCCTAATTCCTCTGGACACATAAAGCAAAAGGCCAAAATATATTTCACTAATTGTGGGGTTTCATATTTGTTTCCTTGTGTTAGTTTTGTTTTGTTTTGTGGGTGGATGGGACGAAGGGAGGGGGAGTAAAAGTTTCTATAGATTGGTCATTTTTGGAGATTATGTAGGGAATGCAGCCCTTGAGAATCAGTTTATAGGGCAGCAGTCACCAAAAACTAAGAACCTATGCTTTGTTGCTATTTACCTACTCCTTTGCTAGCATTCTCAGTAATTTTCTTTGTCTGGAGCTGTTATTATGTATTGATTGGCAGGAACATAACTGTCTGATCCTGAGTATTTCTACATTAGAATTTCAACTCATTTCTCCTGCAAAGTTTTGTTTTACAGATATCAAATACTGCATTTATCTTATATTATGATTATAGACCTGGAGGTTTTGCTTGCAAGGATTCTGTCAGTTATTTGTCAGCTTTATTCTGGGTTCTAAGCAGTGGTACTTTCTCCATACTTTGTGATAGCAATTTGAGATCCTTAGAATAATTCACTTCTAAATATCCACCTGCTGTTGAATTTTTCTTTTAGTGGAGAAGATAGACATTTCATCTCACTTGAGGTCCATTAGGATGTAAAGTGGCTCTTGATGTGAAACTTATCCCAATGGATTTACCACCATCATTTCAATTCTATCCATACCACTTATGCAACCTTGAACTCTAGACATTCAGTTTTCATCCGCTTTCTTAACTGGTGGACACTACTATTATTCTGCTTATGCAATTCAATCAAATATGATCATTTCCTTACAAGTTTTTTTCCCCAATTTTAGGTGGATAATTGTTTTTATTTGCCAATTTAATCTTAGCGTCCAAATGATTTAAGAAAAATTTTCATCTGGTCATTAAATTATGAAACTTCACAATGATCAGGTTTGCATTGTTTGGGGAAATTAAGATGCTCTTTATTTATTTTTCTCTCTCTTTTTTTCCCTTTTATTTGGAATGCTTGATTAGTTATAGTCATCTAAGCTTCTCCATTTCTGAAGCTTTTTTGGAACTTGCCATTATTTTGCATTGTCTACATGGTAGACTTTCAAACTTGTTGGCCATGTCCAGTTCCCCCCCCCAGATTTATTAATCAATGAGCCCATAGTAAACTCTGAGACAGATGAGGGGGGATTCATAGTAATGTGGTCAGGTTACCTTTTAAAATTAGGATATGAAATTCTTTCTAGTTCAACAAACTGGAGCTAAATATGGTATGCTATTTAGTTGTTCCATGTCTTTCTCCTACTCCCTCTACAACTTTAACTTTGATGTGATTATTGTATTTGTGTTGACATAAATCTCAACTTCCCTTCTAGAATAGCATTGTTTGATCCACTTTCACAGCTCTCCTTGGCAGATATTATTTCTGCTTGGACTTGAATTATATTTCTAAGAGTGGTTCCAGCTTGAACCCAAGATCTTCCAACTGCTAAATCTTGTACTATCACTCAAGAGTTCATACATGAGTATTTATTTTTTATTCTTATGTAGGAAGATTTTTTTCCTTTAAATAGCCTTTCCTACTTATCCTTCTTATCCTATCATATGTTATCTATTTTTCTGATATTTTTTTTAGTATCTTCAGAGGGGAGACACTAGCACCGGGGTCTTCAAACTTGGCCCTTTTATGACCTGTGGCCCTCACCTCCCAGAATTCCTCAGCCAGCACTTCACCTCCCAGAATTCCTCAGCCAGCACTTCACCTCCCAGAATTCCTCAGCCAGCATGCCTGGCTGAAGAATTCTGAGAGTTGAAGTCCACAAGTCATAAATGGGCCAAGTTTTAAGACCCCTGCACTAGGAAGTATTTCTGATATTACTATTGTTTCCTCTCCTACTACTGGGTTGTTTCCATCTTAGAGAGATAGCATCCCATTTCTTCTGGTTTTTTGGCTGAGAACTATCCAAATCTTTTTCTTCTTCTCCTGTTTATTATATGTTACCAGTCCAGATATCAATTAACAGATGTTTACTGAAAGCTGAATTTAGGCATTTTCCATACAAACAGTAGCTACCGAGAACATGAAGGTAGGAGCTAGAAATCTGAGGCATTCCAGACTCTTATCTTGAACAAGAAAGTGGTTAATTCTCTTTCTCGCTCACTCCCTCCTTTCCTCCATAATAAATATCGAAGATCCCTGCTACTATTTCACTCCAAGGAACAGCTTTGTTTTATGTATTAACAAAATAATACAGCTGATATACAGATCAGTTAAAACCAGCAACAGAACAATATCAACAAATTGAATTCTGTTCATATTTTAAAAGAATTGCATATTTGTAGCAACTGAGGTATTGAGTGCCATATGTGATGTAATCAGCATGGAATGGTTTGTGAGCCAGGTACATGAATCATTTCAGATGTATTTACTCAATGTTGCATAACAATTACAACAGTGAACAATGCATTTGCTTTTTCTGATTCAGAATTCTAAAATGGTCTTGTTACTATATATTCACAAAAGATAGAAGTATAGGGTTGCAGGAGACCTTGGAGGTTTTCAAGTCAAACCCCATGCTCAAGTAGGAGACCCTATGTCAGGCACGCTGGCTGAGGAATTCTGGGAATTGAAGTCCACAAGTCATAAAAGGGCCAAGTTTTAAGACCCCTGCCCTATACAAATGGCTATCCATCTCTTCTGGAAGAACTCTAGTGATGAAACACCCACAACCTCTGGAGTTAAGTCATTCCACTGATTAACTGTTCTCACTGTGAGGAAATTTCTCATTAGTTCTAGGTTAGATGTCTCTTTAATGATCTTCCATCATTCCTGGATGCCCTCAGGTCTTTGGAGAATAAGTCTACTGCCTCTTCTCTGTCACAGCCCCTCAAATATTGGAAGATTGCTGTTATATCACCTCTAGTCCTCGTCATTACACTAGACATGTCTAGTTCTCTCAACCATTCATCATATACTTTATCCTCCAGACCCTTTACCATCTTTGTTATCCTTCTCTGCACTGTTTTTAGGATCTCAACATTAGGGTTTAACAATCTTCCAGTGGTTGGAAGAAATAAAATGTGGCTTTCTTCTCCATAAATGCTTGGGGATAGAACAAGAACCATTGGATTGAAGCTTTGCAGAAAGAGTCCCAAACTCAAAATAAAAAGGAATTCTTGGCTGTCAAGTAGTAAACAGCCTTTTCCCTGGAGTCTTCAGTGCTCGATTAAATGAGTTTTTGAAGCAAAGGTTGGATAACCATTTTTGTGAGACATAATGAGGCTTCCTGACCTTGCCAGGAGGTTATATCCCACAATGATTCTTTGAAAAATTGCAAATATGTAATATAGCCATAGCTGCCAAATAAAATTATCACTAATATGCCACCAAAGAAGAATAAGAAATAAAGTCAGGTCCAACAATGTCTTGTTTAAGCAAACTGTATTCTGTGGAAAATATTCCTGTCTAACACAATGTAAAATGTTCTCTAAAGGCAGAATATTTGAAAAAAATAAATGAAGATAAGCTGTCAAGTACTAGTTCTGATAACAAGTGTTAGCTATGAAGTACTGTCGAGTCTCAATTGTCAGATAATGGATTTTGAGAGCAGACATAACCAGGTATTTATTTATTTTATTTATTTATTTAATTAGATTTCTATACCGCCCTATTCCCGAAGGACTCAGGGTGGTTATAAAAACAGATATTTGGATAACATTTAGCCAATGTTCAGTCCTAGCCTTTAGTTAAGTAATTGACTCTTGGATGGGTAGGCATTATCTCAAATCTGTGCTCCAAACATTATGAGTTTGTTTTCTTGGATTCACATTCTATTTATAATTTTTGCATTATTAGCCTTTGCTTTGATACACCCTTAAAACAGAGTAGCCTATGTAAAAGCAATTATGTCTTTCTTGAAATGAATGCATACCCCCTCCTGTATTTTCTTATTGGTCTGAGAACATTTGATGCCTTAATTAATTTTAGATAGGCTTTAAGAAATGTAGAGAATTTCATGCAGAGTAAGATTACAAATATTAGTTGTTTGTGATATTCATATGCTGTTCTCACAATCAGTAGGACATGTTTCTTTATACCAGTTAAGGGGGAGCAACAGCTGTTATGCTTATGTCTTTCATATGAAATGTCTAGTAAGCCACCATTAAAGAGAAATTTCAGGCTAGATAAGCTCTGGTTTAAACCAGAAATGCTCTTTTCTAATATTCTCATGGTTTTCAGTCATTCTGAGTATCATGTTTAAAACTGACCCTATGATAAAGCCTTTGAAACCATCACTGTTAACTTATACAGGGTAATGCACCATCCGGAGAAGACAGGTCAAGGTCACCATACACTTTTCAAACTGTCTGTGATTTTCCAGGATATTTGTACATCACAAGTATGAAATGAGACATTTTAAGAATTATCAGTTGTGCCATACTTTGAAACGGTTGAGCGCAAAGTCATTTAGTGGAATTGTTTCTGTATTCACACTATATTGGAAAATGTACAATGTTCAAAGTCATGGAAATTTTCTTAGCATTTTTTCTTTGATATGTTTCTTTATCTATAAAGTTAGAATTCATATCTGATTGTTCCAATCTTTATTTTGCCAGTTTGGAGTAGAACTGCAGTTTTAATTCTAGTTCTAGATTTTAGTGGGGGGGGAAATGATAAAGGAGTCCCTGCAGATTTTACTCCACTAGTCATAGCCGACTATTGGGATAGTGCTCATCTTTGTTTTAAGGATATTAAGCCAAAAACATTTCCATGGTCAGGTGGTCACCATGACGACATGGATCACTGTTACCTTCCCACCAAAGCAGTACTTATTTATCTACTCATATTTGCATGCTTTCAAACTGCTAGGCTGACAGGAGCTGGAATGAGAATGAGAGCTTACTCTGTCATGTGGCACTTGGGTCTTGAATGTGGATTGCTGGCTTTCCAGCCAACAAGCCCAGTGTCTTAACCACTGAGCCACCGCACCACCCTTCTAGATTTTAGGAGTCATGACAAATTAATGGGTGTCAAAACCATTTTCGGTTTTTCCTACATAATATATTAAGGGTCCAAACTTTCAGAATTTTGAGGTCATCATCTTACATTGAGTCAAACACTGTCAAAAACCTTCCCTTCCCTTTTTGCTGCTTGGTGCGGGGAAAGCAGAAACAAGGTGGACAATCATCTTCTGAGTGGGCCTTATATATTGTTAACCCAACCTTCTTAACATCAATGCATGCAATATTGTTCAAAATCTAGAATAATAGGGCCAGGGATAAGTAGAATAACAGAACTGGAAGAATATTTTCAATGAAATGAACACATTTCTTTAAAAAAAATCACAAGCTGTCTGAACAACTAGTTACTGTTTTATTGCCAAGCAAAGTGAGACAAAGGTTAATATAATGTAAGATAAGAAACGGGGCATTTAAGCCTGAATTAACGGGTCTGGAAATGTAACTATCTCTTCTCATAGGTACAATGTATGGTAAGTGCAGGATTCAGAAGCTTATTATAGGTAAGCTCCTTTCCATATTTATATCAGTATGTGGCTGGAATATTTTTAGAAATAATTTGTATGCCAAGATTTTGTATATCCTGTATATCCTGTTAACTTCACTGAATGACAGTAAAATAAATATGGTGTTGCAACTTGCAAAAATACAGTGCAGTACTTTGCTAGACAAGGGCACAATCAACACTCACTAAAAACTCCAACATGCCATTTTGTTCTTTTTGTTTTGCTTTGCTTTGCTTTGTTTCTTCCCCACTGGTAATACAGATAACTGACACAAATCTAAAACATTTCTTGCAAACTGCAGGAATCCGAAAGGAGATATTTCCCTCTAAAATGACTGCTTTTTGTCACAGTAGAAGAGAAGGATGTTTAAATAAGAACTATATTTGGCATGGTCGAGAAATATGTGTATTTTTAGCCAGGTGTCATGGATCTATTTTTGTCGGCAAATCCAAGATTAATAACATGTTGCTGTAGCTTCACTTGTAAATATCTTGTCCACCTCTCTCTCTTTCTACATCCAAGCACATGCACATATATAGTATGCCTTATGTATAGTGCATTCAGAAAGTATTCAGACCCCCTTCACTTGAGTCAATTGTATTATGCTGCAGCTTGCTTCTACTCACTATCCCATAGTGACAAAGTGAAAACAGAATTTTAGAAGGAGGTCTGAACACTTTCTGAAAGCACTGTATATATTGCACAGCACCAGTGGTGGGATTCAAATAATTTAACAACCAGTTCTCTTCCCTAAGAGAACTTTTTTAAGTATAAAAATCCCCCAATCTACTAAAAGGCAGTTTATTATTTCATGCATTTAATACTTAAATAAGAAAAATAAAAGAGCTACACAAAAGATTTTGTTATAAGAAAGTTTTAAAATATTAATGGAAAAATATTAAATAATACCTGACAAAAACAATTGAATAATGTGTATGACAAACCTGCTTGTCACGGGAGAGTTAGGAGCATTCTTTCACAGCTTCTGAAATGGGTGATAAGATAACCCTTGAAATCTATATTTCTATTGGTTCATAGTGTCCTAGCTTCCTATTGGTTTCACCATTCGGGAACACCAGTGCATTCATAATATCTCAAGGGAATTTGGGGCATCACACCAAGCTGAAAGAAATGACAGCTTGTCACCCCCTGGTTGTTTGGCACTTTTTCTCTTTATGTTATATGTTTGTTTACTGAAGTAACAAATGC
The DNA here is from genome assembly GCF_947247035.1 of Vipera ursinii. Classification (NCBI taxonomy): domain Eukaryota; kingdom Metazoa; phylum Chordata; class Lepidosauria; order Squamata; family Viperidae; genus Vipera; species Vipera ursinii. The sequence goes on along the minus strand of NC_139514.1, from coordinate 102,091,680 downwards.
AACATAATTAAAATGTAGTATTTCATCAAAGGTATGATGAGTTTTATGAAATGGCAGCTGGTGTTGCCCTCCCAAGATTGATTGGCAGCCACACCACAAATGGGGTTGATCATCCCCCAAACTTCACCTCTGTCAAAGGAGGAGGAGGAACGGGGAGAAGAAAGAGGGAAATTGGCAGAGCTGGCCAGGCATAGAAGCTCCAATGAAAAAAGCAGACTCCATGTGCGTGCCTGCCTAATGCTTGCCCCACATCTACCATGCTCTCCATTGTGCGCTGCAGCTGATCCAAGTCGGCTGGCCAGGTACCAAAGTGCTGCCAAAAACAGCAGAGTCTCTGTGTGTGCCTGCTACGTGCTCACCCATCAGCCATGATCTCCATGCTTCGGATTAGCTGCAGTGTGCTGTGGAGAGCATGGCTGACACGGGCAAGGCAGGCATGCACACAGACTCTGCTAGTTTTGGCAGCGCTTCGGTTTCCTGGCTGGCCACCTCAGATCAGCTGCAGCTTGCCGTGGAGAGCACGGTGGACGAGGGGTGAGCAGGAGGCAGGTGTGCACATGGACTCTGCTTTTTTCAAGTGCCATTTTAACAATCGGTTCACCAAACTCAAGAAAAAAAGTAGGCATTGGTTCTACCGAACTGGTGCGAACCTGCTGAATCCCACCACTGCACACCATGCAATTATATTATTGCTTTTCCAGAATGTTTTGCTCTCTGTGTTTGTCTCAAGTCCTTTGAACCAACACAAAAGAAGTGCTGATTTCCCCACCTTTCCTCAATGTAAGAACAACCATGCAACCATAAAGGTAACCATATACTGTAACATCCCTGTTTTAAATAAACAATCCACCAGTGGAACAGCTTGCCTTCAGAAGTTGTAAGTGCTTCATCACTGGAGTTTTTAAAGAAAAGATTGGACAGCCACCTGTCTGAAATGGTATACGGTCTCCTGTTTAAGCAGGGGGTTGTATTAGAAGGCCTCCAAGGTCCCTTCCAACTCTATTCTGATTGATGAAAGTACCCATGACAGCTGGCTTGAAGATTTGTCCTGTCAAAGCCACACATATAGTAAAGTACTAGTAGTAATAGTTTACTAAAACATAGTAAGTCAAAAGTTTGGAGTTGGTATCCTGAGTAGTAGTATTTCCTATTCCAGACCAATTTAAAGCAACCCAGGGCCAGAATGATCATTATTCAAGTCTCTGCACCATTACAACTGTTCATAGGCAATAACTATAGTAAGAGCTTCCCTGTGCTTAGATATCTAGTTATGAGATTTTTGTAGCTTACGTTTTTAGCAAGCCATGTTAAAAGTCATATCCACAAGATAGAAAATACGTAAAGATGGCTGGAAGATGTAATTTAATTTAATTTTAATTTAATAATATTTCTATACCGCCCTTCTCCCTGAGGACTCAGGGCGGTTCACAGGGCAAGAATAAAATACAAAGTTACAAATATTAAAAGGAAATTAAATAATTGCCTGATTATAAAACAATTAAATATGTAAAGATGGCTGGGAGATATTTTGTATGGCTAAACAGAAACTGGATGGAACTAACTTAAATCTGGGAAAGGTTTTAAAAAATAACATTGGATGGTTTCATCATTTTAAATGGTTAGCAAGGTAGCTAATTGTGGTACAAATCACTCTCCAGACTATCATGAAAATACCTTATGTGATTTTAACAAAACAGTTAAAAATGAATTTCCTCAAAACGGAGAGAAAAATAAAATAAATAAAGCAACTTTGGTTTGCTTTCCTCTTCATTCAACAAGAAGGTACGGTATTTCTGGTGGGGGGAAATATCATTATGACAAATATTTGTCATGAAAGGGGAATAAATCACATTAAAATATTCCCCCACATATAATTTTCTTTAAAAATACATGTAAATGAAACATTACAGAAGTTATAAATAAATGCACGTCTTAGAAAAATTCTAGGAGTTTTGAGATCCTGAACTTTTTCATGGCAAAACAGATACTGCATGTAGGCATCAAACCCCGTGTCGCTGTCAACACCAAGGAATGAAGATCAATACAGATTTCACTAAGTATTAATGCTAGCCTGTGATAACTTAATTGAAGCTAAATGTCCTTGGGATGCTTTTTCCTGAACTTTCACCAGTTGGGCTGAGATAATCTTTCTAATGATTGCCTCCAGCTTTCCTGTGCTTCAAGGAATATGACTTCATGTAGATTTGGACATACAGTACATCTGTGCAAATAAGAAGACACTGAAAGATACTTTTATATTAATTTGCATTTTATTGAATCATAAACATACACTGGGCTATTCTCCAGAGTTTAACATTTATTTCTCCTGCTCTTAAGTTGAAGAGCTGAAACTTCCAAGTGTTTTCCAAGAGAGTCCTATGTAGACCACAGTTGGAAGGTGATTAAGGCATGAGTGACCATGAGCAATGTCTCCTGATCTATGAATGGATGCAACTGCTGAACAAGATGCATTTGTGCAAAGGCCGTCCTGATCAACTTGTTACTTGAGTCCAGAAAGACCCACAGATTGCAAATGAAGTCTGCATGTGAGAGTGTATACCCATTCAGAATTAACTATAGAAAATCACCAAATATGGGTGGCCCTAAAATTCACAGTCACTCAGTCTTGTCAGGGCTGGCTTCTCATCCAGATTTACCCATCCTCCAGATACTGGGAAAGCAATCTGACAGCATCCTTGGGTGGCTTGGGCTGAGATGTTCAAGTGAGTGTTGACAGCATACTGATGAACCTTCATCCAATGCTGATAGATAAACTTACCCAGAAGTTTTATGTAAAAAGTTAAATAGGGGTGGGAAGAGAGTTGAATCCTGTGGCAGAAACATATGGCTTGACCTTTCTCCTCCCCAACACCAACTGGTTCTGGTCATGGAGAAAGGAAGAAGCTACTGAAGAAAAGTGCCTCCCACTTCCAAACCAGTTTGCTCAGAAGGATACTAGGATCTATAGTATTGAAAGTCACAAAGAATCAAGAACAGGATAGTTGCACTACCATCATCTTGAGTCCACCTATAATTATTTACAAGCATCATATTGATGTTATATCCCAAACTACAATGGTTTCAGATAATCTACTTCCTTTAGGTCCCTTTAACATGTAGACTGTCACATTCTCAGCAATGAGAAGGATAGTGCCTGAAAGGAAAATGTTCATGGCCTTCTTCAAGGCAAATGGAACCATCATCTTCCACACAGAGGTATTTACCATCACTTAAACCTATTCACCAGTCACCTCCAGGGAGAAACAAATGGGGATGCATCTACCACATAGATGGCAAGGGTCAGACACTGTTTACTTCTTTGGAAACCAGATTGAACTCTGCCCAGATGAATAGTTAAGATTGTGCCAACATCACCATCATAGGACCAGGACAATCTAACTCCAAGCAGGTCTGAACAACTTTATCCATCAGATACTAAGCATAATTTTCACAATAATTCTGCAGTGTTCACCTGAGGCAGAGTTGCTGGACAGCTATCTTCAAACTCAATAAATAAGCCCATTTTGCTATCTTTATTAGCACAAGGTAATCCTTAATCCAAGCATTTGTTAGATTATTGAATTAGGTAATAGTGGAATGAGATGATTGACTGATGTAAGTAGATCTTTCATACACTTTTATTAAGCAATAAAACATTTTGTTGTGATCCTGCACCCACAATGATAAATTAGAATTAGGATAATTTATTATCAAGATCAAAATTTAAGAACTCATGCATGATTATGGTCAATGAAATCAGATTCAAAACTAATAATTAGGACAGAGTAATGTTTCTCAACAATTTTAGGAATACTGTCAGGGCTTGATGGTGATGATGATGATGATTTGGTTTGGCTTTTTAAAGTAACATTTCATTGGCAGTCATTCAGAAATGGCCAGTCAAAATGTTGAGATGTGACCCATTGCATCTTTGAGTGTATTTTTCCCCACACTGGGACATTATGAAACATTATAAACTTTTCAGGAGAAAAACAAAACAGAAAAGGCTTATGGAGGTATTCAGCCTACTCATGTGAAGGTGAAAGTATGCTGCATGATAGGAACAAGAATTTAGTATACTTGGTGAGAACAATAAAACTCATAAAACTATCATTATTTCCAGACTCAATATCCAGGGATCAATAATTTTGAAGAAATGACCATGAGAAAGATCTACAGAGCTCTTCAGTAGTCACATTTTCTTGGAACACTTGCCTGTAAATCCATCCAGTAAGCTCTGGGTTATGGCTCTCCAAATTCTTGACAATAATGCATCAGTAAGATCAAGAACTCATGCCAAGAGGGTTATAAGGTAAAGGTAAAGGGTCCCTCGCACATGCGTGCTAGTCATTTCCAACTTTAGGGGCCGGTGCTCATCTCCGTTTCAAAGCTGAAGAGCCAGCGTTTGTCCGAGGATGCTGGTCATGTGGCCAGCATGACTAGATGCCAAAGGCACACAGAATGCTGTTACCTTCCCACTGTAGTGGTCCCTATTTTTCTACTTGCATTTTTACGTGCTTTCAAACTGCTATGTTGGCAGAAGCTGGGACGAGTAACAGGCACTTACTCTGTTACGCTGCACTTGGGATTCGACCTGCCAAACTGCCGACCTTCTGATCGACAAGCTCAGCATCCTAACCCACTGAGCCTAACCCTCCCTCAGAGGGTTATAGTAACCAAGAAAATGAGCTTCTCATAATCTCATTTACTGGGTTTATTGCAAGAAAAATGGATATGGATTCAGGCTTTTGGAAACTGAATGGATATGTACTTTATTCCACATCCCAATCCTATCTTTTTTTATCAGTGAATGTGTTAAGACACATTGTTGCCTTTGAGATTCTGATTTAAGCGGGATCTGGTGACCAGTTCATGAGGTACAAATGTAGGGTCTATATCTCCTTGTTCCATGATGGTTGGCAAACATCTATTCCCATTTCTAGGCTCAAAGAATTCTAGAAAAGAAAAGGAAAAGTGAAAACCAGGAGTGGTGTAATATGATTGCAGTGTTCCAATATTTGAGGAGCTGCCACCAATAAGATGGGGCGTGTCAACATTTTTTTCCAAAGCACCAGAAGGCAAGACATGAAGCAATGTTTGGAAAATAATCAAGGAGAGAAGCAACCTAGAACTAAGGAGAAATTTCCTAACAGTGAGGACAATTAACCAGTGGAACAGCTTGCCTTCAGAAGTTGTGGATGCTCAACTTCCGGTTTACCACCATGGCCACTGCAGATGTTTGGAAGGACATGTCTTCCATGTCTGATTTCCCTTCGCTGGGGGACCCTAGAAAGGGTCAAAAGTCACCCTGTAGGGGTGATGAACAAGGAGGGGACCCCCGCTTGATCGTGGGAGGGCAGAAGCCCTTTTGCTCAATCTGGGGCAGCCCTCCAAACTGGCAGAGGAAAGACCGGCCATAGCAATGTGGCCCATCACTAGACTGCAGACATCAGAAGTCAAATTCACCATCAAGCACTTCAAAAGCAACACGGATGAAACTGGGTGAGATTCAATTTTCTCTTTACCCTAAGTACCTTTTTTTCTATATCTATCCCCCTGTGAGGAGAGAGGGAAGGAAATTCTTATCCCACCCTCTAAGAATAGCGGCGTCTGACTACCCAGGGGAATCAAAGCATTAAAAAGAACTATTTTAATCTAATTGGATATTCCTGAAACTTGGAAATCAAAAATTTCCCTCCCTACTTTTACTGGAGACTTTTGTTTTTATCTACAAAAAAGAAATAAAATTGGGAAAAGGATTAGAAAAAATTCAAACTTAAAAAACCTTAAATGGCATCGGTGACATCTTGTGGTGAAGTTTGGTATTACAATCTCTCTTTGGCCCTGGCCCAGAGACCCTCCTTCTGCCAGAGACCCCCAGATCTGTTCCACTCCTGCCCGGGTCCCATAGGCACCCTTGATGCGAACGATGTAGAGCTGGCCACGCCCACCCAGTAGGCCATACGCACTCTAGCCACGCCCACCCAGTAGGCCACACCCACCCTGGCCATACCCACCCGGCCCCCTGAGGGCAACCGCAATGCTGATGCGGCCCTCAATGAAATTGAGTTTGACACCCTTGTTTTATTGTATCAATATATACAAAGAAGTTGAAGGCCAGAATGAGAAAATTGAATGCATGCAAACAAATTGTGATTCAATTTCAAATTTCCCCCATTCCCATGCCAAATGGAAGATATGCGGGAAGCATATCTCATGAAGTAGAAGTTCCTACATACTTCAATTATATGGAGAATATTCTTTTTCAAGCAAATTATAGTGGAACATTTCTTTTTCAAGCAAATTTTCAAGATTTTTTTCCCCCCATAAAACACAAGAATGATGGGGGCTGGCCATCTGGAGTGACAAAGGAAGGTTGCCATTCATGATTTATCAACTGTCTTTAGCTTGGAAGATCTCAGACTGTGTAAACTGAAGTTCCTCTAAGATGTTGTTTGAATGTCACTCTGAGTCCAACACAGTGGCATTAAAGATCACCTTGGATCTTCCACAAGGATATTTCTCAACCTCTAGGATGTCTTTGGATAATACTAGTCTCTCATGTTCAACAGAATCTTTTTGAAAAAAAGAAAGAAAAAGACAGTCCTACAAAGCAAATAAATAACAGAAACATGACACAATAAGTTTATCTAAATGATTAACACACATATAAAGATACATGTGTTTGTATAATTGCAAGAAAAATGTAATTTAAATTCAAGATCTGTTGTTTGTTTTTTACAAAGGAAATATATTCAATGGAAAATACATGTCATTATGAAAGAACAAATAAAATTCCCGTTTGAAAACATAATTATATTACAGAGGGGACAAATGCTATGGATAGACCAGACTATATGCTGTGCTGCTACTCATCAGCAGAATCTGAAATAAGATTGGAGAAAGATAGCTGCCTCTGAGGATAGAATTCAGAATGTCTTCTGTCATCTTAACACCTCATCTTTGGTAATATGTACAGGCGTCAGCCTTTTCACTATGTGTAGATATAAAAAGAAATGGTGTGAATAAACAAGGCAAAATATATTGTTGTTGAAATAAAGACTAGTGGAAAGTGTTCCTTGAAGCCAATCAGAACATGTTGGAGAAAAGTTGAAAGAGCAGCAAGAGGGTCTAACAACATACAACTAAGTCCAGAAATAGAGGGCAAAGGTCCTTTTCAGCCAATGCATAATCTGAGTTTACAATTACATTGCCACATAGAAATCCTCAACATGGAATGCACTGTACCTGATATAACACTTGAATAAAACAGAATATAGCTCATGAGTGGACAAAAGTTGGCCATGTGGCATAGATTTTCCCCAGTTTCCTTTCAGTAACCCTGTTTGTTTTCCCCCAAGCTTTTCAGACAGAATTATCCACAATTGGTGATATGTTCTCCCACCATTTTGCAATAGCAAATGAAAGAGAATTGTTGTTAAGCTCTATGTTAGACAAAGGAAGAAAACCAAATCTTCCAACTCCAGAAAAAATATAAATTTTGCCTGATTATTTATGTGATACATCCTACCTATTTTCCATTGTTTTCCTGTCCACTGTGACCATCATACTACCACAATGCCTACCTCTGATTTAGAAAAGAAAATGTTTATATAATTAGCCATCTTCAGAACTGAACTCAGGGAATTACGCAGTCCAGCATTATCTTGAGAAACTGGGTTTACCTCTGCATCTGCAAATTTATGTGCATAGTATGGATATGTTTTTGGGGGGTGGGATAGGAAGGGAGGGTGAGTGGTATTTTGCATAGACATCTGAAGGGGATAAAATGAGCAAAATTGATTAACCTTTGCCACAAAATTGTGATGAAGACTCCATCTCTTGCATATAAGTACATGATATTATGATGCAAATATATTTGGTTATTTTTGGCTTCATTGTGGTTAGGAATGGACATATATGCTGATATGATGAATCCAAAAATAGAAGACATTATATACTTGCTTACTTGTTTAAAGTTTAGACAAAGCTGGAAGGTATTCTTCAATCATATGTTATATTTAAAAAAGAAAGAAAAAAAATGTCAGCTCCTCTAATATCTTTCCATTGCATTAGGAAAAAATAGGGGTAAAAAGTTTTGGGTATTTGTCTATTATTTGTATTTATGAAACCATAAATGTAAACATTTCCCCTGTCTAATTGTGTCTGACTGGTGGGTGGTGTTCATCTCCATTTTTTAGCTAAGGGAGCCAAACACACTTCTGGCATCACTATACACCGAAGCACAATGAAGTGGTACTTATTTATCTACTTGCATTTGCATGCTTTTACATTGTTAGGTAGGCAGGAGCTGGGGTAAGTAATGGAAGCTCACCCCATTGGGCAGTGCTCAGGTCTCAAATCTGGGCTGTCAGCTTTCCAGCTAACAAGCTCAGTGTATTTAACCACTGAGCCATCACACTCCCACTATGAAATTATATAAAAGTTTATTTCAGTATATTTTAATTTTTAAAATCTGATTGTTTTATTAGTCACCTCAGTTATCTAAGCAACTCTCATTATTTAGATAGCAGCTCTTCAGCTTCAGCTAATTAAATAACCCTACTGAATTCAAAGTGTTTTGAGTAAAGATTCTTAGGATGGTGCTATATAAGATGGAACATGTAATGTATTGGGCTTAGTCTTACTTAAGTATATCATGTGGGGTTAATTGCTGGAAGGCTGCTTAAGCAGGGAAGCTGGCTAACGGCTCCCAGCTCCTCAGACAACCCGTCTCCGCCATTGGCTGCTTCTAGGGCGGCAATAGTAGGTTGCTTTAAACCTATTGGCCACCGCCTAGAGGCCAGGGTATAAATTGCTACATTCGCAGCCCTGTTTCTCAGTTCAGTTCCTGCACCCCAATAAAGAATGATTCTTGCTGAATTCACTCGCCTCGTCTCGTCAATCAAGCAACGAACCCAGTATCTAACAGAACACAAATTCTGCACTCATAGAAACCTCAGTTTAAAATATGAATTCTTTTCATTGAAATAATGAGAATGGCTCTGTCCATTTCATGTCTATTGCCCTTTGTCCCATCAGTGCCCCAGTGATTCTGACTCTTATATTTTCTATTCAGTCTAAACTATGGCATAGAATAGTTGTGAGGATCAAGTGGGATGATTTAGTTTTGATCAAAATGCGACGGAGTATGGCTAGGTGACAAAGAGAGATTGGGAGGGCTTAAAAAGATATTTAGCAACATGATCTATGCTATTCATCCCCTGTTGAGAGAAAGGTCACATTTGCTGAGGTTTCTCATGTTTTCTGATCCTGTATAAATGCAATGACCTCACTGATGTGCCATCCTCCAGCTTTTTCAGTATTAGACTTGTATAGAACTGTACATTTGGAAAATTCCAAGTACATAATTGAGTGGCAGGCCTTTGATCCATTAAAATCTTCTCAATTTACTGCTGCTTGCCCTGGTGATCTATCACTGGCAAAAGTAGGAGTTCATGCCGAGTTATTTTCACTGTGCTGATACATAATGAGCAGATGCTGAGTTCAGTTAGCAATTGTTTTATAAGCATAGCCATTGTTGACAGCTGTAATTACTCAAGGGAATCCATTTACTGATCCCTCCTGTTTGTCTTATCAGTGTCATAAACCATCTCATTTAATGGGGAAAAAACTGGAATTCAGGGGATAAATAAGACCAACAGCGAAAGATTTAGTGGGCTTATATGTAATTTTGGTTGACATTAGCCAAGTTTTTCACTTGCCAGATTTGCTTCCTCCCTCTGCTCTGAATTGCTGCGGAATAAAACATTTGCCAAACAATCTTTTTTATTCTACTCTGGTTAGACAGTTTTACTGAGACAATTAGTTAGATAGGGCATTCTGAACAAGTTTATTTCCAGTTATTTGTGTTCGTGGGGAAAAAAAAAACTATAACCAAAGATAAGAAAAATGGGGAAAAGAGTTGGCTGAGACAACACCCAGGGGATTGACTTCAGGCTGCATTAACATCCCCAGTTCATCATAAATTATATCAAAACAACTGTATTATATATTTAACGTATACTGTACTATAAACAATGACATTTAAGATTGCAGCTTATCCAAATTATAATAATAATAAGTAGTAACAATGATGCTTGGGAATATTTGCAAGAAATACCATTTGCCTGCAAGCAAGAACTGATGGGACCAGAAAAATAGACAAAATAATAAAAGGTACTTCGGGAATTTAGAATTCAAACAAACAAGCACCTGCCACTTAACAGCCCAGTTTTACCAATTGTCAATAGGAAAGACAAAAAAAGTCTGGATAGTGCACATGGCGGTACCTGAGACAGCTGAATAAAAGAGACGAACTGGGGGGGGGGAAAGATGAAGTCCTGCAAATAGAATGACTGGGTCAAAAGAAAGCAGATACTGTCAATAGAAATAAGCACCTTGGGTGCAATCCCAGAACTTCTGGAGAACTACTTGAACACCATTGTCATTGACAAAATCACTACCAGTTAATTGCAAAAGGCGGCTTTGCTTGGAAGATCTTGCATTATGTGACCATATCTCTTACATCATCAAAAAAGCAATTGCATATCTTGGGAAGGACTCGATAGGTGGATAAAAATGTCAATTCCAATCAAAACATATTGCTGACTATGCAACTAACCATAATCATCACCATCCCTTCCATGAATACCCACTTTGTCAGGGGGGAGGGGCTTTGATGATGCTGAGAGCTATTCTGGTAGTAGTTTATTCTACCAGAAAGGTCATACATGCCAAACAGATGTTAAGAAATAACCAGACCAAGTTTATCCATCAAGCCATTTAATTTGGGGGGGGGGGAAAGTCCTATACCAGGTCATTTGTCACTTGGGTCAACAAAGACTGTGCCATGTGTTAAAGTTCCTGAGTATCTATTGACACATGGGCTCAAGAGCTATGGGGGATTATAGGATTATGTGAAGAACAACAATCACAGAATAGAGAAAAGGATACTGTTGTTTGAAAAATTGCACCATTATGGCCTACTATTATGAATTGGAACCAACAAAGTAGTGCTTCTTAAAGTGAAGGTTTGAACATTGGAAAATAATTTATCCATACTCAAATATCATCAAACAATGGTTAGGAGATCAAAGGAGTTTCATCACCAGAAATAAAATATTAGGAGATGCAGAACTGGAAGAAGTTCAGAAAAAATGTGAAAATAGAAGATCCAAAAACAATAGTAGAACAGAAGAAACTCAGATAAATAAAAGAGAAAGCTCTTATGAGCTAAGGCAGTGGTTGCCAACCTTTCTGGTTTTGTGGACTGGTGGGAGTGGGGGGGTAGAGGGGAGAAGCAGGCACATGTGCAAGTGGAGCTGCACATGCTCACTCACCTCCGCTTCCGCGGCCCAGTTCAGAACGGGGCGTGACCAGGTATTGAACTAAAGAAATGATCACTTAGACATAATAATAGAGCCAATCTAAACCTATGAGCTGACCTCTCCCTCATACCCACAAAAATAATTGCAAGAGAAAACTATAACATATACAGAAATGCCAGTAGAAAACTGCCAATATTGAAAGCTGTGCCCAAAAAGGACATGGTATCTATAATAAAGGAAGTGGATAATGCACCTTTAATGATTAAAATAACTTCCATCAAAAAGACCAAGCATCTTCCCTACAATACACCAGTGATGGTTTTAGAAGTACTATTGAAATTAGTAAATCAAATCCAACATCCAAATCCCCTACCTGTGATATGATATATTGATGGAATTATTAACCAGACACAAACTGAACTGGACAGTTTGGACCAAAACAACAAGACAACTGATGACTATTCACTATGCATTTGTAGTCACAATGTGGAAGACAATTGCATTTCAAGGACTTTACTGACATATTTTGAAATTCTAGAAGTGTAAAGTTCATTCTGAGTTAGGTTTAACCTGCCTGTTTTTACTCTTGCTTTATGAAGAAGACAAGGGAGATGAATGTTTAGGTTAGCATTGTGTTATCAGCAAAGTTCTTTAAATCATTCCCATTCCAGAGTTATGTACTATCCAGTCAAGGTCAGGGCTAGAAGCCCCATGACCATGGAAGTAGAGTACAGTATACAGTAACAGAGTTGGAAGGGACCTTTGAAGTCTTCTAGTCCAAACCCCTGCTCAAGCAAGTGGAACACCCAGGATCAGGAAAAGAAAAGGAGGCAAGGTTGTTGTGCAGGAAAAAAGCTAAACTGATGGCTAAACCACATGGAGCGCCATTTCCATCTGTCCTGTTTGCCAACATTTGCTCCCTAGAGACTAAAATAGTTTATCTGAAACTTGAGCTGGCCACAAACAAGGAGGTGAGAGACTGCTGTGCTATAATCCTGACAGAGACATGGTTAAAGTCATCTATTTTAGAAAATGCTATCAGTATGATGGGCTTTTCAACCTTTTGGCTGGACAGAAGCAACAATTTAAGTGGAAAATCCTGTGGTGGGGGTGTATGTATTTATATTAATGAGAGGTGGTGTACCAATGCTAAGGCAGTCTCCAGCCAGTGGCTTCCTGATGTCAAGTGTTTGGCTATGAAATGTAGACCCTTTTATTTCCCAAGAGAATTCACAATCATCCTAATCATAGCTGCCTATATTCCCCTCAGTGTCAATAAAAATGAAATCCTGAGTGGTCTTTATTGCAGTGACTTGCAAACTATCCACCCAGAGGGGGTTTTCATTGTGGTAAGGGATTTCAATTAGACTGACTTGAAAGCAATCCTCCCTAATTGCCATCAATATGTGGATTTTGCTACTAGAGGTGTGAATTCTCTGGATTTACGGTAGCTTACTCTAACATTAAGAAAGCATTTAAGGCTGCTCCTCACCCTCATTTTGTCTCCTCAGATCATCTCTCTGTGATGCTTATGCCAGCATATAGACCATTGTTAATTAGAGAGAGACCAATTAGAGAGAGACCAATTAGAGAGAGACCAATTAGAAAACAAGTGAGAGTGTGGCCTGCAGGAGCTATGGAAGCTTTACAAAACTGTTTTGGGCACACAAATTGGAACATATTTAAAGACGCTGTAACAAATGGACAACATACTGATGTGAACAAGTATTCTACTGTGTCTGCTTATATCCAAAATTGTATGGAGGATGAAAGTGTTCTTAAGTCTATTTTCATGTGAGCAAATCAGAAACCTTGGATGTCACGGGAGGTCTGTGCAATGTTGAAGGTGAGAAACATGGCTTTCAAATCAGGTGATGTGTCTAGAAGAGCAAGAGCTGATTTGAGGCATGCTATAAAATCAGCAAAGCAGGCCAGATCCTATGGACCCAAGACAGATGTGGCAAGGTATTCAGGTTATAAGGCACCTTCCCTGACATGTAAGGGAAACACAGACTCTTTAAACAAGCTAAATAAGTTTTTAAGATAGTTTGAGGCCACAAACAACATTCCAGCAAGGAAGGCTGTTACCTTTCCTCATGAGCAGGTGCTCAGGTTTGATAATATATCTGCTGTTCAGAAGGTCCTGCAGAAAGTCAATACTCAGAAAGCTGTGGGTCCTGATAATATCCCTGGGCGAGTACTTAAGGAGTGTGCTGACCAGATGGCCACTGTCCTCACAGACATCTTCAATCTCTTGTTGCATCAGGCCATGTTTCCATCATGTTTTAAGACTGCAATCATTGTACCAGTCCCCCAAAAATCTATAATCACATGATTACTATCCAGTTGCACTCACTTCCATTATGATGAAATATTTTGAGAGATTAGTAAAGGACTATATGATTTCATGCCTTTCCTCTCTACATTTGACTCATTACAGTTTGCCTATTGGAAGAACCACTCTGTAGAAGATGCATTTTCCTGTGTACTTCATCTTAGCTTGGCGCACCTGAAGAGGAAGAATATTCATGTGTGAATGCTGTTTGTTGATATTAGTTCAGCATTCAACACAATCATTCCTCAGCAAACAAACTGGGCCTATTAGGTTTTAATATTTTAATATTAGGTTTTAATGCAAGTAGAAAAATAGGGACCACTACGGTGGGAAGGTAACAGTGTTCCGTGTGCCTTTGGCGTCTAGTCATGCCGGCCACATGACCACGGAGATGTTCTCGGACAAGTGCTGGCTCTTCGGCTTTGAAACGGAGATGAGCACCGGCCCCTAGAGTTGGAAATGACTAGCATGCATGTGCGGGGGAACCTTTACCTTTACCTTTAATTGGATACTTAATTTCCTTATTGGTAGGCCCCAGTTTGTGTGAGTGGGAAAGAAAGTTTCCAACTCCATCTTGAGTACAGGTTCCCCACAGGGCTGTGTCCTGAGTCTGCTACTATTCATCTTGATGACCCAGAACTGCTGTGCCAAACCTGCTACAAATCATATTGTGAAGTATGCACATGACACCACAGTGGTGGATCTTATCTGGGATGACAATGAAGATGCTTATAGGGAAGAGGGGAAGGCTCTGGTGGACTGGTGCAATAAAAGTAACCTGGCTCTAAATGTTGATAAAACAAAGGAGATCATTGTAGATTTCAAAAAGAGCCAGCATAGTCATACTCCACTCAGTATCAAGGATGTAGCTGTAGAGGTGGTCAACAGTATTAAGTATCTGGAGGTGCAGATAACTAACCATCTGAATTGGTCCTGCCACACCTCATCCTTAATGCAGTGTGCAAACCAGCATTTGTATTTCCTGTGTTGGATGGGGAGAGCACATCTGTCTCCTTCTGTCCTGGCCACTTTTTAGAGAGGCATAATTGAGAGCATTTTAACAAACTGCATCACTGTCTGGTTTTATGGCAGCAGTGTCTCAGATAGAAAGTCCATACACAGAGTGGTAAGGACAGCCAAAAAGATCATAGGAAGCTCACTTCCTGGTATTCAGGATGCTGCTTATAAGGGCTATGTGCTTAGAGCTCAAAGCATTGTTAGAAACCCCACACACCCACTTCAAAGTCTGTTTCTGTTGCTCCCCTCTGGGAAGAGGATTCAAAGTATTTCTAGCAGGACTACCTGATTCTGTAATAGCTTTGTTCCCTATGCCATCCATCTGGTAAACTTGCAAGATTCGTTCTTCTCACCATGCACATGTATACATAATCTGAACTAGACTGTGATGTTTCTCTGTGTCGTATAATATATGTGGGTATATGCATAATTCTGTATTTATTTATTTTTGCCATATTTTATGCAGTGTATATTGGAGGTGGTGACCCTTTGAGAGTTGTATGCAATGAAATTTCATTTTAATGTATGCCAATTAGTGTACATTCAAAGTGACAATAAAGTTATTATTCTATTCTATTCTATTCTATTCTATTCTATTCTATTCTATTCTATTCTATTCTATTCTATTCTATTCTATTCTATTCTATTCTATTCTATTCTATTCAGCAGGAGTCCCTATACCATTCTGGACAAACAGGACCATGAATCTTGGTTACAGGCTTTAATAAAAAGCCCCAAACTGCCCATTAAGCTTGGGGCTCTGCAAGAATTTAAGCACCCAGTGCTCTGCACTCAGGGCCTTGGAATATTTCTGCTGCTTGGTATATTATACTTTCTTGTATTTTTGTTCACTTTCTCTGCTACAGTTAATCAATGAAGCTTGAAATCTCTTTATTTGCTGATGGGCTTATTGACTCTGTATCCAAAGGAATCAGTAACCTGGGCTTCTGATCACTGACCTGGCATTTGGCAAAATAGCATTACATCATATACATACACATTCTGTACATACTGTGCATGTGCATGTGCATGTGTGTGCATGCACAGGCACACATATTCACACACACAAACACACACTTACCTCCACTCTGAAGATCTCTTCTAGGACACAAAGAAAAAAAATATCTGCTGTGAACTCTGTGTGGTGTCAGGAAGGGCATCTAGCCAGTAAATGCTCAATGGGTATGTATGACAGCTAAACAACTAGTGGGGGTGATTTCACATTGCTGTGCATATAATGATAATACAAATCAATAGTCAGTCAAGTGAAAAGGAGCTTTACTTGGAACTGCTTGGGATGAACTTGATAGGTGGGCACAAATGTGAAATCTGCATGCAATCAGCCATAATAATTTTGAATTTTGTTGCATGCATTTACTGTGAGGCAAGTATTTATAAAATTATATTGTTGCTCCATTTTAATCCAGAGACGTGAAATCTAACCTCCAGATCATAATGGCTAAGCTCTCAGCATTAAAGGAACACTATGTTTCCTTTGGTTTTTCATTACATGTAAATCCTATTTCTTTCTCTCCTTCTGCATGTAGTCATTTCCTGGTATATCGGAAAAAGCAAATATTCACATCAACCAGGCTTTCTTCTCTTTTCCCCTCCCACTTCATTGTTTACGAAGAGAGGAAAATTCACAGTATTAAGAAAGAAATTATGTATAGATGGCAAGCTGACCACAGGCTTAGATGGTATTTTTGAAAGATAAGAGGATTATTTCTGTTTCTGGGGAAATTAAGTTAGATTTCAAAATAAACTGCATTTGGCACCAAAGAAATGGAATATTCTGTAGAGGGGAAATATATATATATATATAAGGTAAGCCTTATAAACCAATATACTGAGTACATTTAGCATCCAAATTTAGGAAGTAGGTTTCTCCACATTGCAAATATCTTAACTGCATAATAGTCAGAAATGTGTCCTAAAAACAATCTGTCTTTCTTCTTTGGTTTTTTTAAAAAAGTAAAGAAAATGAATCTTCAAAAGTAAATCTGTTATATGTTTTTTTTCTTGAAACCTATCACAATAACAGGAACAATTCTCTCGTGTCTTTGATGGAACTACACATTTTAAAAGCAAGAACAAATGAACAAGCTTTAAAACTGAGAGCTGTCAGGGCCTTTACTGCCATTTATTTATTCATTTACATTTTTAAAATATTCCAAATACTGGAGCTCCCTGGGTAATTTATCATACAGCACACTTAAAAGCCCAGTTTGAATACAAATGCATAGAACAAAATCAAATAATATTTAAAATAAAAACATTACATTAGACAGGTTGATGATTCAAAATCTAAAACATTGGGAAATAAATTCAATTTGGATAGAATTAAAAATCAAAAAAAGGGACGCGGTGGCTCAGTGGGTTAGGACGCTGAGCTTGTCGATCAGATGGTCGGCAGTTTGGCGGGTCGAATCCCGAGTGCCGTGTAACACAGTGAGCACCTGTTACTCGTCCCAGCTTCTGCCACCCTAGCAGTTCGAAAGCACGCAAAAAATACAAGTAGAAAAATAGGGACCACTACGGTGGGAAGGTAACAGCGTTCCGTGCGCCTTTGGCATCTAGTCATGCTGGCCACATGACCACGGAGATGTCCTTGGACAAGTGCTGGCTCTTCAGCTTTGAAACAGAGATGGGTACTGGCCCCTAAAGTTGGAAACGACTAGCACACATGTGCAGGGGAACCTTTACCTTTACCTTAAAAATCAAATTTAAAGCATGGGAAAATGGAAAGGCCTTCTTCTCCTGGCAATGAAATGATGCTAATGTTGGTGCCATTCAAGTCATTCTAGGGAGATAATTCCATGAATAGGATGCAATCTCATTTAGAGAGCTCCCTCTTTACAGAGCAGGTACATATGAGAGAAGTAACCTGGTTCCAAGTAACTTGGTTTCGAACCATTTAGGGCTTTAAAGGTCAAAAACAGAACTTTGGTGTAGTTTCAGAAGCAGACCAGCAGTCAGTATAGATTGTGAGGGTTTGCCATAATATGCTTATATGGCCAGATCCAATGACAAATTTAACCATTCTAGACTATTTCTGGACTATTTTCTGGACTATTGGTTGCAAAGACAACTTGCAGTTCAACACATTTCAGTAATGCAACTAGGAAGTTACATAGTGTGAATAACTGTTAGATATTATCTGCTAAGATAATGTCAAAGTTGGTAAGTCAGCAGAAGCTGATAAAAAGAACATTATACCTGAGCCTCCAGTGACAATGAAGAATATAAAAGTAGACCCAAACTGTAAATCTAGAATGAATGTGGATGTCTCCTTCTCTGGTTACATGTATCACCCAAAATCAGTGTCATCACTTATCTGGACTAAGTCTAAATTTATGTGGTCCATTAACTTTCCTGAGTCCTAGTTCAAATGACAAACTGCCTCAGATATTTTAGTTGAAAAGGATGGATAGATCTCATACTGATGACATCTCGACCCTTATTCCCCAATGTCGTCTCCCAAAGGTTTCATGTAAACATTTTAAAAGCATAGGTGAGAAAGTAGAACACTATATACCCCAATTGCCAGTGGGCAGAAAGATAATCTCCAAGCACCTTATCCTGCAAATAAAAGTGGAACCACTGTAATACATGACTGCTACATTCCATCTCTGACTATCTGTGCATGAGTGGTATATCAAAAGTCAGTGAGGGGTCCAATAGGACCAACAAGACTGCAGTCCCCTTGGATTTTTCTGGGCACAGATAATCTCACAGGGTGACCAAAGTGGTTCTTGTTCTATAGATATGCCTAAAACAAGATTGAAATTGATACAAACATCAGTTTCATCCAAGAGAGAATGTAGTTGATCAGTCACCACCACACAAGTACCTTGTTTAGAAAGGAAACACTGAAATGGATCCATGTTAAAAGAATATCTGGGGTAAACTGTTGACATGAGGACGTCAAATAAGTCAAGTCAAATTTTCTGACCTTGTTGAAGTGGATTATACAAATGAATATCTAAATGGTTACAGTTTTATTAGTAGAGGACGTACATTTTTCCCCTTCCTTAGTTACATCAACACCTAACTTTCTTTTTTTAAAAATAGTATTTTATTAATTTTCTCTTATTACAATTCATTGGTGCTTAATGAACAACGTGTTGCCTGGGTTGAATTGTTTTGCTTAATAATCCAAGTTAAGTTTTTATTCTCTATCCCATTTTTCCAGCCATTGATAAAATAAGTTCTGTGTTTGAAAATATTCTGTATCTTCTTTTCCTTTGATTCTCAATGTATGTCTATCTATTTCAGCACAGTTCAGTATTTTCTTTTTTATTATTATTATTAAAAGGTTTTACAGTACATTTTATCTTTAACAATCCCCCCTCCCCCCACCCCAACCTAGCCCTCCCTATCCCTCCCCCCCATTCCCCCCTCCCCCCCCGACTTCCCAGAGCTAAGTACAAGGTATAAAAACAAAGAACAATCATAAACATCCATATGCTAACAACAATAAACTATTAACTCTATCGCTCTCTAGCTCATATAAGATAACTACTAACAGTATTAATATTACATATAAAAAGAAAAAGAAAAGAAAAAAGAAAGGAAGACTTATTCAAATGCTAAATGAAACTTTTTAGTCCCATATTTGTTCTGGATATAGTCAATCCATTTTTTCCACTCCATAATATAACGTTCTTGCGAATGATCTTTCAAGTAAGCCGAAATCTTTGCCATTTCCGCCAGGTCAGAAACCTTTAGAGTCCATTCTTCTATAGTCGGCAGTTCCTCCTTCTTCCAATATTGACCTATTAAGAGTCTTGCTGCTGTAATTAAGTTCAGCATCAACTTAGTGTCCACAACAGTAGCATCTGTAATTATGCCCAACAAAAACATTTGCGGACAAAACTTTATCCTTTGCTTGAAGATCTTCTGCATATTCCACCAAATTTTTATCCAAAAAGCCTTAACCTTTTTACAGGTCCACCAAATATGAAAATATGTTGCATCTTTGCCACCACACCTCCAACATTTTGGCTGAAAGTTCGGATACATACTTGCAAGCTTTTTGGGATCTAAGTGCCATCTATAAAACATTTTATAAAAGTTCTCTCTTAAGTTTTGAGCTTGTGTGAATTTTACGTTCCTCACCCAGATCTTTTCCCACATGTCCATTGTAATAACTTCTTGAATATTCTGGGCCCATTTTATCATACAATCTTTAACAAGTTCTGTTTCTGAATCAATTTCTATCAGTGCAAGATATATCCGTTTGATATGTGCTGGACCCTGATTTCTGATTTGCTTTATCAGATTTTCATCAGTCATTGCAAAACCAATTTTCTGATCTTCTTTCCACCTGGCCCGTAACTGAGTATATTGAAACCAAGTTTGAACAATCTTCTCATCTCGCAAGAGGTTGTACGGCTTCAAACACCATACATTTCTTTCCAAACTTAAGATCTCCTTATACGTAGTCACATCATGTTTGAAGCCAACATTTATGTTTTCTATTGCGTGTTTTGGGATTGCCCACAACGGCATCTTGTAATCTAGCTTATGTCTATACTTCTTCCAAACTCTCAACAATGCCTGTCTTAAAATATGCACTTTCAACACATTATCTACCTTCTTATCATACAACAAATATGCATGCCAGCCAAATAACAAGTTGTGGCCCTCAAGATTTAATAATCTTTCTTGTGACAAATTAATCCAATCACTTATTCCTGATAACGCAGCAGCTTCATAATATAATTTAAGATTAGGCATTTTAAGACCACCTCTTTCACGAGTATCCTGCATGATCTTAAATTTAACTCGTGGTCTTTTCCCTGCCCAAACAAATTTATTGATACCCCGTTGCCATTCTTCCAAATTAGAATCTTTTTTAAGGACCGGTATCATTTGAAATAAAAATAAGAATTTAGACAGGACATTCATTTTCACTGCTGAAATTCTTCCCAACAAAGACAATTGCAATTTTTCCCAGCTATCCAATTCTTTTTGAATTTTTCCCCATAACTTTTCATAATTATTTTTATATAACTTTGTATTAGAGGGTGACAAAAACACCCCCAAGTATTTGACCCTTTTAACAATCTCAAATCCAGTTAATCCTTCTAAAAGGGCCTTTTGCGATACTGTCATATTTTTGGCCAAAATTTTAGTTTTTTGTGCATTAACTTTAAATCCAGAAACCTTCCCATATTGCATTATTATCTCCATAAGGTCCACAACAGAGTTTTCTGGCTGGGTCACCGTAACAACCAGATCATCTGCAAACGCTCTCAGTCTATAATCCTGATCTCTAATTTGTATACCCTTAATTCTTTCCGAATTCCGTATTTTTACCAATAATATTTCCAATGTTAAAACAAACAATAAAGGTGATAACGGACATCCTTGTCTTGTGCCCTTCTCAATATTACATACTTCAGTCAGGGTATTATTAACTATAATTCGGGCAGTTTGTTTTTGACATAATGCCCTAATTGGTTGCAAAAATTTATCCCCAAAATTCATTTTATCTAAAACTTTCATCAAAAATTGCCAATTCAATTGATCAAAGGCTTTTTCTGCATCTAAAAAGATTAGCGCCGCAGGGATCTGGTTGTTCCTTTCCAAAAACTCCACCACATCAACTATATGCCTCACATTATTTTTCATTTGTCTACCACTAATAAACCCAGTTTGATCCCCATGAATCACCTGTTGCAGAACACTTATCAATCTGTTTGCTAACACCTTAGCAAATATCTTGTAATCTGTATTTAGAAGTGATATCGGTCTATAGTTTTTTACTTGAGTAGCATCTTGGTCTTCCTTCGGAATCAAAGAAATAAAAGCAGTTCTCCAAGACGGAGGCACCTTTCCCCCTCTCTGAATTGTCTGGAACAGTTCCTTTAACGGCTTTATCAGCTCCAGTTGTAAATTTTTGTAATAAGCCGCAGTGAGACCATCCGTGCCTGGCGCCTTATCCACCTTCAGTTCCTTAATTGCTATAAGAATTTCTTCTTCTGTTATCAATTGATTAATCTCCTCCTTTTGTGCTTGCATAAGAACCGGGATGCTAGCATTCTTCAAATATACATCAATGTCTTTCTCATTAATCTTCTCCTTAGCATATAGTTTAGAATAAAAATCCACAAAGGCTTCCTTAATAAGGTCCTGTTGAAACACAACCTTTCCTTTATATTCAATTTTATCTATATTAGAAGCCCTTTGCTTTTTCTTTAACCTGTAAGCTAGCCATCTACCTGGCTTATTAGCATTGCAAAAAGTATTATGTCTAGCAAACCGTAAATTAGTTGCCACTTGATCAGCCATCAACTTATCAAATTGTCCTCTTAATAAGTTAATAACCTCCTTAATCTTCACATCCAATGGGTTCAAAATTAGGGCCTTTTCTTTTTCCCTAATTTCATTCTCCAGTTCTTTCCTTCTAGCTTCCAAAGTATGTCTGTATTTATTATTCATATATATCAACACCCCTCTCATGTAGGCCTTGCTAGCATCCCAAACCATGTCCATAGAGGTATCCTTATTCATATTAATTTCAAAGAAATCCTTCATCTGCTGTTTACATTCTTCCACATTTCTCTGATTTCTAAACAAATTCTCATTTACGCGCCAAGAGCGCCTATCCCTATTGTCCTTATTGATCTCTAACCAAACTGGGCTATGGTCAGAAATAGTTCTTGCACAGATCTTTACCTTCTTAATCCTAGGAAAAAAGTCATTAGTCAGCAAAATAAAATCAATCCTGGAAAAAGATTGATGTCTATCAGAAAAAAAAGTATAATCCTTTTCGTGTAGATGTGTATCACGCCAAATATCTTGCAGCTCCAAATCATCCTTCATTTCAAAAAAAGATTTAGGCAATCTAGCATGACTCGGAACACACTTGAAAAAACCAACTTTGTCCATCTGTACGTCTAAAACACCATTCCAGTCTCCCATAAAAATAAAAGATTTATAATCCAATTGGGTAACCTTTGTATGTAGTAGATTAAAAAAGTCAGCTTGTTGTTGATTAGGAGCATACAGTCCAACTAAAAGCGTTTTTTTACCTTCTAACAGCAAATCTATCATAACATATCTTCCTTGCTTATCTACTTCAATTAGTTCCGCTGTTAGAGTACTTTTAACGTAGACAACCACTCCATTTTTCTTGTTCATTGCAGAAGCAACAAATTGCATGCCCAACCTTGAGTTCAATAAGTACTTTTTGTCCATAACCCTAATATGCGTTTCTTGCAAACAAATAACATCAGTCTTAAATTGCTTTAAATATTGAAAAACTTTCCTTCTCTTCTGTGGTGAATTTAATCCATTAACATTCCAAGTTAGAAATTTAGTCGCCATGCTTGGCGTCCCGAAGCTTTTGGAGCACGTCTGCAACCCCTATGTCCTCTTTGGACCGCGCCCCTCCCACAGCTTCACTGTAAGTACGCTTTGGAAGTTCCATAACTTTCTGCTGCTCTTGCTCTTGCTCTTGTCTCGCTCATCTTAAGGCGGCACGCGTCATCCTCTGCTCTCCAGCAGCAGCTGATGAGACTGTAGCTTGATCCCCTCCAGCACCATTCTCCTCTTTCTGTCTACCTCCAGCATCTTGAGGCTTTCCATCTCCAAAACCCTTTGCAGCTTCCAGAAGTGATAGAAGGGTTGCTTTTAACACATTGCTGTAAAAATCACGTGCCTGAGTCACAGTAACCAGACGATGTTTTTTACCTTCGTGCATCACCACCATTCCTACTGGAATCTCCCATCTAAACTTGATATCACATTTCTTAAGTTCCTGTGCAAGGAATGCAAAATCTTTCCTTCTCCTTAAAATCTTTGGAGGAATCTCTTTTAAAACCAGGACTTCTTGCTCAGCAACCACAACTTTAGTATCGTAAGCAGCTTAAATAACTTCATCTGTAGTTGCTCTCTTTGTAAAATAGACCACCACATCTCTAGGTAACTTCCTCTGCCTTGCAATCCATGAATTCACACGAAAGATTTTATCCATACTTCCCTCTATTTCAGATGCTGGCTGGCCCAATACTGCTTCCAAAGCCTCAGAAATCAGCTGCTTCAAGTCTTCTTTAGGATTCTCTTTTAAGCCCCTGATTCTTATAGCATACTGCATCTGATGGTACTGGACCAGGCTCAATTCTCCGTCCATTTTATCCCTTATATTTTCATTCTCTAGTACCTTTACTTCTAATATAGAATTCTTTTGACTAAGATCCTCCACTTTTTCATCCAAACGTTGCACACATTCAGCCACACTTTCAATTGTAGACAAAATGTCTACCCTCATTGCACTAAACTTCTCTTCCATCTTCTCCTCCACCTTCTCCTCCATTTTCTCCAATTTCTCCTCCAGCTTTGCCTCCAGTTTTTCCATCTTATCATCCATCATATCTGACATTACTTGCGATTGCTTTGCAAAGGCATCTTGTAAATCCTTAAGCGTCAATGCCAGAGGAGGTGCAGGAGGAAGCAAAGCTTGCAACGAAGTCTATTGTACCGGGGAAGTTCCCACACTCCGAAGAGTTTTAGAGGTTTTAGCCGCCATCTTTCCCCACTTTCACTTGTTGCGTACTTTCACTTTAAAGCTATAAAATCCATTGAGCTAGAGAGTAAATATAAAAGTCCACTTCACCTTGACCTCCTGTACCACTCTGCCTGTACCTTAATGATCAAGAGTCTTTCCTTCTGGCAGGAGTGGTTGCTAACGCCTGGCTCTGCTCCAAAAATCCCGGAGCAGAGACGCTGAGCAGCTCGGAGCAACCCAGGCTTCGGGGGGGCTCAATCCTTCAGCCGCCCAAGCTTTCAGCTCAGGCGGCCCCGGAGAGCTCAACCCCTACCTGGGGCCTCACCCCCTCCTCTTCTCCCGAGGAGGGGGCTTCGAATCCACCTAAACAGCTGATCGGCGCTGTTTTCGGTGGATAAACACAGCTGCGGAGCGGACAGCCCGAAAACGGCTGTCTTCGGCGCCGCGTCGCCACCGGAAGTCAGTATTTTCTTGATTATCTCTTCATCCAATGGTGGGGTTTTCTTTTTCATTTTTCCAGTGCTGAGCAAATACAATCCTTGCTGCTGTGGATACATGTAATGTTAAATATACACTTTGTTTATCATTTTTTTCGGGAATTATACCTAATTAAAAAAAAGTTCAGATTTAAAGTCTACGATGTGTTTCCCTAACATCTTTTCTAACCAAATATGTATTTTTGTCCATTTTTTTTTGCTTTAACACATGTGCACCACAGGTTCAATGCAGCAAGGGTTGAACACATTAGTATACATTAGACAGGAAGTCCCCAGTCTCTTTTATGTGAAGCTTACCAGATGCTCAGTTGTGTCCTTTCATTATCAAGGTTCCCACCTCCTTAACTTCCATCTCTTCCTACCTACCTCCCAATCCCATGTGGCTCCCTTTTCACTCTGCTGAGCTTGTTCTTATTCTGTTAGTAGACCCCAAAAACGACAAAGACAGATTTTTGCCAGGAGCACATTTCCTTCCTGGCCTTTGGGGAATTCATCTTCATACGCTCTGGATAGCCTTGAGGTAGGTGAGGCAAATGCGATGAACATTACACTCATTATAAAGGAAAACAAAGAAAGCTGGAGGGTGAAGCCAAAGAAGCATGAGAGCCAAAAGACCTCAGGCCAAGTGCCAGGCATCATGCAAGGCAGCCACCAATCTTGGGAGCTTATCATCTGGTATATTCTAGATACAGTGATGCTGCTTTATTTTAATGGACTTTATAACATTGCTGGGCAGAAGAAGATGCGCTCTGCTTCCACTGTTTAGACTGGGAGCTGTTCAAGACTCCATGCAGCTGCCTAAAGCAAATACAGCCTCGGATCTGCTTTAAACATCCACCACTGGGTAAGTTCTGAACATGCAAATAGGGAAATGTCAGCAGTGTAACATCTAATTGCCTTCTGGAAAAAGAAACAAAACACAATTTGAAGTATGAATTGTTTTCTTGAAGTAATTCATTGAAACCATTAGAAAATAACCCTGCACTTATGCAGATACTTTTATCACCTGTGACAGTCGGAGGCCATTTTTGCTACTTCTTTATTGAAAAGGAGAATGTTTAGCAATGAGGGTGAAGTTTGCATTATATTTGAAAAAGCATTATACACTATTACACTGTAGCAACCATCTGTTGGCTTTACAGGAAATGAACTGCTTATGAAATATGATAATTATGCCATATAATTATTTCTTCTTCTTCTTCTTCTTCTTCTTCTTCTTCTTCTTCTTCTTCTTCTTCTTCTTCTTCTTCTTCTTCTTCTTCTTCTTCTTCTTCTTCTTCTTCTTCTTCTTCTTCTTCTTCCCTCCTTTTTTCAATTTCTAAGAAGAGTAAGGATGCAGACTTAGTCCATCTCTTTCTCTTTCTTTTCTGGAAATTCTGCCTTGTTGCATTTTCTTGCAAATTTCTCAAGTAAAATAATAGTTTTTTTCTATGCTTCTTCTTCATGTTACGTGTCTCATTCACTTATTGGTTAGCATGGAATTATGGACATATATTTGCTGTAAGACATGTATTCCAAACTTCAGTCTTGAACCTCATGAATGTATATAACCAATCAAAGTAAATTCACAGTTCCTGGAATACTAAAATATATCAAAACATTTGTGACACTTTTGTTTAGAAAGTTTTGAAACATGAAGTAAATGCCTCACAATCATTTTTTTCTAAAAATGAAAAGCAGTCAAACATAGTTTTAAAAGCAATAAATAGGTCTTTGAAGCTGTTTCCTATTCTCTTATACTTATCAGCATGAATGTAAACATACTTTACAGGACATTCATAGGAATTGTATACACATACTGGCTTGTGAATGTAATGAAGTTTACATTTTACAGATTTTTCTGTATTTTAATAAATATAATAAAATTACCATAACATGAAAAATGGATATTTCATTTGCATATGTCTCTGTGTATCTTAGTGCCTGGGAATTTTAGGATTTTGTTCTTTTACAATTACATGAGCTGTTCTACGTAATGCCACTTCCATTCTTGAAGCACATCACCAAGAGTGTGACATTAACGAAGAAATTAAAACTAGTTATTTCATTCACTTCACTTATAAGC
Source organism: Vipera ursinii (assembly GCF_947247035.1). Lineage (NCBI taxonomy): Eukaryota > Metazoa > Chordata > Lepidosauria > Squamata > Viperidae > Vipera > Vipera ursinii. The sequence goes on along the minus strand of NC_139514.1, from coordinate 102,064,919 downwards.
AGAAAAAATCAAATACATTCTGAACAAGATCTATATTTATAATTCATTTAAATATAAACTATAATTATATAATTCATTTATGGAACATAAATCAAGTAGCAGAACCCAGCCAACTTTGGCTGCCTCTCCCTCCAAGAAACCTAAGCAGGACTAAACTTGGTTAGCTCTTGGGAAAAATTACAGAATTGTAGGATGTAGCTAGAATAGAAGTTTATATCCCTTATGATGCTAGGGGCAAATGATTTCTGTATCAAGGCCAAGAAGATCATTAAAATGGCAAATGATGTTGGTCCATCAAGTCCAAGGAGTAAAGCTCAACTAGAAGGGCAAATAAAGGACTTATTTGTTTTATAACCCATGTTCTTCAGCCAAGTTGTAAATATGGAATACAACAAATCAGAAAACAAGGAACAGAAAAACAGATGTACTCAAGAAAAATGTAGGTTGTCTATTTACAGGAAGTTATGGAAACGCCTGTAGAGATCAAAGGAAAATTAGAATAGAGTGAAAAAATATTATCAGAACAAAACACATTTCAAAAATGAAAGAACAGATTTGAAACACCAGCTTTGGAGAAACCAAAATGTAGATAAATTTCTTGCTAATTATATTAAATCAACCCAATAATGTTTGTTTTCTGACTAAATCATTAGAAATGCATTTTGCTGGCTTATGCAGTTATAAAAACTGCTTAATATAAAATGTTAATTAAAGTGAAAGTCCCTTAAAGTAAAGAAAGTTGTTATCTATATGTTTAGCACATAACCAAGTTTAGTTTTCCTACAAATCTTGAGTAAAAAGATTTTTTTTAACCAGGATCATTTAAGTCCATCCATTTTCATGACAGATTTTCTTCTTATTTTTGTCTCTAAGGAAATTTTAAACAATATTTTCTATGTATTTATTAAATTGGGAGGGGATGTGGCACTCCAGTTTATAATAGCAACTAATTAATTATTCTTTTCAACTTAATGGAACATTGGAAATAACAGAAAAATAGAGTTGGAAGGGACCTTGGAGGTCTTCTAGTCCAATCCCCTGCTCAAACAGGAGACCCCATACTATTCTGAACAAATGGCCAATCTTTTCTTAAAAGAGGGCACACACCACCTCTGAAGGCAAGCCATTCCACTGATTAATTGTTCTCACTTCAGGAAATCTCTCCTTGATAAATTTCTATCTATTACTTCTTGTCCTGCCCTTAGTTGCTTTGGAGAATAGGCTGATCCCCTGTCCTGTGTGACAATCCCTCAAATATTGGAAGACTGCTATCACGTTACCTCTATTCCTTCTCTTTCTTAGAATAGACATATACAGATCCTGCAACCGCTCATCGTATGTTTTAACCTTCAACTCCCTAATCATCTTTGTTGCCTTTCTCTGCACTCTATCTAGACTCGGCATATATTTTAGACAAAATATGATAAATTAAATAAATTTATTAAAATAAACAAAATTAAATCAATTAAGTAAATTATATCGGTCCATCTTTCTCTCAGCACAATACGTTTCAGGAAACAGAACAAAACTGGGCCAAATTTCCCGGAAGAAGAAATTTAAAAAGATTAAATTTAAAAATAGGTAGCCTGAATCGGAGGCTGCAGACAAGAAAAAAACAAAAGCTGAAAAAATTGCCCCAAACACCTCTGTAACTCTGTGGGAATTACAAAGGAAAATTATCTGGATTTTTGCCGACTCCTACATTTTCAGTTGTCCTCCTTTTCCTACTGGTCATATGACCCAGAACAGAATGATTATTAGGGACTTGGAAACAATTCCAGGAAGATGTCCTTTACGTTTATCTTACCTCACTGACATTAGAATTAGCAATTATTTTTCAGCTAATCAGATAAAACATAAATTTGAGCCATGTTTGGAAAATGAAAACATGTAAACAGTTCCATGTTGAGGAACTACAAAGCTTTCCATAGGAAAAGATTAAAGTCTTTAGAATATATTTTCTTTCAGATTCAAGCTATTAAGAGGTTTATAATATTGTAATTTGTTTTGGAGAAAATTGCTAGAGAAAATTCCAGACTTTCTTATAACAGTAGCTCATTTTTTATGAAGATATGATAAGTGGAAGATTCATAACATACAAATCATTTGATAATACTGCATGATCTTCTTATGGAATTAGTGTTTAAAAAGTATGGTCATTATGGCTGAGCAAATACTTTGAGCAATGCGGAAGCATTCATAAAGCAGTTGTTTTGAATAATTAATGCAGCCACTTTTTTTTCCAGGCTGACACAACTGCTTTGGAAACTGTTTCCAGCTGTTTCCCATATTTATGGATATCAGCTTTGTTTTGCAATTTTCAAAGCACCTTTTACAAGGATCTGCACAGTGTTGTTTTTCTTAAAGAAGTGGGCAGCAGCTATGTGACTTCTTTTTTTATGCAAATCTTAAAAGTGAAGACCTGGTTCTGATTCAAAGAAAGACGTTAATCTGGGGGAAGGAAGACTTGGGTGTCCTCAGGAAGGCAACAGATGATGTGAAATAGAAGTTACATTGTAAAATGTTCTAATGCACAAAAGCACTTGAGTGCAATGTCATGGTGCAAATAATAGAGGGATAGAACTTGTTATGTCACAACATAATTTTAGTTTTTTGACACAGTCAGTGTTTAGCAGCAGACTCCAATGGAGAACAGAGAAAATTTAATTCACAGTTCATAAAAGTAAAGCTTCAAACTTACTAATTACTAATATTGGAAATAACAAAACACTGCCTGCTTTATTGTTTTATACAGTTTGAGGAAATCTACCGACATAGCAGATTTTTGGGTGCTAATATTTAAACAAACAAACAAAAGGATATAGATTATGTAATGCCTTAAATCAGTTTTTTTTAAAAAATAAATAAATAGAGGAATTGGCAATATATGCCTCTTAATTACTTTGTAGGATAAAATTGGCAAGCACCAATTTATCAAATATATCATTTTTTGCAAGTGCAGTAGCTCAGAATTCCCCAAAACCTTTCTGGTTTTGCAGACTGGTGGGGAGGAGAGGGGATGGTTCCATGCGAGCAGTGGGCAAGCACACATGTCACCAGCTCTATTTGTGTGAGCAACAACATGCAGGGCTGCTGCTCATGCAAATGGAACACATGTGTATGCAGTCCCCGCTCCTTGTGCAAGTGGAGATTCCTACATGTGTGTGTGCTGGCCCACTGCTTCTGAGGCCTGGTTCCAAATGACTTAAGGTCCAGTAGTGGGGCATGGCCCAGGGGTCGGGGACCCCCGCAGTAGCTGTTTAGATATTATGAAATCCACAGCTTTTATCAGGAGAATTTCCAGTTCCATCAGAAGTGATCAAACAATGTGAACTTCATAGAGGCATTCATATGCCTGGAAATGAAAGACATCATTTGAGTGATGTTGACAGGTACAATAAGTTATCTCCCTCAAGTTGAACATAATTAATTACACACAGAAATGTGTGTTATTTTCTTGGCAACAATAAAGAAGTATCCCTTTCCCAGCATTTTTTATATATAATTCTAGCTTTGTTACAGCAGTGGGATAGATTTAGTATCCCTTCCAAGTATTAATCATGACCAACCCTGCTTAGCTTTTTGAAGATGAGATATAGTTGGCTATTTATTGCAACCCAATGCCAGCAGAAACATTAGGAGAAAGAACAGGATTAAAGGGAATGCTCACCGAAGCTGGAATCAAAAGCAACACATCAATTCAGAAAGTCTATAATCACTAGGCTTTTCATTAACCTGTTTCTGGACACATTCCAACATGTCAGAATAAAGAATCTTGCTTCTTCTCTATACTGTGATAAACTTTTTGACTGGTTGTCTCATATGGTGAGCCAAAAGGAACTAATAAATACAGTCAACTGTAGTTGAAACCATCAATGATATGCTTTTTTTTAAAAAAAATCCTTTATTTGAAAGACCTTTTGCCGTTGTACAATATACAATTTTATATATTCTCACTTGATATGAAGTCTTTTCATGAATCTAGCATCTACAATAAAGCAGAACTTTTTAACTGAAATCACATGTTGTTGTACTTGCAAAGAGAGCCCAGTGTATACAGTAGCTGGCAAATCTATAAACACATGAAAAGCAGGCATTAATTATCAAAAATACATTGTGCAGTGCTTCTACTTTATTAAAAACATTTGTAAGGCAATGAACAATTTACGTTCATGGCAGTTAAAAGTTTTAAAGCCAGGTTAATAGCACAGTTGTAATATGCTCTTTTAGTTTACACCTTTAATGATCATGGCCAATTGTGATCTATCAGAGTCCACATTTTTGCAATACATTTTGTCCATGTTTAGATGTGTGCTTAATGCCATTTTTCATTTATAAATGTTGTTATGGACAATAGTTACACTTTTTAAGTCCTTGGATAAAGCTATTATTTTAGCTATCTAGACTAATCCTAATAAAGATGGTTGGGACAAAGCTTGTGATATATCCTTCAAATCTAGATCTAAATGCAGCCAGTTCTCCACATGATTTTGCTATTGTGGCAGGAGAAACAGTAAGTTAGTGAAACTTGAATTGTTGCATTGTCCCTATTTTGGAGAAATACATCTGCTGTACTTGTGCTTATATAGAAATGTGTTAAACTGGAAGACAGCTTTTATCTCTTTGATTCCGAAGGAAGACCAGGATGCTACTCAAGTTAAAAATTACAGACCGATATCGCTCTTAAATACAGATTATAAGATATTTGCTAAGGTTTTGGCTAATAGACTGATGAGGGTTCTGCAACAGGTGATTCATGGGGATCAAATGGGGTTTATTAGTGGTAGGCAAATGAAAAATAATGTGAGACATATAGTTGATGTGTTAGAGTTTTTGGAAAGGCACAACCAGATCTCTGCAGCGCTAATCTTTTTAGATGCTGAAAAGGCTTTTGATCAATTGAATTGGCAATTTTTGTTGAAAGTGTTAGATAAAATGGATTTTGGGGAAAAATTTTTACAGCCGATTAGGGCATTATATCAAAAACAAACTGCCCGAATTATAGTTAACAATAGCCTGACAGCAGCATGTAATATTGAGAAGGGCACAAGGCAAGGGTGTCCGTTATCGCCCTTGTTATTTGTGTTAACATTAGAGATACTATTGGTTAAGATTCGGAATTCGGAAAAAATTAAGGGGATACAAGTTGGAGATCAGGACTATAGATTGAGAGCATTTGCAGAAGATCTGGTTGTTACAGTGACCCAGCCAGAGAACTCTGTTGTGGACCTGATGGAGATAATAACACAATATGGGAAGGTTTCTGGATTTAAAGTAAATATACAGAAAACTAAAATTTTGGCTAGAAATATGACAGTTTCACAGAAGGCTCTCTTAGAAGGATTAACTGGATTTGAGATTGTTAAAAGGGTTAAATATCTGGGGGTGATTTTGTCGCCCTCTAATACAAAGCTATATAAAAATAATTATGAAAAACTATGGGGGAAGATTCAAAAAGAACTGGAGAGTTGGCAAAAATTGCAATTGTCTTTGTTGGGACGGATTGCAGCAGTGAAAATGAATGTCCTGCCCAAATTTTTATTTTTGTTTCAAATGATACCGATTCTTAAGAAAGATTCCAACTTGGAGGAATGGCAGCGTGGTATCAATAAATTTGTGTGGGCAGGGAAAAAGCCACGAGTTAAAGTTAAGATTATGCAGGATACTCGTGAGAGAGGTGGCCTTAAACTGCCTAATTTTAAATTATATTATGAAGCTGCTGCATTAGTAGGAATAAGCGATTGGATTAATTTGACGCAATTGAGGTTATTAAATCTTGAGGGCCATGATTTGTTGTTTGGCTGGCATGCATATTTGTTGTATGATAAGAAGGTAGATACTGTGTTTAGGATGCATATTTTAAGACAGGCATTGCTGAGAGTTTGGAAGAAGTATAGACATATGCTAAGCAGCAAGATACCATTGTGGGCAATTCCAAAACACGCAATAGAAAATATACATGCTGGTTTCAAACATGATGTGACTACGTACAAGGAAATTTTAAGCTTGGAAAGGAACGTTTGGTGTTTGAAATCATATAGCCTCTTGCGAAAAGAGAAGGTTGTTCAAACTTGGTTTCAATATATTCAATTACAGGCCAGGTGGAAAGAAGACCAGAAAAATGGATTTACAATGATTGATGAAAATTTGACAAAGCAGATTAGAAATCAGGGACCAGCACATATTAAACGGATATATCTTGCATTGATAGAGATTGACTCGGAAACAGAGCTTGTTAAGGATTGTATGATTAAATGGGCCCAAAATATCCAGGAAGTTATTACAATGGACACGTGGGAAAAGATTTGGGTGAGAAACGTAAAATTTACTCAAGCTCAAAATCTAAGAGAGAACTTTTACAAAATGTTTTATAGATGGCATCTAGATCCTAAAAAGCTTGCAAGTATGTATCCGAATTATCAGCCTAAATGTTGGAGGTGTGGTGATGAGGATGCAACATATTTTCACATATGGTGGACATGTAAGAAGGTTAAGGCTTTTTGGATAAAAATCTGGTGGAATATGCAGAAGATTTTTAAACAGAGGATAACGTTTTGTCCGCAACTTTTTTTGCTGGGAATAATTGCAGACGCTACAGTTGTGGACACCAAGCTGATGTTGAACTTAATTACGGCGGCAAGACTTCTGATAGGTCAATATTGGAAGAAAGAGGAGTTGCCGACCATAGAAGAGTGGACTTTAAAGGTTTCCGACCTGGCAGAGATGGCGAAGATTTCGGCCTATTTGAAAGATCATTCGCAAGAACGTTATATTATGGAATGGAGAAAATGGATTGAGTTTATCCAGAACAAGTATAGGGTTAAGAAGTTTTATGTAGCATTCGAATAAGTCTTCTTTCGTTTCTCTTTCTTTTTTTTATTCTAGTTTTTTATACATATTTAATATTGTTAAGGTGTGTTTTATCCTATATAAGCTAGAGAGTGATGGATTTTAGAACTTATAGTTGTTAGTATATGGTTGTTTATGATTGCCTTTTTATATATATATACCTTGTATTTAGCTCTGGGAAGTCGGGGGGGAGGGGGGGAGGGAGGGGGGGAGGTAGGGAGGTTGGGGGGAGGTAGGGGGGTATAGGGAGGGGGAAGGGGGTTTTTTTTAAAGGAAAACTGTATTGTAAAACTTTTCAATAAATAAAAAAGAAATGTGTTAAACTGGGATCGTTTCACAATATCTGCCATATATACCATTGTGTAAGTATTTGGCTGAGGTTTCTTACACAGTAACCAAAGGTTGTGTGCCAACGAATCTTATAAAATAACATTTAGTCAACCCCTTGGAGACGTATCTGTTTAGGATCTTCTGAATAAGTTTTTTAACTTTTAGGAATGGATAATACACTGTAGCTGGTAAAAATAGGATTAAGACACACTTAGTAGTATGGAAAATGTTAGTCACTAGGCTATTTTAGATGTCTTATTGTTAGTCCATATACCATTAATATGTAATTTAATAATGTGTTATTCCCATTCTTTTTGGTTGAATGAGCTTTTAAAAATATATTATCATAATGTTCAATTGCTCAATTTCCTTTCATTAGAAAGGATTACAATACATTAATATTTTAACAGTCCAATAATTTGTGTCCTTTTCTTCAATTTGCTTTCTGGTATTCTATGAATGTTGCCCTTTGGTCATGGGTACATAATCACAATTTTCTAAATACTTAATGAAAAATAAAATTGCTTTTAGCAAGCTTAAAACTACTAAAATAAAGTTCTGAAATAATATTTCACCATCTCTGAACTTTACACCTTGGTAGATGTTCACATTTCATCAAACCTTCAAAGATATTTGAAGAATAATCAGTACCTGCTTTGCAGCCCTATACATTTGCTGAGTGTACAAAGCTGTCAAAGTCTACAAATTTCCAGGTCTATGAATAGAATGAACTTTTGCTGATGCAGTATATCTATTGTATCTATTTGAATATAAAGGGTTGCTAGTCTAATTCAGTTCTTTTTACAGGTATTGTGTCACCAACAAATATAGGTAAGAAATGCATCACTGAAAGCTTATAAAAAGTCATATAAAAATGACTTTCTGGAAGGGGGTTCATATTTTTATAATCATGACTAAGATTATTTCAACTGCTATAGGTCATTCAAACATGCATGACTTTTTAAATCAGAATTAGATTCTTACATTGGCTCACTAGAGCTAATGTGAAAACTTTTAAATACTCCATGCAGTTACCGGTATTTGTGAAGCATGAAATATAAGTCTGTCGTTTACATTTTAATTCAAAGTGTTGATAGCTGCTAATAGTACTGTATCAGGGGAAATATTACCTTTTTCCATTTCAGTATTCCAAGAGGCTGTCACAAGAAATTAATTTATCATTATCATTGACACTTCAATAATGCCTATATAAAATAAATCACCTTATATCTCCTCTTCAAAAATTGATGGCACTAGCATACCAAGCATGTCAGGGATCCATTTTCTCATTATCCAGGAAAAGGCAACATATATGAACTGGCACAATTTGAGGATCAAAATTGGCAATTTCTCTCTCTCTCTCTCTCTCTCCCACCCAGCCTCCTCATCTTTGATTTGATTAAATTCCTATGTTTAATTTTTTACATATATGTATTTGCACACACACACACACAAACACACACATGAAATCAAATACTTCACACTATTTAGTATTATGGAAAGACTGATCCTCAGAGAAGCCACCCAGCACCATACTTCATGAAGGATTCAAACAAATTGAAAGAGGTTCAAAGAAAGTCAACTGAGATTATCAGTGAACTGAAAACAAAGTGCTTCACGATGATATTAAGAAAACTAGACAGATTTGCCGTTGGGGGGGAAAAAAGACAGAGAGTGATATAACAGTATCTTTCAAATACCTAAAGAGCTTTCAAACAGAAAAAGGACTTTGTCATCTCAGAGTGCAGGAGGTGAAATAATGGTCAAAGATTATAGGAAAACAGATTCTAGTTCAACATTAGGGGAAATAACTTCCAAACAATAAAAGCAGTTTTTAACAATTGAGTCAATTTATTACACACACACACATACACACACACACACACACATCTATATAATCCTTCGAGGTGGTCCAGGTAAGAAGCACGAACCACAAGAAATGTGCAAGCCTGAAACCACTTATCTCCTTTCTTACCTTTACTTTCCAGATAACAAGGAAGCCTGTCTTCTAAGATGCTTTCTTAAAGCCTTTTCTTTTGTGGGCTGAGATGACCTTTTTTGACCATTGTTAAGGCTTCAGTTCTCTTATTCAGAGAGAGAGAGTGAGAGAGAGAGAGAGAGAGAGAGAGAGAGAGGGAGGGAGGGAGGGAGGGAGGGAGGAAGAGAGAGAGAGAGAGAGAGAGAACGTATTGTTCATGTAGAGATTGGTCATTTTTCTGCTGAACAGAGTCAATCATAAGATATTTTTATAGATCTTAGGAGACCCAAGTTAAAGTCTAGCATAAACCATAGATATTATTTGTCATTTTTATGTGGCCACCCATCTCACAAACAAGTGATTCTGGGCAGGATATGAAAATGCTAAAAATGACATGTACAAATATAGTAATATTATTAATATTATTGTTTTGGGGTTGTTGTTTTTTTGCAATCTTTGTAGATTTGCAACAGGTAAACACCTTTTCTTCCAGTACCCTTGCAGCTGCTGGCCAACAATCCTGAGTCCTGTAGCTCGCTTGTCACGAGATGTCCAGGAACTCCAAATCCTAGTATGGTCCTTGTTGATTTAGCAATGACCGATCCTGCAAGGGGTTCAGTAAATTAGTCTTACCATATTGTTTTGGGAGAGACACTCTTTGTCTGTCTGGCTCCTCTGATGTGACTTGTCCAGTATGATTGAACCTCTGGCATAGTTTTCATTTTCCTAAGAGCACACAAATCCCAAACCACATCAAAGTAGTATTTATTGTTATTATTAAAGCTTAAAATTATAAAAGGAACAAAAGAAAAAAATATTGGGCGAAGAATAGATATGAAATACACTGGAATTATCACAATATTTTTCCAGTCAACTGGCTTTACCAGACCAGCTGACCCATTCAGGTCACAAGGTACCTCCGATAAACTAATAAGGATGAGGGACAGGGATGTTCCATAAAGTGGGAGCCATATCAGAATAGGCCCACTATTTAGGAGCCCCCAAATGAAACTCCCTAGTCAACCAATCCCACAAGATGCCATATTTGCTGGATTTGAAGGAATGGGCAGATGTAATCAAGGAGAAGCCATCTCTCAAAATATAAGGGATAAAACTTCCTTTCACAATTTGTCTTTCATCCATACAAAGTCTTGATTTAAATGTATTATTTCTGATATACAGACATTTCTGAAAGTTCAACATGGGTTCATATAGGAATACCAACCATACTGCCAAAATGTATGTTAAAACAACAGCCCTGTGGTCCTCTGAGGGAATCAGATTCTCTCTCTGAGGTCAGTGAAAAACATTTTTGATTTTTCAGAATACAGTTCCATGTCAGAAAGACCCACAAGCAGTTACAGATTTTCTCTTTCCACATTTGTGCTTATTTGATACTCTAGATAAAATTAACCAAGTTTCAAATTGCTAGCACTAGTTTCAAATTCCAAGCACTATTTCTTTTCAGTGATATACTCTGTCTAGTAGTAATTTGTAATCTGATAGATATGAATATGAATATTCCTCTCATGCTATTTTTTTAATTGAAGAACATTTTTAATGTCTATATGGCAGGAATAAGGGACGCGGTGGCTCAATGGGTTAGGACGCTGAGCTTGTCGATCAGAAGGTCGGCAGTTTGGCAGGTCGAATCCCGAGTGCCGCGTAGCAGAGTGAGCACCTGTTACTCATCCCAGCTTCTGACAACCTAGAAGTTTGAAAGCACGTAAAAATGCAAGTAGAAAAATAGGGACTACTGCGGTGGGAAGGTAACAGCATTCCGTGCGCCTTTGGCGTCTAGTCATGCCAGCCACATGACCACGGAGATGTCCTTGGACAAGCGCTGCCTCTTCGGGTTTGAAACGGAGATGAGCACCGGCCCCTAGAGTTGGAAACGACTAGCACGCATGTGCGGGGGAACCTTTACCTTTAACTTTTTATGGCAGGAATACACATAGATGTCCCTTTCAGATGTTTTGATTCACAATTCCTTACCTACTGGCTATGAAGGCATGATTTTTTAAGGAATTGTCAGTCCTTTTGAGGTAATCCAGAAAACTAAAACCATGAGTATTAATGCTACTTTTATTTTAAGGTTACAATAACCAAATCTTGTATGTCTGAAAGCACTTTCTCTCTCTCGTGCCTTTACTTTCCAGAAAACTAGATCAGCTCTCTTCCGATATGTTTTCTCCACATCTTTCCCCTTTCTTTGGATTCAGATTTCTTTTATCAGATCATGGTCTAGGCTGAGGTACTTCCTTATGCCTTCCAAGGTTATTTTCATAGCCCATTTTATGTATGATTGACTTGCAAGGCCGGTGTGTTGTGCAATTAGCTCACATGTTGTAATAAAGTGGAGGGTTTGTTGTCACTGTGAGTTGGGGGGGCACAAAGGGAGGCTCAGCCAATCTCAATGTATACATGGTTGTACTTTGACAATAAAGATTCATTCATTCATTCCATTACAGAAATTGATTTCAGAAAATTGCTTGCTAATAACTCCATAACACATTCCAAAGGTAAACCATCAGCAATTTAACATTAATGAAACACCTTTTTTCATACAAACAAAGCACAATGTGCAATATTACAGGTACAATTTTTAAAGATCTTCATAACCTAGGACCATCCATCCTTCATCCAAGAAGGATAGTAGCAGTAGCAGGTCCTCCATAGTAGTAGGTCCTCCATAGCAATAGATCTTTAGTTTTGAGTTAAGTGCTCATTTACCACAAACTTATCATGTACCTAGGAGCAGATGACTTGTCACCCCAAGAAGACAGCAGCCAGTAACTTAATAGCTGGCCATCAACACTACATCAACATTTTTTTTAAAAAAGTCACACACAACCAGGCAACATATAAATATTATGCATAGAATACAGTAGCTCAAAGCACACATTCCATTAGAGAGAAGTTCCCTGAGGCCTGGTTCCAGCACAAGTCCAAAAGTTTGGAAGACTAAATGTCTGGTGCTGCTGACTCACACAGATTGGATCCTTAAGTTCTGAAGTTTGTTTGTTTGTTTGTTTATAAAAAAAACATATTTAAGGTCCACATTACATTTGCAGTTTTTAAGAGCTTATTTTTATTGTTGATGTAAGCTGTAGAATTAAGAAAGCCAAAACATATTTTTTTTTAAAAAAGTAAAATATGGGCTTCATTAATGACAGAAAGGCCCTTGATTTTGTTGACCATTTCAAGCAGTGAAATACTCTTAGAAAATACCCAGAATTTCTTATTGTCCTCATAGGAAACCTGTGCACAGATCTGGAAACCACGGTCTAGGCAGAACATAGTGAAATAGTCTGGCTCCAGTTTGGAAAAGTAATGAGATATGGTTGCATATATTTTTTTCCTTTTATTTATTTAGCCTGCATGCTGACTATATATTAAGGGAAGCCAAATTGGCACATATGTGTGATTTTAAAAATGGATTAAGAAACATCTGCTGATGACACTATTCTGATGGCTGAAACTGCAAATTATCTGGAAGCTTTGATAATGAATGTCAAGGAGTGCAGTGAAAAAAAGAAAAGGTTGTAAAATTAAATATAAAGACCAAACTAATGACAAAAAGTATATCAATTACCCTAAAACTGATAATGAAGATGTCAAAGTGGTGGGTACTTTCTGCCTATCTCAACAGTAAAAGAACAAGCATCAGGAAATACACCACAGAGTAGCACTTGGTGGAGAAGGAACAAGGCTTTGAAAAAGATGCTCTGATTTTTCTCAATCTACAAAGATTGGAATCATGCAGGGAGTAGTTTTACAAGTGGCACTCTATGGAAGTGAAGTCTGCTCTCTGAAGAAACAGGAAAGAAAGAGTATTGATGCTTTTTAACTTTTTTTTTGAGAATCTCCTGAGAACACCTGGGAAAACAAGCAAAGGGATCATCAAACAAACCAATTCAGAATTCTCAGTGGAGACACAATAACTAAGGTAAAATTATTATATTTTGGATACATTATCCGAAAACCTAGCTCTTTGAAGAAATCTATCTTGCTGGGAAAGGTAAGGAAAAAGAAGAGGATAACCAGGAGTAAAGTAGATTAATTCAATTATAGGAATGAGAGGTATGCTACTTGAAAGAACTGAAGTACCATATTGAGGACAGATCATCCTAGAAAAAACAAACAAACCTGTATTTGTGGCCACAAAGACTCAACACTGACTTGATGACTCAATCAATCAGAATTTAATAATTTCTTTCCCCAAAAGCACACGTGGTAGATTTTATTCTTGCAATAAATTATCAAGTATTGTGCAAAAAGCAAGTACATCTGTTCTGAGCATCTAGAAACACCTTTCTTCATGCTTAACCTTTCCTATTGCTGATATATGTCCCAGTGTGTGAACCTCAGGGAATGAGGGTGTACAGATCAATATCCATCTAATCTAATATGTCTTCATAATTCAATAGCTATTTTTTCAAACCTGTTATGACATCCACTTTGCATCCATGGCATTCTTATATACTTGTCTGCAAAATTATTAATAGAAGTGTCAGTAAGCTCTTTTAGTAACTTTTGTACTAAAACAATACAATTTGCTAAAAATAGAATTTTTAATAAAACTTTTAGAATAAGATGTTGATTTTTCAGGTGTTTCAGATGTATTCGTTCATTTATTTACTACAGAATTTTGAAGATAGCTTCTACAAGGCTTCCACTCTATAGTGTCTCTGTCCATTCCACAGAGGAACTGCTTGGTGTGTCACAAATCTATCTCTATAGAAATCTGTAGCTGGCACATATATCAGCAGTAGAAAAGGTTAAACATGAAGAACGGTGTTTCTAGATGGTCAGAACAGCTGCACTTGTTTTTTGCACTATACTTGATAATTTATATCTCCCTACGTTGAAAGCCAGTATTCTAATAGTACAAGTTAAAAATGAGCAGTAAGTAAGTCCACATAGGCATAAATGACCCCACTAAACCAATAAAATCTAATAATGACATTTATCTAAAACAGTATCTTCTTAATTTTATTTTAAGTGAATATAATTGAAGGCAAAAATCTCCATGGTGTATGAGACTAGGCTGAAGATACCTAAAGATGAAGCAAGATGAAGGGTGGACAAAAGCCAGGAAAATATCCTTTAGAGGAAGTAATTAACAAGGAACCAACTTGTTAAGGAAATGAAAGAAGGAAACTGCTACCTAATAGTTTTGTAATTTTAAATAAAGTTGGATCTCCATGTATTCTAAAGAATTATCTGTGGCTCACTGTTTAGTTGAAAATGATTTGAGTGTGGCTATTTTCCAGGGTTGTGAATGTATGTGTGAGTTACTGACCATAAGCTGAAATAGGAGGACACATGTAACAGAAGACTTTATAAAAGCCTACAGAAGGGGAAAAAAAAACCTGGCATACTGCTGTTTACACAACAGTTGACAAATATTTAATCACTGCCAATAAAACCTCTTCTTATTTAACCTGCCAGTCTGCCTGCCCTCATAGGTGGATATTTAAGATGAACATCAGGGGCTATGTACCATGATAGGTAGGTCAGTTAGCAATGAAGACAACTCTTACAGTTCACTAGTTCTCAGATTATGTGGAACATTAATGCAAGGCTGAGAAATTTCCTTTTCTGTTCCATTTCTTATTCAATGAAATGAACTAGTTGCTTTAGAAACTCTGTCAGATGAGACTTATGAAGACATTCTTATGATTGGAACACAACATTCTTGCACTTAGTTAATTACAAAGTAGCTATGGTGTCTTCAGTTACTTAGGCACTTTTTAATTAACTGACTGCAATAATTCCTCTCTTCTGCCATCTAACATCACCAAAGAATATGTCTATATTCTTAAAACATTTAGTAACCATGCAAACTTCACACATAATTGTCTTACTCCATATAGTCTAAAAAACGGAGGAGCTCTGATCAACTGTCACAGCCACCATTTTGCCAGTTTTGCTGTATTGTTGTCTGTGGATATCCCTACTAAATGCAAGCATGGGATGAACTGAGCCTGGTTTGTTCTCAATCTTTTAAGTGGCCACAAACTACTACCCAAAGTGGCATTTGATCACAAGGCAAGGAGGCATTGAGAAACGTTTCCTCTTTAGCATTTGAGCATCCAGGAAGGGACAGGAAAGGAGAAAGGCAAAGAGGAAAGGCAAAGAAAAAGAAGGAAAGAGGGGAAATGAGCAAGGAAGGAAAAAGAAGGAAAGAGGGGAAGGAAGAAAAAGGAAAGGAGAATGAAGAGGGAAGGAAAAAGAAAAGAAAAGGAAGGAAGGAAGGAAGGAAGGAAGGAAGGAAGGAAGGAAGGAAGGAAGGAAGCAAGCAAGCAAGCAAGCAAGCAAGCAAGCAAGGAGACTATAGTGAGAGGGAGAGAGGGACTGAGGGAAGTCCTGCCATAGCATTTGGCCACGACCAGCCCTGCTGCCCTTTTGCCATCCCCTTGTCCTCTCCTCCTGACTCTCCTGGTGGTCTCCCATCCTACCGCTGAGGATGCTTTGGTTACAAAGCCAGATCTCCTTGCATGGAGAGGGAGTGGAGCTCCCTCTGACTCACACATTTTGCCCTCCCGCACACACCATGAGCCTGCACCGCCAAGGGTCCCCCATTAGGCCTAAGAGCAAAGGAACCACCACTGAAGAAATTAAAATTGGTACTTTTTTTTCTTTTTCTTTTTTTACAATTTGTAACATTTCATTAGATTATGGAATAAAATACCAAAATACATAAGCAAATAGTAGGACAAAGTGGGGACGAAGAAGGGGAAAAAAGTGAGGGAGAGAAGGGGAATAGAAAAGGCATTGACTTCCAACTTCCTCTGTTGCAGTAGAATGAAGCATTAACATCGACCCTCAACTTTTTACTTTCCCATAAGAGTATAATCTAGCCATTTCTGTAACAACAAATGAATCTAATCAGTAAATCCAAAATCCTACCCTTTTTTTCCAGTCATCAAGTATTTGACACCTTGCTAAGCATTGGTGGTACTCAAATATTGTCATGTCCTAAAAGTGGTACAATCTGTGAAAAAATTGAAAAGCCCTGCATTAAGGTCTTCTGGGAACTGACACATGGTTTGTTGCAAGTACTGATAAAATCCACTTGGGCTAAAGGATGTGATAATCTGTTGCCTCCTTAAAGAGCCATTGCCAGTCTCAATGGTGTTGAATAATTTCTGACCAATCTCCAACTATCTTTCCTGAGACATTGATTGAGAAGGTGGTTGGGTACAGCTTCAGGGAAAAAAATGTTATTCGGAACTCTCCCAGTTAGATTTAGGTCTGGAACCAGTAACAAGATGGGACAGGAATTGATGGGACAGGAATGGTTATGGTGGCCTGGCAATGTTCTTCACCTGAAAATTTTATGGCAAAATATATTTGAAATCTTAATTCATTGTCCATCTCTCAACTCATCAATTTATACATTATAAAAAAATGGACTATGAAACAGTAAGTATACATTGGAATATGAAAGAGTAAGCTAAAGTAATTAAAATTCCATAGTCAAGAACATTTTTAGCTCAGGATTGAACTGCTGAATCCTAAGCTTAGTTGTTTTCATTCAGATGTTTCATTATCTACAACACTGATGATGTAGTTTGGTAATGAAATGTCTGCAAACAAGCAAAGGACCTCAGAGAATACCAAGAACTCTACAGTAATTAAAGTATCAGATAATAAAAAGAAAAGAACCATAGCTAAAAGTGGTTTACACAAACCCAATTTCTATACCTATTTCTAATTTGCTATTTTTGAAAACAGCAGAAGTCATGTGAGGATGGGAAAGTACATAGCTTAAAGGAAACTATGGTACTAATATTACAACTTGACAAGCACCTTTTAGGTTAGAGCTTCAAAGAGGGCAAGGAATGTAGTATTTAAATGTTTGCTTCCTTCATTTCTACACTTCAAGTCATAAAATGCTTTTATTGTTTGACATTGGTTTTGAGGTTCTTGTCCCTCCAACAAAACTTTCTTGGTCTTCTGCTTCTTCTTACTCTACTCACTCTCTGTTCATTGTTTGTCATTCATTCTGTCAATTCTACCAAACTACTCAACATATCTTCATACTGGTCATTCATGTTTATACACAATACATATTTATTCAATACCCACACATTCTTTCTCTAACTCATTGTCAGAGTTGTGACAACAAAAGAAAATGTAGCCATTTTACTTTTGTTTTCATTGTAACTTTCTACTCTGTAGTTGGGGATTTTCACATAGGCAGATTAAGGAGGAAGGTAGAGATATGAGTGTTCTTAGTCAAAACAATTGCAGCTGCGGTTATACTCAAGGTGGACGTGAGTAAAGAATTTTGGCAGTAAAAGGGTGGGGCAGAAAAGCCTGTGCTTATTTGTAATTGAGGAATGTGATGTGGGACAGCTTGGTTTGGGGTGGGAATTGCAACTTGTAACTTTGTATGAGGGGAGGGAACTTTCAGTTTTGGGTTCAACAATGAAAGTGCCGATATCTTGTTTCCAAATGAAATGTTCTTAAGGAGAAATTTCTTGCCTTGAAGTTCTTTTAACCGGCTTCATTTATTGGAACCATGACACTCGTCTTGTTTTACCACATGGACTTCTAAAGTATTTCATTCCCACTCCATTGAATGTTGTTTTAAGTTTCTTCTGACAAAATTAGACACTGAACAAGCTTCTTGAATCTTAGCTGCATAATCTTCCTCTAAAGGTAAAGGTAAAGGTTCCCCCGCACATGTGTGCTAGTCGTTTCCAACTCTAGGGGCCGGTGCTCATCTCTGTTTCAAAGCTGAAGAGCCAGCACTTGTCTGAGGACGTCTCCATGGTCATGTGGCTGGCATGACTAGATGCCAAAGTTGCATGGAACGCTGTTACCTTCCCACCGTAGTGGTCCCTATTTTTGTACTTGCATTTTTTACGTGCTTTCGAACTGCTAGGTTGGCAGAAGCTGGGACGAGTAACAGGCGCTCACTCTGTTATGTGGCACTCAGGATTTGACCCCGCCAAACTGCCAACCATCTGATTGACAAGCTCAGCATCCTAACCCACTTAGCCACTGTGTCCCTTAATCTTCCTCTATCTCTACATATATACAGCATCTTTACATATTTTTTTCTGGTCTCCTTTAGATTAATTTTTAACAGGGAGGCCTGTTAAAATTTAAGCACAGAGTTACCAATGTAAATGAACATGTCTACTCTAGATAGCTTTGAGGAGCCTCAAGGTTTTGTTCTTTTCACATTCCTATTTAACATTTATACGATGGAAATAAAATATACCTAAGAATAACTGGGATGTGGACTAAATGGTTTAAAACATACCATGTGGATTAAGGCAATTATGTGTGAAGTTTGCATGATTATTAAATGTTTTAATAATGTTTTTTTTTTAATAATCAGAAGTCATGTGAGGATGGGGAGGTACATAGCATAAAGTAAACTATGGTACTAATATCTGAAATTCACAATCACCTTTCTAGTTAGGAGCTTCAAGAGAGTAAGGAATATAGCATCTAGTTCTGAAACACATCAAGTACAGAAATGGAGAGATCTTTGAATTTGTCATGGCCAATTGCTTCTCTATCTATGTTTTCCTCACATTTATCCATTTTTAGGTGTTGAAAAACAAAAATCTGATCTGCATATTGCTATCAGATTATATTCCCCCAATTTAGCCTTTTGTCAGATTTTCTAAACTTTCTATCAGAATTGTGCCAATCAGCTTTTCATTTTTATAGCAGAAAAGCAGCATTCTATCACTCTTTAAATGACTCATATGGTCACTGCAAAAGCCCATCACATTCATATTTAATGTTTCTCTATTGACACCATCTACACCTGAAAACGTACCATTTCTCAGCATTCTCACAATGTTTGCTATTTCCGTTTTGCTTGGACGTTAAGATTTAAAAACATTAGGTCCAATTCCATTCTTCAACACATCACCATCATTTCCATACAAACCTCTAAAACATTTCTTCCAAAAATTCACTTTCAGTGCTTTTGTGTACTGGGTTCGTTGCTTGAGAGAAGAGACGAGGCGAGTGAGTTCAGTCAGAAACATACTTTTATTGCTTGCAGGAACCGAACTGGGAAACAGGGCCTGGAACACAGCTATTTATACCCTGGCCTATAGGTGGCAGCCAATAGGTTTAAAGTAACCTATTGCTGCCCTAGAGGCAGCCAGTGGCGGCACTGGAGATGGGTTGCCTGAGGAGCTGGGAGCCATTAGCCAGCTCCCTGCTTAAGCAACCTTCCAGCATTCAAACCCCATGTGATGTACACAGTAAGACAAAGCCCAATACATTACAAGTACCATCCCAAAACATTCCACCATTTTTATGTTTAATCCCATTCACTCTGCAAAACCTCCTTTTTAATTATCTTCGTCCATTTTCAAAACATTATTTTCTTATTTCCCTCAAAAAATCACTCAGCAATTTCTCTGCCTTTTTTCACCTTAACCATTCTTCCTTCTCTTAGACTAAGTTCCTTGCAACTGTAGTTTTTCTCATTTTACCCATTATACAATCTCAAATATTTTTTTGAGAAATTATTCCCTTGTATATGTTATTTTTTTATCTGTAGCTTTTTAAAACTTTATCATTCCAGCATTTTCATACTTCCTATTACTGTATAAAACTGCACACCTCTATGCTACACTCCAACACAATTATTTTCATTTTTTTTCTGAACAGTTTCCTTATCTCTTTTCCTTACATATCATTTCATTTATTCTGTTGGGAAATCTTATAATACATTTTAATACTTTTAATCTAATTTCTTCCAGTTCTTTTTTTCTTTTCTTCCATGTCTTTTATTTTTATTATTATTTTTTCAAAATATCTACTCTTTACCCTACCAAAAGGGGATATTTCTCACAAATTTAACACTGACTAGCCTGGTACCCACCACAAACTCCCTCCTTAATCATCTTCAGACATATCAGTCATGTGTTTAGATTTATATAGATTTCTTTCCTATGTACTGTATATATATAAATAGATTTATTCTCAGTTACATGCAGATCAAACTGATTTTTTTAAGCAGAAACATACATTTTTTTTCATTCTTTAGTCACTGGACAGCCCATCATTTTAAGTTATCTTTTCGGCATATTGATTCATGTCATCTAATAGAATTTGTGTGTATGTGGGGATAAATAGATACAAATTCATACTTTTGGACATGTACAGACTACCTTGAATGCCAAGATACTGTGGTCCATGTCTTACCAACTAGAAGATGTATGTCACATACCCACTTGTACTCAAGATGCTTTTGGAAAAAGAGTTTCTCTCCCTCTCTCTTAGTTTTCCCTTTGGAAATACAGATCTAATTGATAAGCATGTGTAACTTTTTGTTTCAAGGTGAAACAACATTAATCCTACCATAATAGCTTTATTTACAGAACCAGACTTATTCCCTTCACCTATTCTCATAACTCATTTAATTCATTTTGTCTCAGCTTCGATATTTCTTCAGTTCCCAGAGCTATTTGTTTTATTTCCATCTTTGACTTTAATGCTGTTTTCTTTTATTTTATGCTTCCCATATAAGGCTCATCCCAATGACGTATTTTTAATATTTTTTTAAAAAAATATATGCCAAAGGAATCATCACTGCATCTAGATTCATTTCAATATGGTTAGCCTTAGTTAACATAATAGAATACCATGCCAACTTCTAGGTGTGAACTCAATATTTACTTGAATGTTTTGGTCAATATTTAGATCAATGACAAGGCTGTAAGTTTAGCCATCCTGACCCTATCCCCTCCACAAAGTCCTCCATAAGTACACTTCAGCATGTTGCTTTCGATTATGGGACATAAAGGCTGTTAGAGGACACCAGGTTGTCACTGTAGAGAGAGAATTTTTCTGACGATGAATAGAACAATTCTATATCATTCTATTAAAAAGCTTTGATGTTTGTGTCTTAAGATAAAAGAGTTGTTTTCTTTAAATCCAGTAGAACTAATTACTTTTCATCTGAAAAACTTAAATAAAATATGATAAAATATATGATAAAATAAAATATATAGCTTAATTCAAACACAATTTTAGTTATCCCTAAGTATAGTTAAACAAGTTTGACTATCATGGTGAACTAGAGTTATGCAGTGGGGAGAAAGGGCTTATTGATGGATAGCTGCATAACAATGATGTTTTAGGACTTAGAGGCTCAGAATATTTTTGGCAGGTTTCCTCTCTCTATCCCTGACTCCTCAGGGTTACTAATTGGACATTGTGGAGAAGCTTGGAAAATATGAAGGCTGTGAATCCCAGCAAAGCTGCAGACCCAGATGGGGTTGCTGAGGATAGTGGTTAAGAACTGTGCCAGTCAGTTAGCAGGGGTCTTGACAAGGATCTTTAACATCTCCTTGCAAATGGCCTGAGTACAATCATGCTTGAAAGCAGCTACCATTGTCCCAGTCCTGAAGAAAACAGCAGTTGAGTGCCTGAATGACTACAGACCTGTTGCATTAACATCTGTAGTGATGAAATGCTTCGAAAGACTGGTTCTCCAACATCTTAGGACATGCCTCCCACCAGACTTTCGACAAACATCAATTTGCCTCCAGGGGGAACAGGTCGACAGATGATGCCATAGCTACTGCTCTACACTCTGTAGCAAGCCATCCAGAGAAATCTGGAAGCTCTGTCAGGATGCTTTTCATTGATTATAGCTCAGCTTTCAACACTATTCTGCCGAGCATCCTTATTGAAAAGCTGACTGAGTTGAATTTTTCCCCCTCCCTCTGCGATTGGATTAAAGACTTTCTAAGGGACCAGCTACAAACAGTGAAGGTTGGATCTGTTTTATCCACCACCACCACCCCTGAAGCTTTGCACGGGCTTGCCACAGGGCTGCGTGCTTAGCCCATAACTGTACTCATTGTATACATATGATTGTGTATCATCCAACCTATCTACTGCAATAATTAAGTTTGCAGATGATACCACCATAGTGAGTCTTATTACAGGTGGAGATGAAACAGCGTATAAGGGGTACAAAAACTATCCATATGAATAGTTTTAGAGAACAACTTACACCTGAATGTCGGCAAGACAAAGGAGATGGTGCTAGACTTCTGGAGGAAAAGAGAGGAACCTGCCTCACTTTACATAGGGTGGAGACTGAACATGGAAAAGGCTCTTAGAAAAATATCCATTTTAATGCATAATGGATGAATTATTTGGTAACAGTTTATCATTATTTTGTATGCACATTTTTGTTCCCTCTAGAGCACTGTTTGTCAACCTTGGCAACTTTAAGAATTGTAGACTTCAATTCTGAGAATTCCCAAGACAAACCTGAAGTCCATATTGGCTCAGGAATTCTGGGAGTTGAAGTCGACCCATCTTAAAGTTGCCGTGATTGAGAAACACTGTTTTGAAGTTTTTAACTTTGTTTTTTTTTTAAAAAAAATAGACTTCTAAGTTTTAAAATAGTTTAAAGGAAACTAGAGCTGATAATCCATCACTAAAATATGATTAAGGAGACAGATGCAATTATTGTTTGTTTGCATTGTTTTGCTTTTTTAAAAAATAGTTCCTACCAAGTTATCTACATCATCACCCACACTATCATAATAAAACCTTACTTTAAAGTTTGCGTGTAAAGTTATCCATCATAAAAATAGCATATTGCTATGTCTGATCAAATCTGGAATTGGATATTATTTTATTTGCTGCTCCTTGAGAGTAGAAACAATATCACTGAAAATTCTGTGGCATTTCTGTGAGAAAACAGAGGAGCTGGAAGGCTGTTGTACTAGTCTAGTTATTCAATATTTTATCATATCATATTTCATCTTGCCACTGGGAGAAATCTTGGGTGTATTTTGGGGTCAGGATATTTGAGTTACCTTAGTTAAAAATAAATCAGAAAGTGGTGGTTGTCAGTGTGATTTTAATGTTCTGTACATTCTTTTCTTTTCAAGATTGTGTCCATTGGGAAGATCATTTCACAGTGATCTTGAAGCAGTCCTGTAATGTGCAGCTTAGAGATTCAAGTGGGAATAAATTTATAGGGTTGCAAGGGGTGGAACATCAAAAGTGGGATGATCAGCTTATTCATCATCCTACTGGATATGTTTCTGCAATGGAGGAAGGAAGGAAGGAAGGAAGGAAGGAAGGAAGGAAGGAAGGAAGGAAGGAAAGAAAGAAAGAAAGAAAGAAAGAAAGAAAGAAAGAAAGAAAGAAAGAAAGAAAGAAAGAAAGAAAGAAAGAAAGAAAGAAAGATGCCCTCTGGTTGATTGATCAGATTGGTTAGAAAAGCTGATGTTTTTCTTGCTGTTTTTTTCCCCCCAGATTTTCAGAACATTCTTAATTTCTACAAGGCCTGATATTAAATTTTACTGTATTCTGAATTATGTTTTAGCAAGTAGAGAATTTGGTATCCAACCAACCATATACCTTTCTGGTTGTTTGAATGTAATTTTAATACCCTTGTCTTAGCTCTAATTCTAAAAGTTTTACTTCCTAAATTATGCTTCTAAATTGAACTTAAACTGAAACATACTGCAATCTTTCTCTTTGCACATTTAACTTTAACAGATTTTTAGGAAATAGAATTGTTCAGCAAAAATAATAATTGGCTTCTTCTTCTTCTTCTTCTTCTTCTTCTTCTTCTTCTTCTTCTTCTTCTTCTTCTTCTTCTTCTTCTTCTTCTCCTCCTCCTCCTCCTCCTCCTCCTCCTCCTTCCTTCCTTCCTTCCTTCCTTCCTTCCTTCCTTCCTTCCTTCCTTCCTTCCTTCCTTCCTTCCTTCCTAAAGGACCATGGTGGTGCAGTGATTAGAATGCAGTATTGCAGCTAACTCTGCATTCCACTGCCAGGAGTTTAATCCTGACTAACTCAAGGTTGATTCAGCCTTCCATCCTTTCAAGGTCAGTAAAATGAGGACCTAGATTGTTGGGGACAATATGCTATCTCTGTAAAACACTATGAAATGGCATATAAGTCTAAGTGCTATTATTATTGCTAGAGTTATTCCTCCTTCTTCCTCCTTCTATTTCACGTCCTGTTGAACAGTAAATAAGCCACCAGCTTCTCTATGTTTGAGAACACAAGATGAAAGTAAACTTCCAGTTCTGTAAATTGGAAGTTGGTCTTAGGCTATTAGATTTCACTTGATCCTGTGAATCATGGAATCAAAGAAGAGAAACTCCATTCTTAACATGAGTCATAAACTTTCCACTTTCACTCATTATATTGTCATTACCTTACACTGTGAAATATTCTGCTTTTCTTCCTTGTGACAGGCATATCCCGATGGAAATGACAGGCATGCTAAAAGTACTATTCAGGCTTCTCTTAGCTGAGGAACTTGAAAATCATTCAGTAATCTCTACAATCAAGCTTACTGTGTGGATTGATTTACAGGGTAGATTGATAGTAAAAACTGTTATTATCTACTGTATACTATGCAGGTCAATACAAGTGAAGAAAATGCTCCTTTTCAAGCTTTGCTATTTTTCAGCTTTTTCTGCCTTTTAGTAGGGCAAAGGTGATGGTTTTTTATCTATACACAGAAGGAGAATCTTTGGTGCTTTTCCATCTCTGCAACCCACATGATCCATTATGAGATACGTAATGATCTGCAATTTTTATTTTACATGGTCCTTTAGTGTTGATGTTCGGGAGACGTGGCAATGTTTACAGCCTAAATATAGGTTACTCAGTGGGAAAGTAATTGAGAGAAGGATATATTTGTACAGGTCATGCTACTGAACCTCATTCATGAATTTCATCACAAAGCATTGTTTTAACTGAGTAAACAATCAGTGCTGGTGCAGTAGAAGAGATCTAACTGATAATTCCAGTGCAAGCTGTCACTGAGTTTCTTCTTTTGTACCCTGTGGTTTAACAATTACACAATACTGCTAATAGAAGTCTCCCATTGATTTGAAATGAGGTGTCATGCATACATCTCTAGCCTGGCAGGTCCATGCCAGAGATGAAGTGGAAATCCTGGTTCAGTGCTTGGAACTAAAGGACTGGAAAGGGACAAACAACAACATTCTATAAAAGCATGAAGGTTTTATTGAAGTTTATTCCAAAATAGTCTCTTCTTTGGCACAACATCTAGAAGAGGTGGCATTTCTCTGGAAGATCAGATCCACAATTTGAGGGTTCTCCTTGACTGATGGCTTCTGGTAGATAAACTAATGGAGACCATGGCTATTACCCAATTTGATTTCATTATTTTTCCAACTTTTGATTTGCATACTTTGAAAATGATTATTCAAAAGGAAAGAGGTTCAGAATAGAAAAAGAGAATGGTACACTATTCAGTAAACTACAGAAAAGTCCTGAGAAAATAAAAGCAATAGATTCCTTTTTTATATACTTCTGATATCATTATATAGTGGCACAATTTTGAGAAGAGCTATTTTGGGAATCAGCAAGACCTGGAAATGCTTAAGAATAGGAAAATTGAAGAAGGAGTCAGAGGAATGTATTCTGGATGCATGAGACCAAAGGACAAAAGCATACAAAGCCAGAATTGAGAAGACTTTAATGAACTCCAATTAATGAAGACAATGACACAACAATAAAAATAAATAAATTAAAACAGGTTGGCAGGTTATGCTTTGGGCAGGTTATGCTTGTACCATGAATTCATGCAGATGGAAAACAAACAAAAAAGAATAATCAGGAATCAGATCAGATTTGAGCTAGTATATCATTTGGTCAAGGACTGGTCTTAAGTTAATGATGCAGAAATATGAACTCATTTCAAGTGGCATCTGCAAATTTCTTAAAGCTTTTGGATCTGAATATTTTTCAAGAATCTTTCAAAAATATTACCATGTAATATTTTAATATGTAGGTTTATAAAATGAATATTTACTCCATGTCTCACATTTCAATATAAAATGCAAGAATGTGAAAATGAATCAGCCTGTGTTATACCAGACTGTGTTTCAGTTCTGATCTATTACACAACTGGAACTATAAAGCTTCTGTATTTATTCTCTTTTCCTGTAACAATCAACTGTGCCTCCCAGGCTTCTAAATGTAAACTCCCAATGTTTCTAAGATTTATGCAGGTCCTTAACTTTACTCCCTGTGAACTCAGTGCAGTGTTCTCTGAAACCCTACAGTCTTAGGTAAAATAAAACCTTTTAATGCTGAGCTACCCTTCTTTCTAACAGTAGGCTAGGACAATACTGCACAATAGTGTGTAATAATCTCTTGAAACTACAGGAAAATAGTGCTCAGGAAAACACACATTTATGCAGCCTTTTGAGTTCCAAAGCTGGGTAGTTGGCCAAAGTTTAATCAAGGAGATTGAATGAAATGTAATTGATTTTGAAGAGTTATCCATTTTTTTTTTACTAAAGAGCAGTACACATACATTTCAGGTAATATCTAATGGATTCTTTGACATGCCATCAGTCATCTACTGTAGCTTTTGTGCAAGGGTTTTAACAACGACTTTCTATTTTATTGAAAAGTTGCCTATGATTACTTAAAAGCCTGCTGCCTTGTTACATCACATTTCCTGCTCTAAGAAACAGCATTTGCCAACATATACAACTGTAATGAAATTCTGTTTGGCAAGTAGTGTGATTATCACTTTGCTTCTGTTCTTTAGAGGTTTCTGTGGTTGGAAAGCTGGAGTTAAATATATAAATGTCTTATAGCCAGGACTTGGATGTTATTTTTTTTTAAAAAAAATCTTACTAATATCTTTTGAAAGATTTGCAAGACGACTATGAATTATTTAATTATTTATCAAATTTGTACAGCCATCCATCTATCTAATTACACTCTGGGCTATGAGCATATGCCACATAAATACATCAGCAGCAACAACAACAAAATTCTGGGTCCAGGTCCTCTCAATAAAACATTTCTAAACTAAAAGCATGGCCTCAATCCCTGTGGAAAAAGACAAATCTTTGTGACCTTTCAAAAGGCCAATAGGTTTTTGTGTTGTTCATCTCTCTCCAGGGACACTCTTTCAGAAGACAGGGATTGTGACAGAGAAGGGCCACTTCCTGGACTCCACCAGCTGACATTAACCCACTGAGCATGCCTGTTCCATGAGACCAAGTGGCTTCTTGTTGCACCTAGAAGCCTGCACATTAGTTTAGGGGTCTTCAAACTTGGCCCTTTTATGACTTGTGGACTTCAACTACCAGAATTCCTCAGCCAGGCATGCTGGCTGAGGAATTCTGGGAGTTGAAGTCCACAAGTCATAAAAGGGCCAAGTTTGAAGACCTCTGCATTACTATATTTCAGGCAGCTTCTGTATTCTGGACAAGCAGAATTTTCCTTGGTATGGTGCACCAACTGTGTCTGGGGTATGCAACTCCATTCAGAGTTAATGATGGAAAATAATTTGGGTGAAGGGGAGAGCGGAATAGCCACTCAGTCTCGTTCAACCACAGCCATAAAGGCAGGCAAAATTACTGAAGGTTATGGAATACAGTGAAGATGTGATAAAGGCAGTGTCACCCAAAGAAGGCTGCAAATGTTTGGGAGTTTTGGAAGTTTCATTACAGAATTGAGTTTGTGAAAATACTTCTCCCAAACATACCAAACACCTTCAGAAAATTTTGAAGTCAGTGGAAACATGATTACAGCAATCGATACCTGGGCTGTCTCACTTATTCAATATAAAGCAAGAATAGTTGATTGGCCCAAATGGAACTGGAAATTTTGGATCAGAAGACAAGAAAGTGATACTGGGTGCCTGTATTTATGAAGGACAAAGAAGGTAGAGGACTCCTACAGGTAAACCGAAATGGCCTGAATAACTTCATTAACAAAAACCAAGAACTGTTTCTAAAGGAAGTCAATGAAGAAAAGCTCTTGAAAATAACAAAGGTGAAAGGTTTATATAGAAAAGAAACAACTGAAAACCGATTTGTTAATTGGAAAAACAAGCCAATGCATGGTCAATACTTGAAGGATATACAGCAGAAGGGAAAAAACATTAAAAACATATTAAGATTGTTAAGTTCAGGAGTGTTAAAGAAAGAAACTGAAGGCTTTGTAGTAGTGAGTTAAGAACAAACCTTGTCAACTAATTGCATGAAGCTGAACATTCAGCGTGTAGCAAACAAATGTCACCTTACAATGAAACAACCAATCATTTCATTAGTGACTGCATTTCCTAAACCAGGGATGTCAAACTTGCAATGTCACATGACATGTTGCGATGTATTGCGACTTTTTTTCCGTTGCCGGCAATGGGGTGTGCAAGGTTTTGACATGATGCATCCAGCCCACAGGCCAGCATTTGACGCCCCTGTCCTAAACAGTGCCATGACCAAGTTGCCAAAATTATCCTTTAGGAACTTTGCCAGAGGTTTGGATTTTAATGTTTTGAAAATTAGTCGAATCATGGAGAAGATTTGGAAAATGAGTGAGTTACAATCTCATGGCAATTTAAGGTCCAATAGAACACTTACACCCTGGAAACATATCTTTAACACTATCAAGTAGCAACATCTGCCTATCCAAGGTGCTTGGGAAGTGCTTGATAGATAACAATCCAAATCCAGTCTAAACATTTGGTTGACAAACATTTGATCAGAACTTTTAGAAGATATCTTTAATAGAGGCAGAAACAGAAATGTAGCATCTGATTGCTACATTTTGAAGCAGTTTTGAAGCAGCTGTGTTTTTCCAGAATCCATCAGCAAATTTACACATACTATAAAGAGATAATAATCATGTTGTTCCAAAAGGCGATTGAGATGTTTGGTTCTTTAAGGATGATACTTTCCTATACATTTTATAAATAAAATTGCAATTTTAACCCAGTTTATATTATAATTAAATTTACATTTCCCAGGAGCGCAATTTTTCCATTAATAGCATTCAGGTTCCAACAACTTGGAACATGCTCAAATTCTGATGATATTCACCATTTAGTTTGCAAAGAAATTAAGCTGGTTTGCAATACTTACACACAAAGGGCAATTATCATTAATATGTGGCTCTGAAACTAGTTTGGGAAGAAGTTCCTTTTTTTTTTAATTTCACCTTGAAACTGTTGGATATGTAGACCATGAAAGGCAGACAGATTAACCTGATGACAGATAGCCCTAGCTAATGTAAATAACTTGGAAGGTACACAATATCCTCATTATCAATACATTTCCAAACTTTAAAAAATAACAAACTTTGGGAAAGAATCCAATTAAGTCTAATGACTATTTCATTGACGGTCATCAAATCCCTCTAAGCTGCTGTGTGTGTAGGTGTTTGTGTGGGTGTGTTTTAATTGTATGTTACTAATAAAAGCCACACTGGACTAAAGGATTATACTCCAAATAGGCCTACCGATTTTCCAGCTCAATGGTTTGACTCTTACTGTCTTCCCCTATTGCTAAATGTAGAAAATATTAAATACACAAAGCAGTCATGCATTGTAAAGCAAGTTATTTGGCTCCCCTTGTGCCAGAGACATTTCAGTGAACAGCAATGAGCAAGAGAAAAAAACACCCTAATATCTATACTTTAGAGAAAGAAAAGTGGATCACCTATCCTGTGTGCCAACAATTTTGTACAAGTAATTAGTCTAATATTTTTTGTGTCAACAAATTGCTTCTTTGTGCAAATTGCATTAATTACACTACAATCTAAAATTTCAGTTTAATGGCCTTAAATATTTTAAAGCAAGCAAAAAAAAAAAACGACTTCCGGGTGGCAAGTCTCCGTTGCTGGCAGCCATTTAGGCTGTCAGCCCTATCGCTCCGTAGAACCACCAAAAACAGCGCCGATCAGCTGTTTTGGTGGCTCGGAAGCCCTCTCCTCGGGAGAAGAGGAGGGGGTGAGCACCCAGGCAGGGGTAGAGCTCTCCCGGACCACCAGAGTTGAAACTCTGGTGGTTGAAGGATTGAGCCCCCCTGAAGCCTGAGTTTGCTCCGGACCTCGGCACGCCTCTGCTCCAGGGTTTTGGAGCAGAGCAGGACGCAGCAACCATCCCTGCCAGCGAGAGTGAACTTCAGATTACTTGGATGCAGGCAGAGCGGTACAGGAGAATCAGGTGAAAACAAGTTTATGATCTTTAACTCAGTGGATTTTGTGGAGACTTTTTAAGAGTGAAAGTGCGCAAGAGAGTTGTGTGGGTGAAAATGGCTGCCAAATCAGTAAAAGTTACCAGAAGTGCGGGGGCTTCTCCGGTGCAGCAATCTTCATTACAGGCTTTAATGCCCCCCCTCCTGCACCTGCACCTGCACCAGCTTTAACAGTAAAAGATTTGCAGGATGTTTTGCAAGAGGCTTTGAAAAAGCAATCCCAACAATTAGCTGACCTTATGGAGGAGAAGCTTACAGAAATGAGAGCAGACATTTTACTGGCATTTCAAGGCATGGCTGTCTGTATAGAACGTTTGGATGAGAGAGTGGAAGATCTCAGCCAAAATAATATCAGATTAGATGCTAAAATAACGGAGGCTGAAACTGTGAGGGATAAGATTGACGACGATTTAACCTTGGTGCAGTACCGAGAGATGGAGTTCGCTGTGAGAATTAGAGGTTTAAAAGAGGATTCTAAGGAAAATTTGAAAAAAGTGGTTTCAGAGGCCCTGGAAGGCGTTTTGGGGCGTCCAGCAGAAGATATTATGGTGGATATAGATAAAATATTTCACATTAATTCATGGATTGCAAGACAAAGGAAATTACCTAGAGATGTGGTGGTTTATTTTACAAAGAGAGCAATTAGAAATGAGGCTATTCAAGCTTTTTACAATTGTAAATTTGCAATTGCAGAGCAAGAAGTTTTAATTTTAAAAGAGATCCCTCCAAGAATTTTAAGGAGAAGGAAGGAGTTTGCCTTCCTGGCAGAAGAATTAAGAAGATGGGATATTCAGTTCAGATGGGAGACTCCAGTGGGTATGGTGGTGATGTATGCAGGCACGAGACATCATCTTCTTACAGTGTTACAGGCATGTGATTTTTATGCTAATATCTTAAAGGCAGTCCCTATACCACTTTTGGAATCTAAAAAGAAGAATGGTGAAGAAGAGCGTCAATCACAAAGTGAGAGCACACAAGGTGCTGAGGGACTTATACAGCTGAAAGATGGAGAATTCCAGAAGGTTACAGGAGTGGATCAAATTACATTATCATCGGAGGAGGTTAAAGACCAAAGAATGACACGTGCTGCTGCCAGACGAATGAGACAAGAGCAAGAACACCAGAGAGTTATGACGGCACCTCAAAAACTTACTTACAGTGAAGCAGTGGGAGGAGCGTGACATAAGAGAGTGCAGGTGATTTTGGATGAGGCGCTCCAAAAGCTTCAGGTCGCAAAAGATGGCGACAAAGCTTCTAACCTGGAATGTTAATGGTTTAAATTCACCACATAAGAGAAAGAAAGTATTTCAATATTTAAAGCAATTTAAAAACGATGTTATTTGCTTACAAGAAACACATATTAGAGCGTTGGATCAAAAGTATTTGGTAAACTTGAGGTTGGGCACACAGTTTATTGCTTCTGCGACCGATAAGAAAAATGGAGTGGTTATTTATGTCAAGAATACTTTGACAGCGACTTTAATTGAAGCAGATAGACAAGGAAGATATGTTATGATTGAACTGTTAATAGAAGGCAAGAAAACGCTTTTGGTTGGACTGTACGCTCCTAATCAACAACAAGGAGTTTTTTACAGTTTATTACACAGCAAGATTACTCAGTGGGATTATAAATCTTGTATTTTTATGGGAGATTGGAATGGAGTCTTGGATGTACAAATGGACAAGGGGGGTCTTTTTAAAAGCATCCCAAGTCATGCTAAACTGCCTAAATCTTTTTTTGAGATGAAGGATGACCTGGAATTGAGAGATGTCTGGAGAGAAAGGAATTTGCAAGAGAAAGACTTTACTTTTTTTCTGACAGGCATCAATCTTTTTCTAGGATTGATTTTGTGTTAATTACCAATGATTTTTTTTTAGGATTAAGAAGATCAAGATTTGTCCAAGAACTATATCTGATCATAGTCCAGTATGGTTAGAGATAGAAAAAGATAATAGGGATAGACGGTCTTGGCGTTTAAATGAAAATTTGTTTAGATACCAGGAAAATGTGGAAGAATGTAAAAAGCAAATGAAGGATTTTTTTAAAATTAATATGCAGAAAGGAATCTCTATTGAGATGGTTTGGGATGCAAGTAAAGCTTATATGAGAGGTGTATTAATATATCTGAACAATAAACATAGATGTAAATTGGAATTTAGGAGGAAAGAATTAGAGGATGAAATTAAGGAAAAAGAAAAGGCTTTAATTCTGAATCCATCTGATGGGAAGATCAAAGAAGTAATTACTTTATTAAGGGGTCAGTTTGATAAGTTGATGGCAGATCAAGTGGCAACTAACTTACGGTATGCAAGACATAACACTTTTTGTAATGCTAATAAGCCAGGTAGATGGTTAGCTTACTTGTTAAGGAAGAAGCAAAGGGCTTCTAATATAGATAGAATAGAACATAAGGGTAAAGTAGTGTATCAGCAGAGTCTTATCAAAGAGACTTTTGTTGACTTTTATTCTAAGCTGTATGCTAGAGACAAGATTAGAGATGAAGATATAGATATTTATTTGGCAAAAGCTAATATTCCTGTTCTTACGCAAGAACAAAAGGAAGGGATGAATCAATTGGTAACTGATGAAGATTTTTTTTTAGCAATCAAACAATTAAAAGTGGGTAAGGCACCGGGTACTGATGGATTGACTGCTGTGTATAATAAAAATTTACAGTTAGAAATGGTGAAAACTTTAAAGGAATTGTTTAATACAATTCACATGGGAGGAGGGGTACCTCCATCTTGGAAGACTGCTTTTATTTCTTTGATTCTGAAGGAAGATCAGGATGCCACCCAAGCAAAAAATTATAGGCCAATATCACTTTTGAATACTGATTACAAGATATTTGCAAAAATCTTAGCTAATAGATTAATGAGGGTAATACAACAAGTGATACATGGTGATCAAACTGGATTTATAAGTGGTAGACAAATGAAGAATAATGTGAGACATATTGTAGATTTATTGGAATTTTTGGAAAGAAACAACCAGATCCCTGCAGCTTTGATCTTTTTGGATGCTGAAAAAGCCTTTGATCAATTGGATTGGCAATTTCTGATGAAAGTATTAGAGAAAATGGAATTTGGGGATAATTTTTTACAACCAATTAGGGCAATATATCAAAAGCAAACAGCACGTATAATAGTTAACAATAGCTTGACTGAACCATGTAATATTGAAAAGGGCACAAGACAGGGGTGCCCGTTGTCACCTTTATTATTTGTTTTAACATTGGAAATATTACTGATTAAAATAAGTGATTCGGAAAAAATTAGGGGAGTTCAAATAAGAGATCAGGACTATAGATTGAGGGTGTTTGCAGATGATCTGGTTGTTACAGTAACCCAGCCGGACTATTCAGTTGTAGAATTGATGGAGATAATAATGCTATATGGGAAAGTTTCTGGATTTAAGATTAATATACAAAAAACTAAAATATTGTCTAAAAACATGACAGTAAAAAGACTGTTTTAGAAGAATTAACGGGATTTAAAATAGTTAAAAGGATTAAATATTTGGGGATATATCTGTCAGCCTCAAATGTGAAGTTATATAAAAATAATTATGAAATGTTATGGGGAAAAATACAAAAAGAGTTAGATAGTTGGAAAAAATTACAATTATCTTTATTGGGAAGAATTGCAGCAGTGAAAATGAATGTTTTGCCAAAAAATTTATTTTTATTTCAAATGATACCTATACTTAAAAAGGATTTAAATTTGGAGGAATGGCAAAAAGGAATTAATAAATTTGTTTGGGCAGGGAAAAAACCACGAGTTAAATTTAAGATAATGCAAGATACGCGTGAAAGAGGTGGTCTTAAAATGCCGAATTTTAAATTATATTATGAGGCTGCTGCTTTGTCAGCGATAAGTGACTGGTTTAATTTAACACAAGGGAGATTATTAAATCTTGAGGGTCATGATTTGTTATTTGTTTGGCATGCATATTTATTGTATGATAAGAAGGTGGATAATGTGTTTAGGATACATATTTTAAGGTATGCTCTGTTGCGAGTCTGGAAAAAGTATAGACATAAGTTAAACTATAAGATACCCATTTGGGCAATACCTAAACACGCAATAGAAAATATAAATGTGAGATTTAAACATGATGAGACTACATATAGGGAAATCTTAAGTTTAGAAAGGAATGTATGGCAATTAAAGCCATATAATATTTTAAAAGAAGAAAAGATTGTACAAACTTGGTTTCAGTATGGGCAGTTACAGGCTAGATGGAAAGAGGACCAGAAAACTGGTTTTTTGATGACTGATGAAAACTTGGTAAAGCAAATTAGAGATCAAAGTCCAGCACATATAAAAAGGATATATAATGCGTTGATAGAAATTGATTCAGAGACGGAACTTGTTAAAGACTGTATGATAAAGTGGGCTCAGAATTTTCAAGAAGTTATAACAATGGATACTTGGGGAAAGATTTGGGTTAGAAATGTTAAATTCACACAGGCCCAAAACTTAACAGAAAAAAAATATAAAATGTTTTATAGATGGCATTTAGATCCTAAAAAATTAGCAAGTATGTATCCGAATTGACAGCCTAAATGTTGGAGGTGTGGTTGTGAGGATGCAACGTATTTTCATATATGGTGGACTTGTAAAAAGGTTAAAGCTTTTTGGATTAAAATTTGGTGGAATATGCAAAAGATATTTAAGAAAAGGATAAAGTTTTCTCTGCAATTGTTTTTATTGGGTATTATTACAGATACTACTGTTATAGATATTAAGTTGATGTTGAATTTAATTACGGCAGCGAGACTTTTAGTAGCGTAGTCAGCAAGACATTTAGAGTGCATCTGGTATTTTTATCTACCTATAGATGAGAGAGAGAGAGAGAGAGAGAGAGAGAGAGAGAGAGAGAGAGAGAGAGAGAGAGAGAGAGAGAGAGAGAGAGATTATTAATTTTTCTTTTATTCTGCTATCTTCAGGTACTGCAATGTCCACCACCCAGACTTTTTTGTCATTTTATCAACAATTTTTGATAAAATGATGGGATGCTACAGAGCAGGTGCTTGTCTATTTAAATTTTAAACTCCAAAGCACTTTAGTTTCTTCATTTTCTATTACTTTCTGTGTTTTATGATCCCACGTTCTTGCTGAGAATATGGAATAATAAAGTTAGAAGGGACCTTGGAGGTCTTCTAGTCTCCTGCTCAAGCAGGAGAGCATACACCATCCTGGACAAGTGGCTGTCCAATCTCTTCTTAAAAGTCTCCAGCGATGAAGCACCCACAATGTCTGAAGGCAAGCTATTCCACTAATTAATTCTTCTCATTGTTAGGAAATTTCTCCTTAGTTCTAGGTTGCTTCTCTCCTTGATTAGCTTCCATCCATTGTTTTTTGTCTTGCTTCTCCAAAGCACCTGAACTTTTAAATTGGTTTTTGCTAGATTGTGTTTGCACGTAAGAGTCTCCCAGCCCACAGAACTATTGGAAGGTGGCCATGTATTCCAAATACCAATTCAAAACACAAACATTTAGAGGCATCAGGTGAGGTCGAATGTCAAGATAATGTCCACGATCTTTATGTATATTCCACACATAAGTATGAAATATGTTATTGGGAAAAGAGAAGAGAGAGGGAGGGAGGGAGGAAGGAAGGAAGGGGGAGGGAGGGAGGGAGGGAGGGAGGGAGGGAGGAAGGAAGGAAGGAAGGAAGGAAGGAAGGAAGGAAGGAAGGAAGGAAGGAAGCCCCTAGATGCAGTAAGAAAAGAATATGGATGTACAGTCTTACCTTGGCACATGACTGCTTCAAAACTTGTCAACTTTGGTATTTGACATATTTTGAAGCAGAAATCTTGTCTTGGCTCTCGTTGATGTGCAAGGAAGAACTTGCTGACATCCACTGCCTTGTGACTCATTATAGGGGGTCACGTAATTAGTCTACTCTTTGATTTGAATTCAGAATGTTATGGCTTATATTAATTTGATCCTTTCTTATTTGGCCCTATCTCCTTTTCTTACCAATTTTTATTTTGATCGGGAATTTCAGAAAGATGCCAGAACAAATTTATGCTTGTTGCAACTTCATGTCATGCATATAGGCACACACAGTATTTAAAATACATGTTGATGGCTCATGCTTCAGTGAGCTTGACTTGATTATAAAGCCAGAGTAATTTGCTTTTACCATGTTAAAACTAGACATGGTTAAGAGCTTCTTTTTTTTTGCCCGCCTTGGCTCTGACTTTTTAGAATACATTCTCACAGAACTAAGCCTGGAATCAAGTAACTTAAAGTTTTAAATGGTTTAAGCATGCTTCTTTTTCACAGGCTCTTGTGTAGTTGCTTTAAAATAAATAAAAAAATAGCTCCCACTTTGAATCTTTAGAGATTAATATTTTTACATGATACTAAGACAAAGAACCGCCAAGGATGAAACTACTCCCTACCACAAATGGCAGGGCAACCAGCTCTACATAAACCAATAACAAACTCTACACTCACTTACACTGGTGAGTAATTAAAACTCAGCAAGCAAACAACTAAGTTCCAAAAGCACCAGGGACTCCAGAAGAAATATTGAAATTGGCTCATAAAATTAAGTCAATGTAGCAGCATTATCGCCCTCCCTCCTTGTTATAATAGCTGAGTAGATTTCAGTTATGGGCATGGGGAAAATTTTACACTGATATACTTTTTTTTCTGACTAAAGTCCTGGTGGCTACCAGTTTAACTCAGCCTTCAATGCTTCCAAACTGTAGCAGAATGCAGTCTTCTGCAAAGAAAAGTTCTTGCCAAATCTCTAAATTTTGGGTGTGAACCTTGCAACTTGATTATTTGTTCCTGCAAATATCTTTTTTTTTTTGCACTCCAGTTAAGTCCTACTGTGTTTTCAGTGTTACTTCCAGAGTAGCTGCCATCTGTGGAGCTTTGTTTCTGTAAAGTCCAGTAATTTCTTTCCGCTAAACTCTGCCAGATGATAGATGGATGAATAGATTGATAGATCGATTGATAGATGATAGATGGATAGTTAGATGCATAGATAGATTATAGATGGAGATAGATAGATAGATAGATAGATAGATAGATAGATAGATAGATAGATAGATAGATAGATAGATAGATAGATAGATCTTTTTTGTCATAGAACGCTCAGAACGGAGTTCTGGCACCTTTTTGGATGGAATCTTGTAGGGTAGGCAAGGCAGGTGGTATGACACGTGTGAGTTTCGGCACCTCTTTCTTTTACAAAAAAAGCACTGGATAGATAGATAGATAGATAGATAGATAGATAGATAGATAGATAGATAGATAGATAGATAGACAGACAGATAGACAGATAGACAGATAGACAGACAGACAGACAGACAGACAGACAGATAGATAGATAGATGATAGATAGATAGATAGATAGATAGATAGATAGATAGATAGATGATAGATAGATAGATAGATAGATAGATAGATAGATAGATAGATATCCCATGGCTTTTGGGGTTGCAAAAAATTGTCAAAAATAGTATACTTTTTTAAATAATACACAGAGAAATGCATGTTTTGTTTGTCCCCATTTCATTAGTCCTACCAGCCTCCTAAGAAGCCATAGAAATATTTCCTCATGGCCATTATTAAGAATATTGCTTCAAATCAAAAACAAAATTTATGCACCACAGTAGGGCCAAAATAGGAATGTTTTGTTGGTAAACAAAGAATCCAAAACTAAATGGAAAGGGGAAAAAATGTAAATTCTGTACAACAATCTGGAACAAGCATGTCAAACTGCCGGCCCATGGGCTGGATACATCATACTGAAACTGCACCCACCCCATTGCCGGCAATGGGGAAAAAGTCGTGATATGTCGTGCGACATCATGTGACCTTGTGAGTTTGACATGCCTGACCTGAAAGAATGGTATCTTAAGAGCCACTCTGCAATAGAAAGATGTAAATTTAACATTTGTTCCCTTTCTAGAGTAACCACACTATTATTATATACAGAATGCTGCTATATTTTAACTACTATGGATGTTATTGGTTTACATTTGTATAAAATAAAATTGTATCTCCAAGCCTAACTGAACTATGATTCCCAACAGCTGTCATCTACCCAGAACACACTAGAGGTGTTCATCAACCAAAGAGAAATTTTGGCACTTGTTGATAAGGAAGCTTTGTTAATACAGGAAACATCTCAGGAAACTAGGAAAGAGAAAAGAAATATATTTGTTCCCTGGACCAAATGTTGAGAAACTCTGTGGATGTAACTTTGGGGTAATCACTCAATTTAAGTTCAGTCCCTTCCTGTTGTGGAGGTGGGGATTATTATGTGCACTGGCTTAAACTTCTGGAAGAAAGACAAGAAATAATATTGCTGCTTTTTGTTTGTCTGCTTTTTTTAGAGAAGCCTAGATTGTTATCAAGGAATAAGATGCAAGTTTTTTCTTCAAAAAAAAAAAATACAAAGATAAACAGATAAAGTAGATCTATCATCAGCATGGGAGGGTGGGGCAATAGCAACATGCATGTAGGGGCATTACACAAATACTTCCTTACATACTTGTGTTGCAGGCAGTTGACTTATGACAACAATGGAGACATCATTTTGACACTGACGTCTGATGAAAACTCAGCTGAAAGATCAGACTTTCATTTGATGAAACTCAGGTGGCCTTAAAAATCTTTATGGAGTCAAATAAACAAACAAATAAATAAATTGAAAGTCGATTTTTTATTTTATTTTTTTAAAAGAGGAACAACCCAAGTCTATACTTTGCAGGCAATGAATGATAGTAAGCTGCATAAAAGTAAAACCTTTTTGGAAAGAGCAAAGAGTGTAACTAACAATAACTATAATAAATGCACACGATTCAGGAAGAAACTAATATACTGCTTGCTACTGAATTAACATCTATTGAACTAATGTCTGCATGACCAAATCATTAATAATGCTGAGTACAATTATTAAGGAATATTTTAAGAATTCTAATAATAGGAGTCTATCTAAAGAAACTATATGAGTGCTTCAGGAGAGTTTGAGAGGCAGTATGAGATAAATCAGTTTTACACTGATTATCTGCAGTGGGTTTTTTTATAATTAAAGCAAATATTTTAATATTTAGGCCTGAAAATTATTGTGAATATTAAAAGCACTCAGAGATATGTGCCGCTAGATAGACTACAGTTGTATTAACTTCTTTTTCAGAGCCAATTGTTTATTCAATAGTTTTTAACCAAAGAAGTAGTTACAATGATCTGAGATCAGGAAACTAACATTATATATACCCAGATGTCCCTTTCTGCCATCGTAAAATATAGATCTAACAATATAGGATTCTGAGTGTTGTGTCTGTAGATTAATTAAATGGGCTTTCCTAGAAGCGGGAAACTCTGGGTGCAATTATTGGCTGATGCAATTTAGGCGGGAGTTTCCGGGCTGGGGATTGGCCACTGTTTGAATGTAGCAGACTATATAAAGGGGAGTTAAACGGTTAATTGCCAGTTGACTTATGCGTGTGTTAATAAACGTTCTTGCATTAAACCTCACAGTGTCGATCGTCTATTCGAACCTAACAATTGGCGATGAGGATGGGATAGACGGCGGATCAGTGAAGGAACGGCGAAATCAGCTGTGCGCAAGGCGGGAAAATTTGAACACAGTCAACCAAAGTACGACGCTGCCGAATAAATCTAATAATGGCACAAGTCGGCTCGCTGAAGGAGTTTGATCCGCGATTTCCAGAAGACTGGGAAGAATATGTTGGCCAGGTTGAAGGGTTCCTGTTAGTAAACGGCATTACGGACGACAGAAAGAAAGACGCGGCTCTTTTGACCATTAGCGGTACGCCTGTGTATCGGATTGCCGTCGGCCTGTGTCAACCGCTGCCGGTGTCCAGCGTCTCGTATGCAGACATATTGGCAAAATTGAAGGTTCACTTCACGCTAAAAAGGTCTGAATTATTTTGGAGATGGATTTTTGAAAAAAGGAATCAAACACCTGGCGAATCGATTACACAGTTCGTGGCAGCGGTGAGAGAGGCGGCTTTGAGGTGCAAATATGACAACCTCGAAATTAGGATCCGAGATCGAGTAGTGCTCGGCTTGAGGGACGAGAATCTACAAAATCGAATCATCGCTAAGCCCACGGGAGATCTGCAGGAAGTCCTCGATGAGTTATTGACTTATGAATCAACGGGAACGCGAGACCCCCCCCGAAACAGCATGGGCTCTGCAGCCGAAATCAATCTTGAAAGCCATGTGGACAGCGGGGAGATGGACCAGCAATGGGAGGCCGACATAGCTGAGATCTCCAGACAATTCGGTAAAATGGCAGCCAGACCACAGCGCACCGAAGTACCAGACCAGGCCCGAAGACAACAGCCACAAGCAGCGCAAAGATTACCACGAGACAGCCAGCCCAGACCGAGAGACTTGGACACTAGATGTGGTAGCTGTGGGGGTAACCACCCCAGATCAACTTGCAGATTCCGCACAGCAAAATGCAGATCGTGTGGAAAGACCAGCCACATCCAGGCCATTTGCCGCAACCGGACACGAGACAACTGAAATGGACGTCTGGGCCGAAGGTAAGGTAACCCCCCTGGGATCGTGGCATAGAGACCCCTAGACCTTGGGCACGACAATCCAACCGCGGGGTGGGGGCGAGAGTCAACCACATAGGACAACAAAAAATAAATCACATACTGAGGCCTAAATTAAAAATTGTAGTCCTATTGCAAGGAATACCCTGCAAAATGGAGGTAGATTCAGGGGCCTCAGTATCAATAATTTCATGCGAAACCTTGAAGTACATTGAACGGAAAAGTGGTCACAAAATTCCACTTAAACCGACCGGAATCCAGTTAGCTGATTTCCAAAAATCCCCCATAACCATTAAGGGAAAAATCACCATTAGGGTTAATTACAAGGGGTTCAATGGGTCATTGGACCTGTTAGTAACCGAGGGCCAAAGAACTAGTTTAGTAGGCCTTAATTGGTTCCCTGCTTTAGGAATTTGGGTAGGGGGAATAAATACAATTCAAAGTAAGACCCTCAAATCTGTTTGCGACGAATTCGCAGACGTATTTGAAGGATCTTTAGGTAAATATAAAGGCCCCCCCATTAATTTTAATTTGGACCCCACAGTAAAGCCTATTAGATTGAAGGCCCGGACGGTGCCTTTTGCCCTTAAACAAAAAATCGAGGCCGAGCTTGATAAGCTTGTAGGCCAAGGCGTGCTAGAACCGGTCGAGGGAGGCCTGTGGGAGACACCAATCGTCACACCCCTTAAACCTAATGGGGATGTGAGGATTTGTGCCGATTATAAAGCCACTCTAAATTTAGGAATGAAAAAACACGCTTACCCGGTCCCAACGGTGAAGCAGGTCCTCG
Source organism: Vipera ursinii (assembly GCF_947247035.1). NCBI lineage: Eukaryota > Metazoa > Chordata > Lepidosauria > Squamata > Viperidae > Vipera > Vipera ursinii. Next base: position 102,023,403 of record NC_139514.1, on the reverse strand, counting down.
CGACGATCCAGGACGGCACCATCTTTGCCAAGCTCGACTTGGCGCAGGCGTATTTACAGCTTACCATGTCTAAGGAAGCCGCCGAGGCCCAAACGATTGTTACCCACAAGGGGGCGTTTCGAGTTCACAGGCTTCAATTTGGAATTGCAGCAGCTCCAGGCATCTTCCAGGAGGTGATGGAGAGGACCTTAAAGGGCATACCTGGTGTATGCCCTTACTTTGATGATGTCCTGATTGCTGGAAAAACTGAAGAAATCTTAGCTGACCGATTGGAACAGGTATTGGGGAAATTTAGAGCTGCAGGACTTAAATTTAAAAGGGAAAAATGTTTTATTGGAGTTAAATCAACAGAATTTTTGGGGTTTAGAATTGATGAGAAGGGCATTCACCCAACAACTGAAAAAATTAAAGCAATTAAATTGGCACCTGAACCAAAGAACAAGGCTGAATTACAAGCCTTATTAGGATTAGTTAATTTTTATCATACATTTTTACCACATAAAGCTGCTATTGCTGAACCATTACATAGGCTTTTAGATAAGAAAACCCCTTGGCAATGGCAGGAAAAACATAGAATCAGTTTTCAAACGTTAAAGGACATTTTGTCTAGCCATTCCACTGTTACACACTTTATTGAAAATAAGCCAATTTATTTGGCGTGTGATGCTTCACCTTATGGTGTTGGGGCTGTCATCAGCCATATGGATGACAAGGGTCAACAAAAGCCAATTGCATACTATTCTAGAACGCTTGCAAAAGCTGAAAGAAATTATGCCCAAATTGACAGGGAAGCCTTAGCAATAGTGGCAGGTGTAAAAAAGTTCCATGATTACCTTTATGGTAGGAACTTTACCATTTACACTGACCATAAACCCTTATTGGGATTGTTTACTACGGATAAGCAGACACCTCAGATCATGTCCCCTAGGATGCTTAGGTGGTCTATATTCCTGTCAGCATACTCGTTCTCCCTAAAACATAGACCAGGCAAGGAAATGGGCCATGCAGATGCTTTAAGCAGATTGCCCCTAACTGACACTGAGGGGAATCCTGCTCCAGCGGGCCAGATTTTGTCGTTACACGAAATACCTGAGTGTCCATTAACTGCAAAGGACATTGCAGTGGCCACTAAGAAAGATCTAATACTTAACAGAATTTCAGCATGGGTTCAGGGGGGATGGCCCAATAAAAATCCAGACCCTAAATTCACACCTTATTTTAGGAGAAAAGATGAACTATCATCTCATTTGGGATGTTTGTTGTGGGGCAGCCGAGTGGTGATCCCTGAGACTCATAGGAAGTCAGTATTAGCTGAATTACACGAAGGTCACCCAGGTATTGTACGCATGAAGGCTCTAGCTAGAAGCCATTTGTGGTGGCCTGGGTTAGACACAGCAATTGAAGAGTGCGTAGCTGGGTGTTATCTATGTCAACGATCTAGGCCGGAACAGGCTCACACAACAACTCACAAGTGGGAGGCGGCTAGGAATCCATGGTCACACATTCATATTGACTTCGCAGGGCCATTTCAAGGCCTAACATTCCTAGTTGTGGTAGACAGCTTTTCCCGGTGGTTGGAGGTTGTGCCTGTCAAATCTATGTCTTCAGCTAAAACAATTCAGGTTTTGAGGGACCTCTTTGCCACCCACGGGTTACCTGACGTGATTGTCTCTGACAATGGGCCCCAATTCACCTCTGCTGAATTTCAGGATTTCCTCAAGGCCAATTGGATTAGGCACACGACTTCGGCACCCTTTCACCCGTCCACCAATGGCTTGGCTGAATGCAACGTCCGAACAACAAAAGACGCTCTGAAATGAATCATCCGCAGCAACTGGCAACAGAGATTGGCACAATTCCTTCTGTCACAGCATACTACACCGTGCACAGCTACAGGGAAGAGCCCGGCTGAAATGAGGTGGGGAAGAAGATTAACAACAAAGCTGGACAGACTTCACCCTGATAGACTACCCACAGAAGCTGAGGCGGCTATACCAACCCGGTCTCTCAACATCGGGGACTTAGTTTGGGCCAGGAACTATGGTCCGGGAGACAAATGGGTACCGGGAGCGGTCATTGATGTCACGGGGCCGTTATCTTACACTATTGAGGGGGAAGGGAATAGAGTAATTAAGAGACATATCGACCAATTAAGGAAAAGGGCCCCAGAAATTGTGAAAAACGATGTGGGCCAATACACACAGGCTCAGGATGTCACATTCAATCCTGACCACTCTAGCTCAACGACTACTGGGCACGGAGAGGTAAGAGTAGAAACGCAAACCAGGCTACCAAACACGGTACCTCAGCAGGGAAACGATGATTGGGAGTTGTTTCCAGTGGGTAGCTCAAGTGTATCTCATAGAGGTCCAGTACAAGAACAACAAACTCAACAACAACAAAACTCTAACATTGTGTCATCAGAGCCCATGGCCCAAACACCTGGGTCAATTGCCAATAGCCAGACAGCAAATGAGACTGTTGCCAACAAGAGTAGTAGATACCCTGCCAGAGTTCACAAGCCACCATTATATTTAAAAGACTATGTTAATAAATAACATTAGTGGGGGGAAGGGGTGTTGTGTCTGTAGATTAATTAAATGGGCTTTCCTAGAAGCGGGAAACTCTGGGTGCAATTATTGGCTGATGCAATTTAGGCGGGAGTTTCCGGGCTGGGGATTGGCCACTGTTTGAATGTAGCAGACTATATAAAGGGGAGTTAAACGGTTAATTGCCAGTTGACTTATTTATTTATTTATTTATTTATTTATGCGTGTGTTAATAAACGTTCTTGCATTAAACCTCACAGTGTCGATCGTCTATTCGAACCTAACACTGAGCACATCCTGTACCTCAGTCTCAACATATCCTAAACCTTGGTAGAGCTGGCCTTTTATCTACCATGGAGATCTGAGGGCTAGAAAATTTAACTTAGCCAGGAAAAAATACAGCTGGATTTAGATTATTTTTCACTTGACATCCCAAGCTCAAAGATTCTTTCCTCAATGGAAAGTTGATTAAAAGAATAATTTTAGCTGAAGACAGAGTAAATATTAGCCAAGTTGATCATGATATGCTAATTTGACAGATATGTTACACAGACCTTTCAGTTGCTGTTAAGTGTTTCTAGTAACAGATTTAGTCTCCTGATTCATCAGTGGAATGCAATGGGGATTGTTGGAAAGGTCTTCGTCTTTGAAAATATTCCTGTTTCTATTCTCTTCTCCCCACATTTTCTCTTTAATGAATGGAATACATGATTATTTATTTATTTTGCTTTATTCTACTTTCTAATATTTAAATGTTTCTCCTCCTCCTCTTCCTCCTTCTCCTCCTCCTCCTCCTCCTGAAAATGCCGGTAATTTACAACGAATCATGAAACGTGATTAAATACCACCATAATATAAACATGGTTCCCATAAAGCCTTTTCTTTTCATTAACTAAATGCTTAAGGTTAAGTATAATATAATTATACTGTTATAGTTCATAACAGCCAAATAATAATGGAGAGCACCGTTGTTGGCTTGTTTCATAATTTCTGTATTTGAATGGTTAAATCCCAATATTTTATGTTCTTTTTAAGTTCCTATTGAGCTCTGCTGCTGTTATTTTTATCTTTTGATCATGCCTTAGCATCTGTTCAGTAATTTTGCTATCTCCACTGATTATATTACATGTCCACAGTCTTACTTTTCTTGTGGCATAATCTGCATTTGTTATTATTTCCAGTTTTTATTTATTTATTATTGCAGCATTTATTTTGTGGTGCTTATTCTTGTGCTAAAAATATTATTATTTCTGTTTGCTTCTTGCAGGCTCCAATTTAAAGCTACTGCCTTGTTTTGCCACTATTTGTTTCTCTTTCAATTATTTTAAGATATTGATTGTGCAAGTTGGGTTGTCTTTTCAAATTTTCATTCCCAGTTATAACTATTCAGTTTTGTACACTACCAGAATATTTCATTTGCAGACATTTATTAACATCCTCTCTTGGCTCACTTTTATGTAATTTTTGAGATCTCTGATTTCATCCTTCATGGCCACCTTCACCTGTAAGAAACCATAATGCACATTTTTTCTTAGGAAATGCAAGTAGTCTATGTCCCTTTTTTTAAAGCTGTAGTGCATAATATATTGTCATAGGTGTCAGGTCTTTGATGTAAAGCATGTAGTTCAGTTTATGTCCCTGCAATAACACCTGCTATGTAACATGTTACAGAGACAATCAAGTCTTAATAGCTTTGAAAGCATTGTAGCAATAGCAATAGCATTTAGACTTTTATATCACTTCATAGTGCTTTACAGCCTACTCTAAGCAGTTTACAGAGTCAGCATGTTGGCCCCCCAGCATTATGGGTCCTCATTTTACCAACCTTGGAAGGATGGAAGGCTGAGTCAATTTTGAGCCGGTCAGGATCGAACTGTTGGCAGTTGGCAGAATTAGCCTGCAATATTGCATTTTAACCACTGTGCCACCAGTGCTCTTATATCTCTTATTATCAAATTCCTTTGCAGTTTTATCTTTTTTTCTAATTTAATTAATGTACTGAGAACTTATTTTTCATTTGCTTATGTGAAATATTGTTTGCTTCTAACCTACCCAAATATTTGTAACTTCCTCCACTGTCAGTGTATGGTTATTGAAGTGTCACTCCATAAATCAATTCATGTGAGTATTCAATCTTTCTACAGACCTTTCTTAAAGGCCTATAAAGTCTTTCTTAGATACTGACCTTCAGTATCTAATTCTATGCAGTTACAGTAGCGCAAGTATGACCTTATCTGGGCTTGGAAGTTAAGCAGAGCCACTCTTAGTTTATTTTTGGAGTAGAGACTTCAGGACCTCTTCCAAAAGGAAAAGAATAGAAGAAAGGTCCATGGCCATATCAGTTAAGTCACTAGGGTAAGAGCCAAGTTTAAAATAAACTTTACCTTTAAACTAAGAGGAGCAACAATAAAAGTCACAGCAAAGTATTTCTAAGTACAATGTCAAGGACTGTACTTGGAAAGAGAAGTTAACTTTTAAACTTTCTTGTTCTTTTTTTCTATTGTCTATCTAGGGATTGTTTCTGATTAAATAAAAATGAGGTTTGTGTTACAAAATCTCTAGACTTATCCCTATTCTTTAATTTCCACCCAAATGATAGGGTTATAGCTTAGTTAATGTTTAAACTACCGTATATGACCCACCACACTTTTTCTATGTTAAATGAAAACAAATGATTACAGCCAATCCACAGATGCAGATTTCTGGGTTTATGATTTACACAAAACACAAATGCATTCCTTTCCATTATAGTTGTGGGTGACAAATTGTAGACATTCATTTTTCAGGTTTTTTTTAGTACATAGCTATTATTCTCTCATACTGCTTACACTAACAGTTCATTACACTAAAAAGCCCATTATTTTGTGCCACGTTCAAGGACATCAAAAACTTGAGTTCAGCAATAAGACCAACCAATGTTTGTTGACTTTGAGACAATATTTTTTGTTATTAATAGATTTGTTATATGGAAAAAAAACTACAAGAGAAAAGAGAAATAAAATGCAGGATCCAATCCGGTGAGTTGATCACCGGGACCAGAGACTTATTCTTCCAAGCTTTCAAACTTGTGCTAGAGCACATTCTCTCTTTCCAAAATTTGTCTACACATTTTGGAGAGAGAAACATTTTCTGAGAATGGGCTCCAGCATGACTCTGAGAGCTTGGAAAAATAAACCTCTGGTCCTGATGACTTGACTCACATTGGAGCCTGCAACATTATCTTGGGACATGTATATTTGCCTTGATTAGTGAGAAGTAAAATGATTATAGAGCACAAAAGATTTCCCTTATAAGAGATAATCAAACTCTATTTGTTAATTTATATTTAATTTTCTTTTCCTTTCTCATATGTATTATTGCAAATGCCATCGCAGTATATACATTAAGCATACAAACTTTCAGATAATTACTTGTTGTATATTGCATTCTATTATTCTAACATGACCTTACTGATATGATTGGTTCAAGGAAGATGAAGAAAATTATAAATGTTGCATGTTTAAAGCCTTAAAAATAATTAGAAATGATTGTTATTCAAACAGTTCCATGGTGACTTATCGTTGTCTTGTCAACATATTAATCTGAAAACAAGGATGATAGAAAATAATAGCCAGATTGGTTCTTCTTAAATCTCCTTGCCCATCTAATTTCATTTTAAAGCTTCCCTCCTATTGATTTTTGTAACACCTCTGAGTGCAGTACAGATGACAGAGGTGGTTTCATGGGAAAAGGAAATCAATGGAGTCCATCAATTTGAAATCAATAAGAGCATTAATGAGTTATGACTGCTTATGGTTTCAAGAAATAACAGCAAGAAAGCAAGTTATACCTGAATAATGTTACAAATTCTGCCAGCAAGGGAAATAAAAGCAAACACTGAACAACCATAATGAATATTATGATTTTCTTAATGGGAAAATACATCTTTTTGAAGAAGCCTCAGAGGAGATAATGTGCACCAACTAAAAACACACACAAAGGAGCCAGAATCTATAAGACTTTAATTCATATGTTTAGCAAGATACTTAAACACAAAACTTAATGTATGTATAGGCCTAAGAGAATAATGCAGCAAAGGTAAATTCATTGTATGTGGGATTTTCAAGTGCTAATTGCCAGGGTAATAAAGCATAAAAATTTCAAAATGTACACTGAATACAAATTATTGTAATTTCTCAAGGTTTCATTTAACCACAAAGCAAATAAAATTATGTTACAAAAAAAACAATCTTGAATAAAACTGGGGGGAAAAAAACAGTGAAGTTAATGTACATTGTCAACAATAAATACATAATTTATACAGTTGTGTAAAACAAGAAGTAGGGTGTCATGGTACTGACAGACAGACAGAGACGAATAAAGCAGAACTTTGAGGCTTGGGAATTCATCAAAGAACAGTTTAGTAGTTACAAAGTATCAGCACAGTCAAAAGTGAAACCAAGTCTGAAGACCTTCTTCTCATTCTCTGCCGGTGTCAACTTCCCTCCGCCCTGTACGTGCCCACAGAGAGGGCCTCCTCAGGGTGCCTCCGGTCAGGGAATGTCGACTGGTGGCCCCCAGGGGGAGGGCCTTCTCTGTGGGCGCTCCGGCATTATGGAATCAACTGCCGGTTGAGCTCCGGATGGCATCTGACCTCCGATCCTTCCGCCGCGGGCTGAAGACCCACTTATTTGAATTAGCTGGTCTGGCCTGATGGGGGAATAAGGGTTTTTTAAATTGTTTTTAGTATTTATTATGGTTGTTTTAACTGGGCATTGGTTTAATCTCCTTTTAACTTTTGTATTGTTGTTTATGTATGCCCTGTGAACCGCCCTGAGTCCCTAGGGAGAAGGGCGGTATACAAATCAAATAAACCTAAACCTAAACCTAAGTTGCCATAGGGTTTGTTTTGTATTCTTCTATATAATAGGACCATCCCAAAATATATGTTTCATTTCTTAATGCACATACTGAATTGAAAGATAAAAAGGACAAGTATAACAAGTGGAAAGAGGGGCACATAAGGCAGAATATCAGCAAATAGCCCGTGCCTGCAAAGTTGGAGTGCGGAAAGCTAAGGCTCAAAATGAACTAAGCCTTGTGACCAAAGTCAAAAATAACAAAAAAAGGCTTCTTTCAACATGTAAACAACAAGAAAAAAGTTAAGGAAATGATTGGTCCATTAGTGGGTGAAAGTGGCAAGAAGGTGACAAGCAATAGGGAGAAAGCAGAACTATTTAACTATTTTTTTTGTATCTGTCTTTACACAAAGGGGGGAAAAACAGTCCAACCTATTAAAACAGTGCCATAAAAAACAGAATAGAAACACAAGTTAAGACAGGCAAGAAAATAGTAAGTGAGCACCTGTTCAGCCTAGACAAGTTCAAATCACCAGGACCAGATGGATTACACCCCAAGGTTCTCAAGAAACTGGCAGATGTGATCTCAGAACTACTGAACTATATTTTTCAAAGATCCTGGAGCACCGGGGAACTACCAGAGGACTGGAAGAGAGCTGATGTAGTTCCCATCTTCAAAAAAAAGGGGGGGAATAGATCCAGGAAACTACAGACCTCAATACCTGGGAAAAGATAATCAAACAATGAATCAGAGAACACCTAGAGGCAAACAAAGTCATTTGTTTGCCAACATTGATTTGTCAAAAATAGATGCCAGACAAATGTTATTGCATTCTTTGACTAAGTGACAAAATTAGTGGACCAGAGGAATGCTGTAGATATAATTTACTTGGACTTCAGTAAGGCATTTGATAAAGTAGATCACAACCTACTACTTGATAAAATAGAAAAATGTGAGTTAGACAGCATCACCACCAGATGGATTTGTAGCTGGCTGACTGGCTGTACTCAGCATGTGGTCCTCAATGGAACTGCATCTACATGGAGGAAAGTGTGTAGTGGGGTGCCCCAGGGCTCTGTTCTGGGCCCAGTGCTCTTCAACATCTTCATCAACGATTTGGAAGAGGGGATAGATGGGGAACTCATCAAATTTACAGATTACAATTTGCAGGAATAGCCAATACTCCAGAATTTAGGCTTAAGATACAGGAGGATCTGGACAGACTTGAACACTGGGCACTATCTAACAAAATAAAATTCAATTGTGAAAAGGTAAGGTTCTACATTTAGGCAAGAAAAACCAAATGTACAGGTATAGTAAAGGGGGTACCTTGCTCAATAGTAGTAACTGTGAGAGGGATCTCGGAGTCCTAGTGGACAATCACTTAAATATGAGCCAGCAGTGTGCTGCAGCTGCCAAAAAAGCCAACACAGTGCTAGGCTGCATTAACAGAGGGATAGAATCAAGATCATGTGAAGTATTAATACCACTTTACAATGCCTTGGTAAGGCCACACTTGGAATAATGCATCCAGTTTTGGTCACCATGATGTAAAAAATATGTTGAGACTCTAGAAAGAGTACAGAGAAGAGCAACAAAGATGGTTAGAGGACTGAAGGCTAAAACATATAAGGAACCGTTGCTGGAATTGGGTATGTCTAGTTCAGGAGTCAGCAACCTGAAACAGTGAAAGAACCACTCGGAACCGGTTCCCTCACAAAAGGAAAAACATGGAGCCGCAAAAAATGTGTGCGCATGTGCGTACATGCGCGCATGCACAGAACAGGGTTTGACTGAAGAGTGGAGCCAAGGTGAGATATGCACCTACCCTGCATATTTGAATTGATTAGTTGAACTTTTTTAGTCCCATTTTTTTTTTTTGGACTGCACATGGCAGAGGACTGGGAACCACAGGAGACAGCTGAAAGAGCCGCATGCGGCTACGGAGCCGCAGGTTGCAGACCTGTGGTCTAGTTTAATGAAGAGAAGGGTGAGGGAGGATATGATAGCAGTGTTCCAATATCTCCGGGGCTGCCACAAAGAAGAGGGAGTCAAGCTATTCTAACAAAGCACCTGAAGGCAGGACAAGAAGCAACAGATGGAAACTAATCAAGGAGAGAAGCAACACAAAATTAAGGAGAAACTTCCTGACAGTTAGAACAATTAAAGAGTGGAACAACTTGCCTCCAGAAGTGGCAAATGCTCCAACACTGGAAGTTTTTAAGAAGAGACTAGACAGCCATTTGTCTGAAATGGTATAGGGTTTCCTGCCTGAACAGGGGGTTGGACTAGATGACTTCCAAGATGCCTTCCAACTTTATTATTGTTGTTGTTGTTGTTGTTGTTGTTGTTATTATTATTATTATTATTATTATTATTATTATTATTATTATTAACATTATTAACATTATTAACATTATTAACATTATTGAAAAATATTAATCTGACAATTTTTCTTTGTTAATAGTCAGGTTTTATCATTTTAGTCTGTTCCTGAATTTATAAATTAGAAGAAGAAGGAAAAGAAGGCAGAAGGGGAGTGTGGAAGTCCTTTGGTTTTGGTTAAATAGATATGTTTGATCCCAAATAATGCTCCTCCTTGAAAACACTACATATTTGACTCAAGGAGAGGTTTCAACTAGTTATGGACTAGGTCATTAATAGTTCTACCTCTGTCTCCTTTACTTCTCCCTTTAGTAGCATCTAACTTGCCATAAACTTCAAACTAGTTTCATTTATTTATAGATAATTAGATAGATAGCTAATTAACAGTAAGGGAGAGTGCTTGCATACAAAAGATTTGCCAGCCAGCTTATTAACAGACAAACTAATGGTGTTTGACCATTTAAATTAGATAAATAAATTAATAAAGTATTTTATAGAATTATAGAATCACAGCATAACAGAGATGAAAAGGACTTGAATGCTCTTTACTTGCTATTCAGGGTGAAGTAAAAGTGATGATACAGCAAGAAACAATGACTCGGCAGCAGCATTTTTTGTGGGTTGTATTGAGTTCGTGATCTTTATACATACAAAACATGGAGAAAGTCAATGCAGTTTTTAAAAATGTGTTAAAATAATTAAGAGGAAAAATATAAATATACTGTACATATATTAAAGCAAATGTGTATATGCTTAATTTTACATACTGTAATAGCACAAAAAACATAGTCCTTCCTCCTCCTCCTCCTTCTCCTCCTCCTTTTTGTAAAAAAAAGTGAAATGTCAACAACACATATAAGATTCATATTAAGATAACTTGTTCTTAACAGATTCCAAATATGAAGGATATAGACACAAAGAATAGTTGTATTCTAGACATATAGAATGGGACTTCAAAATAAATGTTCAGAAATTTAAAAGCAAGTGTCACTGAAAGGGACAGAAGAATCAGGAGAAAACGAACTCATAAGTATTCCAGTAACATTCAGAAATTAAACGTTAACCTTTCTCACTGGTTGCTTCACCACTTACAACTCCATGAACCTGTTTCCCTTTCCCTCACTACCACACAACCACAAACAAAGGAAGGGGCAGTTCTTTGAAAATCATGCAAACTTTTCCTCCAACTGCAATGATATCTGTTGCTAAATTGCAGAAGATCTATTTATGGTTACCTCCTGACTTTATAAAAGGACGCAGTGGCTCAGTGGGTTAGGACGCTGAGCTTGTCAATCAGAAGGTCGGCAGTTTGGCGGGTCGAATCCCGAGTGCCGCATAACAGAGTGAGCGCCTGTTACTCGTCCCAGCTTCTGCCAACCTAGCAGTTCGAAAGCACATAAAAATGCAAGTAGAAAAATAGGGACCACTACAGTGGGAAGGTAACAGTGTTCCATGCTCCTTTGGCATCTAGTCATGCCGGCCACATGACCACGGAGACGTCCTCGGACAAGCGCTGGCTCTTTGGCTTTGAAACGGCCCCTAGAGTCGGAAACGACTAGCACATATGTGTGGGGGAACCTTTACCTTTACCTTTACCTGACTTTATACACCTTTCTGCTGCATGTCTATGGAGATTCACAGTCATCCAGGTCATGGTTGTCCATCCCAAAGGTGCTTTTTCAAGAGACAACTAGACTTTCTTGTTTTTCTTGGAAAAAATTAGTTTCTCATCCAAGAAGCTTCTTCAGCTCTTGGATGAGAAGCGAAACATCTTCCAAGAAAAACAAGAAAGTCCAGTTGCCTCATGAAAAAGTACTTTTTGTTGTTACCACCGTTATTTTCCACGTTGCTTGCCGTATTTCTTTTATCCATTACAGTGACTCTGTCTCACTTTTATTTCGGATAGGTGATTCTTGATGTTATAACTGTTTGCTGTGGTGTCCCAGCGACTAGGAAACTGATTGTCGTTGGGTTTTGTTTAATTATCTCCATTTTACTTACGCATTATTTTCAGCTACTCAGAACATTTTAAAAATTGAGTGGCCCAGAAATTGCAGAAATAAAGTAAATAACTAAATGCATGTAGAACATGTTAAAAACTCTGCCCTTAATGAAACAGAGAAAAGATAAGTGCATAGATGCATAGATATATGAAAAAAAGACCCATTCATGATTGAGCTCAGATGACAATCCACAATTCATGGCATTCACAATAAGATCTCCCATTCAATCTAAGTTATTGTGCAGGTATGTAATGGCCTACTGGGTTTTTTGTTTTGTTTTGTTTTGTTTTCTTTTTGCTTTGTTTTACTCCTTTACAGAAATCTGATGTTTTGTCATTCATGTAAACATTTAGAAATTACTACTCAATCTTTTAGTCTTAAGAGGCCATCAAAGTGCCTAACAACATTTCAGCATTACGGCAAAACCCATAATAGCAAGCTACAGCACAAGAAAATAGCGAACGAAGCTGGAGCTGACAAAAATAACTCATTGCAAAGGTATGAAAGGCTGAAATCAAGCCCAAACTCTGACAAAAGAAAATATATTGAATTTTGCTGGCTGGGGAAGTTCCAGGGTCTGGATACTGAAATGAAAAAATGTTGCCTTCTAACTGGGCCAAAAGAATTAAGAGGAAAAACACTGGTTCTTTGCTTGTATTGAATACAATTTTATTTTATTGTTTACCTTGTTGTTTGGAAGGAGAAAAAAAAAGTTTTTAGAGCATTTCACAATTTTGAATGAGACAATCTTTTTCTTCTTAGGCCTGTCAATCACAAACTGACAAAACAACGTAGGAACATAGGAAAATAAAGGGATTAAAAGGACAGAGAAAGAAAACAACATGGACAATAATTTTCAGTTGCCAGGGTTCACAATTCTGAGTGCACAGACACAGCTCAAAATCAGAAAGATGGTCTGCTAGTGCCTCCTAAATTCCATTTGTTGATAAGCTGGAGGCTCCCATTCATGCTTCACTCTCAGTAGAATTAGAATAACAAAGCTGAAAGGGACCTTGTAGGTCATCCAGTCCAACCCTCCACCCAAGCAGGAGTCCCTACACCATTTTCAACCAAGGAGACACAGGCTGATAAGTTGCCAGTTGCACATTCTGAGCATGAGTGATTCTGAAGCTTTGAGAGCTTCCTTTAGATATTTCCAAAAGTTGCTCAACTCTAATTATTCGTAAGATGGGAAGGGAAATCCATTAGGGATGTGACCAGGAAGCAATCTTATCAACAGTATTTCTTTTAAATTATGCAAGGAAAAAAAAGTCCCTGACATGGTATAAATAAACAAGTAAATAACCCTTTTACCTATCTCCTTTTTTCTATCTTTAATTCACAAGGAAACAGCCCATACAATATCTTTCCAGGGAATGGTGAGGCAGATCTGCTACCTACTCAGAGAACCAAGGTAATCAGCATTATTCCCCTTTAAGTGGGGAGGGGAGAGGAAATTTATGGATGACTCTAAAAAGAAAATGAAAGTGCCAGAAAAAAAGACTGTTTTTTTGGAAAAAGACAACCTGTGAATGAACATCCAGGCTAATTGCAAATATTGACAATTCTGTCTACTTTTAACAAATTAGCAGGTTGCAGCTGCAGGGAAAAAAATACAAGTAAATAAAACACATGTTTAGAGCACTTGTGGATTTTCTGAGACTCTTTACCAAATCTGAAAGACAAGTGACAGTTCTCCGTAGAACTACGTAGAGCAAAACAGCAGCTTCAAGCACTAAATATACGTTAGACAGAAAACAGTGGAGGAAACTGATATAAAGTATTGAATCTCTTTACCCCATGACTAGCCTGCTCTTTTCAGAAGCAATGACAAATACTGTCATTTTAGCAGCACTAGTTCCTGGGTGCAGACTAGGCGGAGAGAACATGCTGTGAAGTTTTTAGAGCAAGAAGCGACAGACCTGAGCACACCTTTGCCAACCAGGAGCTACTTAGAAAGTATTCCTAATTAGGATGGGAAAGTATGTGACCTTCATCTCCTAGCAGAAACTGAATTCATGACTCTCAAGAAGTCAGTTCTTAGTCTTTGGATCACACCTTCTCATATTTAAATCATCTTTTGGAGGTGATGAAAAATCCATTCAGAATAGGATATGTGCAGTGGTGGGATTCAGCCGGTTCGCACCACTTTGGCAGAACCGATAGCTATTTTATTTATTTATTTTTTGCCCAGGCCCAGAAGGGACTTCCAGAAGCAGCATCCACACAGAGAACCGGTTGTTCACATATTTGAATCCCACCACTAGATATGTGTATTGCTTATATGGGACAGTTTGAGTGTAAACTGGATTGGGATTTAAAAAAAAAAATGCATGTAAAAGAAATAATGGCAAACCATTTTAATCTATCATCTATCTATCTATCTATCTATCTATCTATCTATCTATCTATCTATCTATCTATCTATCTATTCTGTTTCAAAAAACAAACAAACTCATTGCCCCTGAAAGGTTGATGTGTGTGGGGTATGGTGCATTCCAAAGGACATTGGCTGATTTTATTCTATCAAACATCTCTTAAAATAGACCTTATCTAGAATGGTCTATCCCCAACCTTTAGCTCATTTCTGGATGTACCTGACACCTATGCAATTGAGTTCATTTGCCTTGTTGATATTTTTTCCTCTTTTTCCTTTCCTCTTTTCTAGTAATTTAGACTTTTCAAGAGAGTTGGGTCTTTAAGTAATGTGTAATGCACAAAATATAACTCGAGGTGGGATGGAGGAATAAGGGTGTCCTATTGCAAATATTTATCAAGTAAGCACCCTTTGCCTCTGATCATCTGGATACCGCACTTGTTTTGTCCACTTAGAGCATATGAACTTTTTAGTAATACCATCTAATTATTATATAAAAGATTAAAAAAAGGTAAAGGTAAAGGTTCCCCCGCACATGCGTGCTAGTCGTTACTTAATCCTTTATTGCCCCCACAAATGGTCAAGATTCCTTTTGCATAATGTCAAGGCATTTTCAGTAATGTAATAGGGATTATTCCAGAAAAGGAGTGATTCTACCTTTAAATGTTATCTAATTCTGTCCCGGTGCAACAGAAGACAATTATATCTCCACTTTTCTTACAATTCTGTCTGTAGCAAAAAAATAGCTGAAAGAAAAAAAAAACTTCAAAATTCAGGTGTTTTTTTTCCAAAGTCACAATACCTTTATCTGAAATAGAACATGATTCCTAACGAAAGTGATTTCTTTTTCCATCTGTGCATTTTTATAAGACATTAGTTAACCCTACAAAAGAGGGAGGGGAGAAGGGAAGAAAGAAAAGAAGAAAAATATTAGGAATGCACAAAGATCCATATTCATTTTCAAAAAAGGAACTGAGGGAAGCATTGCACTCTTTCTTTTCTTTTTATTTTTAAAATCACTCTTAATTTTTATTTATGTTTTATTTATATTTTCTAAGATTGGTCTCTCTCAAAGAGGAAGGTTTACATCTTCATTGTCACAGGACCAGAAGGTGGCACTATTTATTTATTTATTTATTTATTTATTTATTTATTTATTTATTTATTTATTTTTATATGCCTCCCTATCTCCCGAAGGACTCAGGGCAGCTAACAACAATAAAAACAACAATACAAAAGTTAAAAAGAATTAAATTAACAGCCCAATAAAATAAATTAAATTTAATAAATTTAAAATTAAAAAAAAACCATTTTAAAAACCCCTGTCGTCAGTCCAGGTCAGTGTGATGAAAAAGGAAAGTTTTAAGGCTGCGGCGAAAGGACCGGAGATCCGTGGCCATCCGGAGCTCAAGGGGGAGTTGGTTCCACAGGGCCGGCACTCCCACAGAGAAGGCCCTCCCCCTGGGGGTCGCCAGCCGACATTGTCTAGCCGACGGCACCCTGAGGAGGCCCTCTCTGTGTGAGCGCACTGGGTGATGGGAAGTCGTCCCCGGCAGCAGACGGTCCTGCAAATATCCTGGGCCTAGGCCATATAATAAAATCACTATATAATTTACTGTA
The DNA here is from genome assembly GCF_947247035.1 of Vipera ursinii. Taxonomy (NCBI): domain Eukaryota; kingdom Metazoa; phylum Chordata; class Lepidosauria; order Squamata; family Viperidae; genus Vipera; species Vipera ursinii. The sequence goes on along the minus strand of NC_139514.1, from coordinate 102,007,630 downwards.
TTTCCTTTTTAATATTTTCCCCCTTTTTTACTTGCCAGCAAGGTGAACAGCCTTTAAATAAGCTTATCTCCCTCCCAAAATTTGGATTGCAGGCTAAGGTATTCTTCTTGAAAATATAGTAGTTGATGTCAGCAAGAGCAAGAGCTACCAATAAAGAATATAGGGATGGGAGGTGGAGATAAGATACGTATATAGACTTATTAGGTTTCATGGAGAAATTTGTAACCTCCAAATTTTCACTCTACAAAGTCAGTTTTCCTGGTAGCTTGAATCAGGATGTCATAATATGTTCCTAATAAGGCATAATTCTTAATATCTTGAGTCTAAATATTCAGGCAAGGATTAGAATTGCTCTTTTTATCATCCATTCACATTTTAAAATTTCATAAAGACTTTATTTTAGCCAGGTTGGATTCTCAGCAGACCTTCTTAGATCTTTTAAAGGCAGTCCTATTTATCTTCAGTTATGTCCACATGGTGATGGTTCAATAGAAACTCTAGGCCTTATGTTATTATATTGTTCCTTATATAAGGACTCAAAACAAACCCTCACAGTATATAACCTGTCTTGAAGAAATTTTCAGTAGAGAGTGTAACTGCTATTTAATGCAACTACTTTCGGACAAGACCTCGGAAATAAATTCTCAGGTTCTGTGCTACCTATTTGTACTGGAACTTCTTACAATAGTATGTTATTTGGATTTATTTTAGTAATTATGCTCTTAATTATTTGTAGACTCCATGATACATATTGGCTTTGTCTTTTTACGTATATATAGAGAAGGACATAATGCTTCTTTTATTCAATATTTTATTTGTATCTGGCTTTAGGATTGTAGTAAATTTGAACTTGAATTGCTCTTTGATGCTGCTCATATTGCATATCTCTCCCCCATTGAATTCATGGACAAAGTGCATTGCATGTAAACAAGAATGTATTCATTGCTTTGTTTACACATGGATTATGAATAGGCAGTCATGTATGAAAGTCAGTCTGAAATTTTGCCCCATAGAATAAAAGTTAATATAGTCTGAAGCAAAGCTTTTCAACTCCTGCTAAGAATATTTCAACATTCCTTCTACTTAACTTTCTCTTCGCCTTGTAGTGAATTTATTGTGATTGTGACATCAGGCATAAAATCAGCATGTCATATTTACATTTGAACTAGGCTGGCTTCATGTCAACTCAAAACACATTAAACCACTGTTAGCAAACAACCTGCAATATAGTTATCTAGCATATCTGCTTCCTGTATTTGATACAGGATTTATGCAGCCACCCATCTTATAACAAGTTCTGGGCAACTCTCAATGAAAAAAAATACTTTGTTACAATGAGGAATATATATATATATATATGTTTTCGTAGATTCTCGCGGGTGTCTGTATGTGTAGATCTAGAGTCTCGGGTTTCTTCCGAAATCAGAAGACAGCCACGCCTCCAACCAATCAGAAGACAACCACGCATCCACCCAATCAGAAGACAGCCACGCCTCCACTCAATCAGAAGACAACCACGCCTCCACCCAGTCGGAGGACACCCCCACCCAATCAGAAAGCAGCCACGCCTCCACCCAGTCAGAACACAGCCCCACCAGCAGTTGGAAGGAAAGGAACAGCCAGACCACGCATTGCTCCTGGAAGCAGCAGGAGGAACACTCCGGCCTGATGATGACGGATGGGATTTCGGCGAAACGTCGCCACAACTTTCTGAAGATGAAAGGAACGTGGGAAGAAACCCGAGACTCTAGATCTACATATATATATATATATATATATATCAGTCAGTGAATGTTACTCTATTTTCTATTATATCAAAGCTAAGCTATAAGTCTTTTGCCAAAAAATGGATATACCAGTGAAATATGTATTATATGCCAATGATAATATTTTCTTGACCATGCAATAGCTTTGGAGATTTCTTTTTATTCACCAGGGATATGTCTTTCTTTCAAGTGGAGGTTTCCCCTAGTATAAGGAGGTGTTGTGCCTCAGCAGTTAAGATGCTGGGCTTGTTGGCTAGAAATCCAGCAGCCCAGATTTGAGACCCAACCACCACATGATGGGGTGAGCTCCCATCCTCACTCCAGATCCAGCCAGCCTAGCAGTTAGAAAGCATGCAAATGAGAGTAGATAAATAGGTACCAATTCAGTGGGAAAGTAATGGGACCCCATGATGTCATGCTGGCTACATAACTGCAGAAATGTCTTTGGACAGTGCTATCTCAATGGCCTTGAAACGCAGATGAATATTGCCCCCTATAGGTAGTGACAACTAGTGGAGTAACTTTTGCAGGGATTCCTTTTACATTTCCACCTAATATAGCAACAACACATAGACTTATATACCACTCTATAGTGCTTTACAGCACTCTCCGAGCAGTTCACCATGCCAGCATACCGCCCCCAACAATCTGGGTTCTCATTTTACTGACCTTAAGGAGGATGAAAGGATGAGTCAATCTTCAGCTGGTCAGAATTAGACTCCACACTGTGGACAGAGTTTGCCTGCAATGCTGCACTTTAACCACTGCGCCATCACAGCTCCAAGTTTGCATGAAGCTCATACAAATATTTCTAATCCAATTAAAGCTAACATCAAATCGTGATTTATGTATAATCTCTTACCATTAAAAAATTAAGCATAATACACAGTAGTGGGGTTCAAATATGTGAACAACCAGTTCTCTGTGTGGATGCCGCTTCCGGAAGTCTGTTCCGGGCCTGGGCAACAAATAATTAGCTACTGGTTCTGCTGAAGGGGCTGAATCCCACCACTGATAATAGACAGCTGAAGCAAAGTTTATGGTAAAATAAATATAACATAAAAGGGAAAATTTGGAAATAAAGATACTACAGCTTCCCCACCCCCAATCTGTATGAACTGAACTGTAAATGTATGTTGTAGTCTCATCTATTTTGCCAAATGTGTTTATTACAATATTTATATGACAGTGCAATTCCCCCCCTCCCGAATTTATTTATTTATTTTTTTACAAATAAAGGGAAATCATTTAGTGCAGGTCTACAAACTTGTATGTCACTGAAGGCTAAATTCCATGCAAGAATTGTACACTATGGTTGCTGCTGCTGTTGTGCAGTTAGGAATCCCATAGTCACAAAGGAGACTATAGCAGTATGCTAAGTGCTGTTATAATCAGTTTTAATTCTACATCCAATGCTTCAACAGCACTAAAGAACTGTAGTAATAGCCATTTAGGTCAGACCATAGTCTCTGGCTGAAAATATTATATTAATTTCCCCTGATATTTGTAACTTGCCATACACTGGCATCTTGTATTGCCAATTTGTGCTTTCAAAGCAATTGCTAGGGAGGCATATCTAGGAGTTGGTTTTAACTGCTTGTGGGTAAGTCTGATATATTTTTAGTTTGGTGTATAAAGCAATAGCTGTTTGTTGCTTTCATGAAAATATCAGTTAGGAGTAGGAGTCTGACAGATAAGGAATGGGGACAGGAGCCATCCATCCATCTATCTGACATGTCAAAACTATAATGTGCAAAACTGTTTCTAGAGGTCAAGGGGTAAAATCCATCTATCTATCTATCTATCTATCTATCTATCTATCTATCTATCTATCTATCTATCTACCTATCATCTATCTATCTATCTATCTATCATCAATCTATCTTCTTATCTATTATCTATTGTATCTATCTATCTATCTTATCTATCTATATCTCTATCTATCAACCTAGAACTAAGGAGAAACTTCCTGACAGTTAGAACAAATTATTATTATTATTATTATTATTATTATTATTATTATTATTATTATTATTATTATTATTATTATTATTATTATTATTATTATTATTATTATTCACACAGTCAGCCAGATGTTCAGACTGGATTTGGCATTTTTGTCTATCTATCGAGTCCTTACCAAGGACCTGGGCTAGGCAGATGTGGATGTTTGATGGTATTACAGATATTGTCGCAGGATGGAAGCATTTCCTAATAAGGCTGCCTTTTGCAATTGACTAATGGTGAATTTGTCAATGCCAATGGTGTTCAAGTGATGCTCCAGTTGTTTTGGGATTGCACCCAAGGCACCTATTACTATTGGTACTACCCTTGCTTGCCTTTGCCACAGTCTTTCTATTTCTATTTGTAGGTCTTTGTATTTTGTTGTCTTCTCCAGTTCTTTCTCATCTATTCTGCTGTCTCCAGACACTGCCACGTCTACTATCCAGACTTTTTTGTCTTTCTTATCAACAATTGTTAAATCTGGGGTGTTATGTTGCAGGTGCTTCTCTGTTTGAATTCTGAAGTCCCAGAGCAGTTTAACTTAATCATTTTCTATGACTTTCTCTATTTTATGATTCCACCATGGCAACTGATATTTCTTTCAGATCTAATGCACCAATGTTACTACTTTGTCATGCCGCTGCTTGTAGTCAATCTGTGCGACCGTCTTGCACAGCTTACCAGGTGGTCCACTGTTTCTTCAGCTTCTTTGCATAGGCAGCACTTACTGTCTGTTGCTGTCCTCCCAATTTTGACTTTGTATGCACTTGTCCTTAAGGCTTGGTCTTGTGCAGCCAGAATTAGTCCCTCGGTCTCTTTCTTCAACTTTCCTGCTCTTAGCCATTGCCAGGTCTTGTTATTATGTTTTCCCAGTTATTTTTTTAATGTACTGGCCATGTAGTGCTTTGTCTTCCCATGCCTCTATTCTGTTCTTCATTTGATCTTTCTTGTAGGCCAGTTTGTATTATTATTATTATTATTATTATTATTATTATTATTATTATTATTATTATTATTATTATTATTATTATTATTTCTTTGTATCTATCTATCTATCTATCTATCTATCTATCTATCTATCTATCTATCTATCTATCTATCTCCCTCCCTCCCTCCCTCCCTCCATCATCTATCTCTCCTGCCACAATTATAAATACTTTGTTCATTCAACAATATGGATGATTTTGCAACTGGGGCTTATATATGATATCAGACAAAAATATGTTGTTTATTGGGCTGTACAATGCTTCAGTGCAACCTCAAGAAATGTGTTTTTGATTGTGCAGGGGTACACATTTAGATCTGCATCTGCAATGCTTCATAGCAGCTCTGTCTTTTCCTAGGATTGGGCAGAATTTTCCTCTGCAGCCACTGCATGATCCTGATCACAGCTCTGGCTGTTTCGATAACCTTTTGGAAATAAAATTCAAAATGCTGCACAGCCATACCAATGTTTATTCGCAAACTAGGGCCTGAGCTTTTTGCAAAGATCAGATGTTTTGAAATGTAGCCATTAGATTTCCAACATTCTGGGTCTTCTAACATGGCTGCATGGTTCTGCAGCATAAGCACCAAATTCTCATTATTTGTACAGTCTCACTTATTTGAAGCTAACAGTCATAAGGGTTGCTCTCTTCTATTATGAGAAAATAGCAGCAATGATTAAATGACACATTCAGAATGCTGAAGGTTAATCCAGTGGAAATCTGCTTTAATGAAAAGAGGTCTGCATTTGTGAAAACAGCAGCAGATGTAACACTTCAAGTATGAAATTCAGATTGGGAGGCACATCTAGCAGACTTGCTAAAATATGCAAAAATCTATTAAGTAGCTTGTGTTGGTAAAATGTACAGATTTGTTCACATCTCTTGAAAACAGTTTACTAACACTGATTGATTTGCAAAATTTCTATTTTTGAAACCCAGGAGTGGAGTATAGCTTGGGAAATATTAGTGCTAAGTTTAGTGAGTAAAAATAGAGAAAAGAAGCCACAAGCTCTGCTGCTATAAATGTCACTGATGTTGGAAGTAGTATTTAAAGTTAAAAAAAAAACACCTTTTCAAAAGACAATTCTATTAAGTTTACATAAAGTAAGTTTAAAAAATATTAAATCTGCTTTTATCTGAATCAGAAACCAGAGCTCTGTGAGAAATAGACATCCTGAAACTCTGGGTGACTCATTGCTCTGAGGAATTAACCCCAGCATTCCCTCTAAGCCAAGGTTGCAGAAGCACAAGTCATGAAGACTTCTGAGAAGTAATTGGGTTGGCCTAGGCCACCCTGGACTGGAGTCTCTCTGTGTGTGTGAGAGAGAGAGAGAAAGGGGGGGCAGGAACAATATCTTTTACATTTATAAGCTCTCCAAATGATGGAGGGAGGGAAGAAGGAAGGAAGGAAGGAAGGAAGGAAGGAAGGAAGGAAGGAAGGAAGGAAGGAAGGAAGGAAGAAAGGAGAAACAGAGAGAGGGATGCAGGGAGAAAGGAGAGAGAGAGAGAGAGAGAGAGAGAGAGAGAGAGAGAGAGAGAGAGAGAGAGAGAGAGAGAGAGAGAGAGAGAGAGAGAACTTTTATTCAACTGTCACACCCTAGTATTTATGATTTTGTCCCAAGAGTTCCTTCCACCCACATGTTTATCATCTGTTCCAATTTTAAAATTTCAAAAGCCCTTCACGTTAGCCAGGTTGGATACTATGCCCTCAGCCATCCTTGGACGTTTTAAAGGTACTTCTGTGTACCTTCTGTTATATCCATGTGGTGATGGTTCAATAGAAACTGTAGGTCATGCAGTATACTATTGTACTATTCCTAATATAAGGAGTCTAGACAGACCTTTATATATCCTATATTGAAAGAATTTGCAGATAGGGAGTGTGATTTCAATTTAATGCCACTGTTCTCAAACAAGGACAAAGACTGAAAACTAAGCTCTCAAGTCACCCAGTTCTGTGCTAACCATTTGTATGCTAAGCTGTAGCAGTACTTAGAATTGGAACTTTTTATAACATTTTTTAATTTGGATTTATTTTAGTAACTATGTAATTATTTTTAGACTCCATTGTACTTACTGCTTTCCTCTTACACACAAATACACACGCACACACAAACATAAACACAGAGAGACACTTATAGAAAGTAGAATAAAATAGTTTACTCAATATTTTGCTTGTATCTGACCTTACAGCTGTAATAAAATTAAATTAAATACTGAAAATAAAATTTGTATAAATTACACTTATATCTAAACAATGCTTCAAAGTAAATAATAATAATAATGTCTGAGTTTAATTCTATACGCTTTATCCATTTCATCCTAGTTTTATGATTTGCACTATTAGCATGAGCTACTACCTCCCCTCCCTCTCTCCTCTTATTTTTCCTTTTTCTTTCCTACTGCTCTGGTTTCCTTTGGCTTGGAGCCAGTCAGAAGATGCATAACCTTCTTTGCTTCTAAGCAAAAGCTTCTCGATCCCCTTCCTTTGCCTATCCCATTTACAAAAGCCTATTTTGTCACTGTGTTGTCTTTAATGGGGAGTAGGAGATTGATTCTGGTGAGGGAGGGGATTCAGTGGCAGCTATGTGGCTTGCCTTGCACACAGCTCAAAGTGTAACTTCAACACTTACCATCAAAGTCCTAAGGTAGAATCAAGCCAACTATATCAGCCAGCTTGCTTAATGAAAAAATGGCTACTACAGATGTGCAACATCTATGCAGATGCCAATTTCAACAACCCCACTTATTAGAAGTGAGGCATTTCAGTAGTTCCTGTTGCAGAAAGACTATCTTAGTAGGCAGTTAATTAGGATGATTCACATGCAGGATCAAAACACAGAGCATAGAATGGCTAGGAAGAAGACTGTATAACATGTTTTGTCAACTGTGTCCCTGTCTCTGCTTGCTCTACTATTTCTCCCTTGATAAATCTGCCTTTTCTTCATCCCTTTCTCACCAAGAGCCTTGGTGGAGCAGTGGGCTGATGCCTCCTTAAGTAACACCAGCTGCCTGCAATTAGTGCAGGTTTGCATCCCACCAGGCTCAAGGTTGACTCAGGCTTCCATCCTTCTGAGGTAGGTAAAATGAGGACCCAGATTGTTGGGGGCAATTAAGCTGACTTTGTAATAATGCCGCTTGGGGTGTGTGTGAAAGCCCTAACAAGCAGGCATATACATAGAATGAAGGCTACTGCTAAGCTTGTAAGCCGCCCTGAGTCTTCGGAGAAGGGCGGGATATAAATGTAATAAAAATTAAAAAAAATAAAAATAAAACCACACCCCATCGAATGAGGGGAAAACAATGTCGAAGTTTTTTTTAGATCAAAGTGAAGAGTCCCCCTTAAAAGCTTTGTGTAGTTCTTGTAGAAACCACATGTTAACTATGTGTGGTCTATTGAATCATTGTTTTGTAACTTCTGCTATTTCTATGACACTTACACTTTATAAGGCCCTTGAGAAATTGAAACAGAATGCTTTCTATTTCAGTCATGTCAGTAAGAAAAAAATATCTGTCAATAATAACCATTATGTGTGGATGCAGAACCTCTTGGGTCAGTCCCAAGAATATCCAGATTAGTGAATATCACTGACACTGATTTTTCCATAAAATCAAAGAAAACTGTCACCAGTGCATACTTGGTGCCCCCCACATTGTACTAGCTTAAAATGTACTCTATAACCATTTTGGAGAAAAGGCAATAAATACTAGTGGGGGAAAAAACATTCCAAGTCTGACTTGTCTAAGGTAGTTAGGCAATCTGAAAGAGAAATGCATGTACTTCCATAGAATCTCATGGCATAATTCCATCAACACTATCAGTCTGAGTGAAAAAAAAATAGATAGATAACATTCTAGATTGAATGTGCATATATCAGTGTGAATATGTTATTTGGAGTTTTATTCCAGGGAAAGGAAGTGTCCTGATATTCAGCTCATTTAGTTTTGTTATAAACAGACACTTGCATTTGTGACTTTTGATATTTCCCCCAATCACTGGCATGATATTTCAGAACAGGAGAGCCCTATTTCAAGGCAATGAATGCAACTTGACAAATAGGCTGCCTGGTGCTTGAGTGATTCATGGTCTTCTTTGAGGGGTTCTTGGCTGATCCTATTTTTCATTTCTCAATTTCTGGAAACCCTCTTCAACTGTCTCCTGCGTAATTTGATAAGGGAACCCAAATGCAAAACTGCCAGCATGATAGCATTAGGAGTTTTGTAAGGGAAGAAGCCATGAACGTAAAGCAACAAATAAGATAAGGACTTAACTGTTCAAACATATTATAGGGCATATTATGTACACTAGAAAGGTCAGTGTCTAAGCTCTTGACATGGCATCCACATAACCATCATTTCAAGCTTGCTTGCTTATAGTTAAATTGCTTCTCCTCTGTTCCAGCTGTGAAAGCTTCTATAGCAATCAATAACATTTTTCCCAGCTAAAGTGTTCTTTAGCTGTTTTAGTTTGTTAAAATGCCATGAGTGCTTTTTCACGGACTTGACTGTAAGCTGTGGGGACCGAACCCTTTTGCAGCAGGATCACAGTTATAAAGCTTTTTGTCCTCCTTTTTCTTCTCCTCTTCTTGTTCATGCTCTTTTTTTTCTTTATAGAGTTCACACATTCATCTCAGATACTCATAAAATATAGAAAAGCAAGAATTCATTTCACTAACTTAGCTGCAATTTTTTTTTCTGAAAACTGATTTGCTCCCCTGTTAGTAAAGATCTTTCCCCCCCCCCAGCTTTACAGGGTTTGATCAAGAAAAAGAAATCTTATCTGCATTGTGGATTTTATTAACAGTGTGCATTTGCACAAATATCTGGGATTAAACCATACTGAATTCATTATAATTTACTTCCAAACAAAACGCATAGGGTCTAAGTGCAAATTTAAATGATAGGCTTATCAAATTTAAATTTAATTGTAAATTGTCCAAAACACATGGGAGCAACTTGCAGCTCCTTATATCTCCACTGATAACTCAGTATCAATGCTGTGTCCTAATATTTTCCATGGAAGCATGGATTAAGCAGCACTAGTTAAAGATCTGTTCTGTAGACTTCTTTGTTAGGGTGATGTCATCAAAAGACAGTAGAGGTAAACGTAACTATTACCTCTCTAATCCTTAAAGTTCTTGTGTTCCTTAAAAATGTATGCAAAAGACTGGAAGACTGGAGAAAGAGAGACAGAAAGAGACAGTCAACCATGAAAACTACTTCTTTGTCTTCTACACATGAGACCTCCTACAAGTGAGATCCCTCACTAGATCTCGATTCTCTCTATAAATCAAAGAGCCTTTTGATTCACAGTTGTTAAAATTGAAACACAATCTGTACAACCTGTCAACATTATTCTGATGAAGATCAACTCTCTGATTGGGTCCAGAAATAACAACAAGTAAAGTTTTCCAGACTGCTGACAGGCATTAGTGTGTTTGTGTGGGGGGGTATGTGTGTTTGTGTGTTTGTTAATCTATTTTGTATTATGCATAAAATAAACCATCTGCATGATGTAAGATTTCTATTTTTATTACTTTTCCATACATTCCTACACCAGACTGGTATATTAGAGAGTTCCTCTTGATCTTATTTTGACCATTTTACTTGACAGGGACTCCTTTAAAATCCCACAGTGAGCAAAATTTGAATTGGAGCTAATGAGATTAGATTTGAATGTGGATTTTGACTTCCCTCTGAAGCATCGAGGCTCTATTCTTTCTCTGACAAACCACTTAGTGGAGTTACTTTGATAACAACATTTGTTAATCTGCCACATGTTATCCTCACCTCTGTAGTGAATACAGAAACTATAATTGTGATTAATTTACTTAGGATATTAATTGGTTCCATTACCATTTTGGCAGTTCAATGGTAGAATGGAAAATGCTCAGTTAAGCTGCAACCTAAATGCTTGTGAGTGTGTGTATGTGTCCGCGTGCGCATGTGTGCCCACAGGTGGTGGTGGTGGTGAGGAAAACTAATTTGTTCCATCCCATTGAAACCACAGTTCAGATATTCAGTGCTCACTTTTGTAATGTAGCAATAGAAGAGATGAAAATAGTCCATAAGGAACAAAATGCAACTTTGATGATTAGCGGTAATGTCGACCCTAAGTATACTTGCAATTTTAATAGCAACAAAAAAAGCTACAGTTACATTTACATATTTCAGAGCTACTTATTAGAAACACACAGTAAAAAAGTTACAGATTAGAAACAATAAGCCAATTCATGCACTCAGCTCATTATTGATACTTCATTGTATTAACTGAGATATAATAATAATAATAATAATAATAATAATAATAATAATAATAATAATAATAATAATAATAATAATAATAATAATAATATAAAGTTGGAAGGGACTCAGAATATATATAGTCTCTGAGACAAAATGCAACTCCATAGATAGATAGATAGATAGATGATAGATAGATAGATAGATAGATAGATAGATAGATAGATAGATAGATAGATAGATGGATGTATTTTGTCTCAGAGACTGTTGATAACAACTGCAGTAAACCAGACTTCCGGTTTTGCACAGTAGCAACTGGTCGCAGGCTTGCAGATTTTCTACTGATTTCGCCCTGCCTGGGGACCCTAAATGGGTCTAAGTTGCCCCGAAGAAAGAAAGGTGCTCCAGAGATTCTGGAATGGTGGCAGCCATTCCATTCGACTTGGGGAAAGCCTTCTAATCCCACAGGATAAAGGCTGGCTGTATTGCATCGACCAGCCCAAGCTACTAACAACTGAAGTCCAAAAGGACTAACCAGCACACCTGTGAACAGCGTGCTTGAAACTGGGTGAGGTATTCAATCTTCTCTTTTCTATTCTACATTTAATTTCCTGGAAAAGATCCCCAAGAAGCAAAATACCTCTGAAAGGGAATGAGGGGGATTTCTGCCTTATTCTAACAGAAGCAGCGAATTAATCCTTTTACTGAGAATCAAAATATATGAAATTGAAAAACAAGTAGCTGCTGACACCTAGTGGTGGATGAAGATTATGACAGTTATGACTTTAATATAAGACCTGGAAAACCTGGGAAAAGCTAATCTGTGTTTGTGACCTTCAAAGTTTTAATAACAAAAAAAAGACAATAATCTGGGCTGTAGACAAAAAGAGAATTATAAATTTCAGAAAAAAAATCTTTTTTTAACTATTTGGATTACAAATATCTATTTAATTGGGACTCTAAAGCTATTTGCAGAGAAAAGAACAGAAGATAAAAACTCAAAATTCTTGGCCATCATGGATCAGAGACATGTAGAAAGAACATATCAAGAAAGCATAAATATTTCACGGGAGGAGATATATAGTATACTGCAATTCAAACAACAATTACTTTAAACCACAAAGAAATCCAGAAGAACTTTGAAAATATAAATCAATTTCTAAGTTAACTCTACAACAAAAAAATTCCCAGAAAACAACAAAAGAGAAGGAGCAGATAAAACAGATAAATGGATATAGAATTGAGAATAGAGAATTAAAGATGGAACTTAACAAAACAAGGAAACATGATTTAATCCTAGAGGGGGAAAAATACAAGAATTGGAAAAAACAACTTATCTCTTAAGACTACAAAATAAATCTGAGGACAAGAAAACAGATTGGATAAAATGGACTGTAGAGATGTCAGGAACATCGGACAGAAAGGAAATGATAAGAGAAACGGAGAGAAAGAAAAAGAAAAAAAAGATTTTCAACAAATGTGGAAAGGCAGAAGCCCCGTACAAAGACACCACTTGATTTACTTTTTATATCTACAGCAACATTTACTAACATATGGAAAAACTTTTTGATTCAGCAAAATATGTTGATTAAGAAAGACACTGGGCAAAGGAAAAAGACTAAAGTGGAAACCAAAAAAAAATAGATGATGGGATTTACCAGAGAGAATACTTAAAAAAGAAACATTTGTTTGAATATGGTTAAAGAAATAAAAAAAATTGGAATATATATCATATATCATTCTAAGAGGGATGAACTCCCTAAATAATATAGTATGCTTTTTTTCCCTTTTCTGTTCTCCTTCTTGATATAAGTAATATAAAAAAGTTGAAATGACTTAGATAATGTTTTAGATACTTAAATGTGATTGAATTTAAGAAAATTGTAATGGATTAAAAATGTTTTGAATAAGCATTAAAGGACTAGATGATTAGATGTATTAAATGGAATGTTTAAAGATATATTTAAATATGGTTAAAAAGAATAAGAAATGTAGGAAATAAATATATATTTGCTTAGGAGGGATATATATTTAAAGCAGTATGTTATTTTTTATGTTTCTTTACTCTTGCTCTCCTTCCTTTTTTCATTATCTATTCCTTAAGAAATGTAAAAGTGTGAGATGGTTCATATGGAAAAATAGAATTAAATTTTTAAATGTAATTATTTTTGAGAAAATCTTAACCAGTAAGAATACCTAGAATTTCGTGAGAGAAACAAATTAAAATAAGGACTGTAACAGGATCTGTGATAAGGCAACCAGAATGATTGGATAGAAAAAGAAATATTATATTGATGTTATTATTTTTAGGAATAGTGGAAAAAATATATATTTGTTATCTATCAAAACAATAAGAATTGTATTAACTCAATGTTTGCAAAAGAGGATATTTTGGGAAAAAGAGGAAATCAACTAAAACCATTATATGGATTATGGATTATAGAAATCAATTGTTAATGATTGTTTTACAAATGTAAGCCAGTCAACACACTGTTCACCAATTACTGTGATTTATGGTGTTTTTTTTAAAAAATAATAATAATAAATATATTACAAAAAAACAACAACTGCAGTAAACCAAAGATCTTCAAAGAATCATTTTGCAAAGATGCTGTTAAGTACTTGCCCTTCTTTTCTCAAAAGGAAATTTATTTATTTATTTAGTTATATTTATATACCGCCCTATTCCCTGAGAACTCAGGGCGGTTTACAGGGAATTAAAAATCCAAAATACAAAAATTAAAAACCAAATTAAAAAATATTAAATTGACCCTGTACTCAATTAAAAAGAACCCCAAATTAAAAATTTCTCCTCAGTCTGGGCCCGAGAGCTCGAAGAGCCAGGTCTTCAGGCCCCGGCGGAATGATCGGAGGTCGGGGGCAGTCCTCAGCTCCACCGGCAGCTGGTTCCAGAGGGCAGGTGCTCTGAACCTCTCTTTCTTCAAAGAAAATAAAATAAAGGCAAATTATTTCACAGAAGCAAAGCAAACTACTTATGTCCTAATTAAACAGTAGTCACAAACACATGAAACCAAGCCATCACAATAAGCAAAGTCACAGAGCTATTGCAATATATAATTCACTCATTCTAAAACCTGAAACACCCTTTCTGAGTCTGGCAATTGTTAATCTCTGGAGCAATGTCAGTTGCTTTTCCTGCTGTCTTTTCTGCATGCCATGTTGCAAAGAATAGCAATAAATAAGGATTCAAGTAATACAGAACTAGATTGTACTGATATTTCTTTAGAATTCAATGCTATGATTACAAGTATAAGGTAAAGGTAAAGGTTCCCCTGCACATGTGTGCTAGCCGTTTCCGACTCTAGGGGCCGGTGCTCATCTCCGTTTCAAAGCCGAAGAGCCAACGCTTGTCCAAGGACATCTCTGTGGTCATGTGGCCGGCATGACTAGATGCCAAAGGCGCACGGAACGCTGTTACCTTCCCACCGGAGTGGTCCCTATTTTTCTACTTGCATTTTTACGTGCTTTCGAACTGCTAGGTGGGCAGAAGCTGGGACGCGTAACAGGCGCTCACTCTGTTACACGGCACTCAGGATTCGACCCGCCAAACTGCCGACCTTCTGATCGACAAGCTCAGCGTCCTAAGGTGCTCACACATGTCACACAACCTGCCTTGCCTACCCTACAAGGTTCCATCCAAAAAAGGTGCCGGAACTCTGTTCTGAGCGTTCTATGAGAAAAAAAGCCCTGCTAGGAAAAGGTGCTATGATATAACACCATTAAGTGACACTTTATAAAGCCTTAGTAAGAGCATCCTTACTGCATTCAGTTTTGGTCACCACATTATAAAAAAAAGATGTTGAGACTTTAGGAAGGGTGTAGAGAAGAGCAACAAAGGTGATTAGGGGACTGGATGCTAAAACACATGAAGAACGGTTGCAGGAACTGGGTATGGCTAGTTTAGTGAAAAGAAGAACTAGGGGTGACATGATAGCAGTATTCCAGTATTTGAGGGGCTGCCACAAAGAAAAGGCAGCCCCTCTTTTCCAAAACACCAGAAGGCAAGATGGGAAACAATTAATGGAAACTAATCAAAGAGAGAAGCAACGTAGAAGTAAGGACAGATTTCCTAAGAGTGAGAACTATTAACCGATGGAATGGCTGGCCTTCAGAAGTTGTAGTGTTTCAACGCTGGAGGCTGGACAACCACTTGTCTGCAATGGTATAGGGTCTCCTGCTTGTGCAGGGGATTGGACTAGAAGACCGCCAAGGTCCCTTCCAACTTTGTTATTCTGTTATTCTAAGGAAGCATCCTTATTTTTTTTTAAAGGTTGTTTTGCAAATCTATAGTGTGCAACAAATTAGGACTATATCTTGTGGAAGATTTAGCATGATAAATGAACAAGCCGAGACTGTAATTCTTGTGTTTTTTTTTTCTAAAAGAAAATACATTTATGTTGAGTGGGAACTAAGGTGGGAAAAAGCTGGCCAAACTGATTAAGGACCTCAAAGCAAGCATGTCAAAGAATTGAGTATGAAGTGTTTGGAGATAAAAATAGAAATTAATTTAATTTCAAATAATACTTTAATAAAGTATTAAGAACTATTTAATTCTATTTATCTCTTTGTACTGCATTATACAAGGACCCGGTGGCTCAGTGGGTTAGGACGCTGAGCTTGTCGATCAGAAGGTGGGCAGTTTGGTGGGTCGAATCCCAAGTGCCGCATAGCAGAGTGAGCGCCTGTTACTCATCCCAGCTTCTGCCAACCTAGCAGTTTGAAAGCACATAAAAATGCAAGCAGAAAAATAGGGACCACTACGGTGGGAAGGTAACAGCGTTCCGTGCGCCTTTGGCGTCTAGTCATGCTGGCCACATGACCATGAAGATGTCCTCGGACAAGCACTAGCTCTTTGGCTTTGAAACGGAGATGAGCACTGGCCCCTAGAGTCAGAAACAACTAGCACGCATGTGCGGGGGAACCTTTACCTTTACCTTACTGCATTATACATGAAATTTTGGAAATGGAAAGACAACAATTTTACTAATGAGTTTCTTTAAGAGGTTGGGGATAGGAAAAAAAATCCAGCACTTGGTTCAATGTAGTCATGTTATGCTTTGACTAATATTGTGAATGTTTGTTTGCAATGAATACAGAGTTTTAGCATTTTATTCCTCTTTTTTGGTGGCTGATGGGAGAAGTTGGGAATTTGATCAAATGTACAGTATATATCTGCATCTACAGCATGATCAGTGTTATGTATTGGGCTCATTTGTAACACCACATGGTAAGCTGGAGCAGCTAACGGCTCTCCAGCAACCCAGACTCCAGGTCTCCAGTGCTGCTATTGGCTGCCCCTAGGCAGCAATGGGTTACTTTAAACCTATTGGCTGCCACCTAGGGGCCAGGCTATAAATTGCTGCAAGCTGCAGCCCAATTCTCAGTTCAGATCCTGCAAGCAATAAACCATGAGCTTTGTTGAACTCACTTGCTTCGTCTCCTTTCCTGCACGAAGAACTCACTACACAACAATCAGGATACCTTTATCATCTCTGATCCAGCCAGCTTTTGTGCATTTAAGGCCCTCATTTCTTCAGAACAGCTATTTATAGAAGCATAAATATAATTATCAAGGAATCCATGGCTATCATTTTTATTTTCACAAGTCCTCCAACAGAATTGCATCCTGCGAAGTTTGGTTGGGACACACTGGCTTGTCTTCAAAAGTTGTGGGTTCTCTATCATTGGAGGCTTTTAAGAAGAGACTGGACAGCCACTTGTCTCAAATGGCCTAGGGTCTCCTGCTTGAGCAGAGCGTTGGACTAGAAGACCTCCAAGGTCCCTCTGATATTCTATTTTCTATGGTTTCTCTCCTTGCTTTCAGGACTTCTGCAGGAGAAGCCAAAAAGGAGGTGAAATTAACCATTGTTCTTTTTCAGGATTTAAATGCTTTCTCTAGGCTGTTCCCTAGAAATAACAACAGGAACGAGTTCTGGAAATTATAGTAGTTTTCATTCTTGGGTAGAGAGATTTTCTCTGTTTCTGAGTGATTAGGAAATATTGCATTGCCTAAGTTTATTTTACTGCCCTTCTCTGCTAAGCAAGACTACATAGTCTACTTCTTAGTTCCTTAAAAATGTATATTTGATGCTGCAGCCAAAAAGGCAGATAAAGTATTCTTCCTTGCTGTATCATCTATTATTTCTCTAACATTCTTTTTAAGCTTATTTTTGAGAAGATAAGTTAATTTGTCTGCAGGGCGCACAAATGAGTCCAATTTCCATGGCATGTTACATTCTTAAGTGCAATTAAGCAATGTTGTACGAAGTGACACAACATTGTAAAGGTTGCTTTGATGCTTTGTAAAGGCTGATGCTGCCCAAGTGCATTTTAGCCATTTTGCACTTTCGTTCATTTTTATCTATATTTAATATAAACGTAGGCTATATTTCCATTGCTTCTTTGCTTTTTACATTATTCATATCAGATTATAATTGAGCTCCAGTGGCTTAAACCACAGAAAATGGATTACATACTGTAGAGCTGAACTGCATTTTAAGTTAATAGAAAACTGATTTCCTTTTATTGTTGGGGGGGGGGAATTTTTGACTGCCACTTACAAACATTGTAGTTCACACAAGGTTACATTAACATACCAGAGAGCTAGGTTAAGAGGCATCACAACACATGGAAGACTATATGCAGTAGATTTTTGGAACAAAATTATAACTACATTTTCTACTTTCTGCATTTTGACTGCTAACACTGCATACTAGCACTGCGTGCCCTAAGCATGATGGAAAACAAGGTACAAAAATGTTTAGCATTTTAGTAGTATCCTAAAATAGTAGAAAACTACAGCAACTTAGGTTTTAGCTGTTGTATTAAGATATTTTATAGATACATCTATAATATACAATAGATCTGCTTTAGGTGAATCTTAACATTATGTCTACAATGGAGTGAGTAGTGAAAACAACTTAATGAATCTGACATAAGTATTTTAGTTCTTGCTTTAGTCCTTGATGGACCTTCTTTTTTCTCACTATTAGGTTGGTATTTTGTATTCTATTCATTGTCATTTTATAGAAAGTCTCTACATTTCTGTTTGGTATTTAGAATTTTTGTTGTAAAACTGCCTATTGTAATGGTCAATGCCACAGATAACATTTATTTCATAGATTCTTTATCTGTTTAAGTATAATCAAAAATAAACCCAAAGTTGGGAGAACATTGGTGGCTATCCCCCATTCCATGAGTTTGTACATGAAGCAGGGAAGGAACAATGGGTGGAAGCTTGGCAGAGGGAGAGACTGTAAGAAGGAATTTCCTGACAGTGAGAACAATTAATGGAACAGCTACCCTACTGGAATTGTGGGTACTCCATCACTAGAGGCTTTCAAAAGTAGATCGGACAACCATTTTACTAGGATGGTATAAAGTCTCCTGCCTTCATCAGAGGGATGGACTAGAAAGCCTCCAAGTTCCCTACACTAGCCATATCGACATTGTCCCAAAGAGATCCAAGTGCCAATATCTTCTGCTCTGGCTCTTTCTTTCTTTCTTTCTTTCTTTCTTTCTTTCTTTCTTTCTTTCTTTCTTTCTTTCTTTCTTTCTTTCTTTCTTTCTTTCTTTCTTTCTTTCTTCCCAGCTATTAAGTCATAGTCATTTTCTCAGTTCAGTTGATGAAATGCTAGAGAATATTTTTTTATATAGTAGCTTGATCTCTAGAAATGAGAAGGTAGAGATTTTCGCAGCATGCTGATCAAACACTGTATCACATGTTATGATCTGTATTTTAGTCTATTGTGTTAAAGGACCACTTTAGAGACCACTTTAAAACCTGGCAGTCCTAGTAGTTAAGTGATTTCAGATATTGATTATAGTTCCTAGGTCTCATATCACAGTTTATGAAATCGGTTGTATTGTTTCCAAACTTTGGATCATTCCCCAAAACAGCATCTGACTGTTTCAGAACTAGAAAGCATGAGGTGATCTTCACCATTTTCTCCTTTTCATCTCATAAAATAACAAGAGCTATTGTTAAGCCTTGCCTGAGATTGTTTAATCATGTAATTCAATTAACTTGTTAGGCTGAAATTATGTCTGGACCAGGAGAATTAATATGCCCCAGATTGTTTTACTAACATTTCCTTATTATGAAATTATAATCTTTTGACTTTGGGTGACTTCATGGATACATTAATATAACATGAAAGGGATTTTCTATGGACACTTTCTATCTCCCAGCCTAACCTACAGCCCTTTCTATCCAATGACTAACTTAGCCTGATACTTCGATTATACTGGGAATTTCATTTGTCCTTCTTTTACCAACAATGAAGTTGAAGAAATGGCTTTTAAATGGCAATAAATGTATGCTTGTTGTTTGAAAATATAGATATTTCCTGTTGAGTTCACTCATAGGGATGAACAAAGCATCTATAGTTCATATGTGACTTTCTCAATCTGATGAATGCTAAGCATTTCTTTCTTAGTACAATATATTAATAACAGAGAATTTCTTCATCTCTGTAGCATTTGATTTAAAGTTAAAACACCAAGAAAAGCTAAGTACTATCGGTCCTGGTTGGCAGATATTCTTATCACTTCAGGCTATACTCTTTGATTGTGTTTGTTTTCACAACCCCATCATTAAATATACAGCACAGTGCAATACCATTCACAAATGTGCAATCCAAGCAGAAAGCTAGCAATAACAAGTCCTTCACATTTTGCTTTGCTCAATGGCTTTAATCAATTTGAAAGAACTCATTTGGAATATACAAGGTTCCCGTCACAGAGAGGGAAAATTGCTGTTTTCTCTTAATTGCACTTCCCAAATTTAAATTACGTGCATAAAAGAGGGCTTCCCTGCAGAGGTATAAATATGACTGTCATTAGACTATACTTTAAATTTTCTTTACGCACAGATATAGCAGTCTCTGCACTCTTTACACCTGAACATAATGTGATGATCTAAATTATGGGTGGCATCCAGGGAACTCCAGTTGACAGAACAGCTTTTTTCAATAAAATAAAATGTACTTTCCCCTGTTGTCTTTCCACTACTTAAAAAAAACTGCAATAGACGATTGAGAAGGTGTGACACTAGTACATTTTAGTATGCATCTGTGATAGACTAATAAAAAAGGGGGAATATGCAAATTCTCAAATGTAAGAATGGATTTTGTCCAATATTTGAATTTTACACACCAAATTCTGACACCAAATTTGGACTCTTTAATTCTTCCAAAAAATGTCCGTTCTCTTTAGTTAGGTTTTGATAAAACCTGGGATCTTAACCAATTAAGCTAACAAAATGATCTATGTCAATATACGGTATTTATAAAATGAAATGAAGTTACAAAATTACTTTCCATCTCTTCCTCCTCTTCCTCCTCCTCCTCCTCCTCTTCCTCCTTTTACCTTCTATCTTTCCAGTTATATACTGTCAATATGATGTATCAACTGAAGTCAGATGAAAACAAGCTATCTTTCTCAACTTTGCTTTCTTTGAAGACAACATTATTTACCTTGAGAATCAGTTCTCCAAGTCTGAACCATTTCTTGAATCACTTAACAATATGATGGTAGTGTAAATAGTATAACAACAACAACAACAACAACAATAATGCCATTATTATTTAAATTAAATCTGAACACAGCGCTTTTAAGCAATGATAAGGGAAAGATGGCTGCTGTATTATTTCTAAATTCTGCTCATTTTTTGCTTGCTACTGTACATGATCTCTGAATTTCCATCTGATTTGCAATGTGAACTTTTGTATATTATTTTGTTTTTTTGTGCTGAAGGGATCATCCCCAAGGAATACAGCTAATATGCAAAACATGTATAAGCTGGCAATCAAGTAAATACATTGCTTCTAGCCAAATAAATAAAAGTCCATTAACAAACATGCATAACTTTGGAAGTGTTGCTCATAAGTTCAACTTCCAAGTCTGCTATCCGCTTCTGCTTTTTTTCAAGGTCCATAATTTCATATTTGCAATCATTATGAATTATGGATGTCTTTGCCAGGGGAATGTAAAGTGTGATAAAGCAAAGCTTGCACTGCCAATTAATTAAGATCCATTATTTCAAGTTTAAAATAAAGATAAGGATAAAAACTGGAGTCAGGTCTTTGTGGTCTTTGTAGTGGCAGATATGGCATTCCTTTTCCACACATTTTTACCTGACTTGGCAAGTGACAGGTCATATCCAACTCTCCTTTGTGCTCACGTGGATTTTAGAGATCCTTTTAATACATATCTGCTTCATTTTTAATTTGATCATTTCATTTCTAACTTCTTTTTTATGCCATTTATTGGCTGCTTCTTGTTACCTGTATCATTTTTAAATATTATAATATGCTATTATAGTCTCATGTGTTACATTGAATGGTGTCACAGTGCCATCTGGCAGAAGAGTTTACTATAATTAACAAGTTTCCAAATACAGGCATTAAAAAAAAGACACTTTGAAGAGTTGCCTGCACAATTTGAGGGCTAAGCTAGGTTATACAATCCACCCTTTAACCTGGATTTTCCCCTTTCCTCCACATCTTGCCTTTGTTCCTTATCAAATCCTAAAGCAGTTTAATCTTTCCATGCATTGACTTGTAGGTCTTAAAAACTTGTGTTTTAATAAAACTGATTAGTCTAAAAAGATGATACCAAATTTGCTTTGAAAGAGCAGGCAGGACAGCAAAGTTAAGCAAACTTAACTTTATTAGGAACCAGGCAAACAAGAGAAGAACATCGCTCTTATTTATACTAGCAGCTGTCAACGTTTGACCAATCAGGGCTGAGCCTGTTTCCCGCGCCGTCTGCTTCGCCAATCAGCGCCGGCTGGTTTTGACATCTTGGAGCTGTCATCGGTAGCGTGTGCAGTTGCCAGGTGATTCTGACAGCCGAGAGCTGTCAGACGGTGGGCGCCTGCATAGTTCTGTCCGGCAGCTATTGACAGCTGTCAAAAGCTGCCGCGGCTTTTACCTCAGCCCTGCTGGTTTATGTATATTCTTAATGTTAACGTTAATAAACATGTGAATAAATAACATCCCTTACCCCTCCCTCTGATTGAGTTGACGTTTTCCCAATTGTTTCTTTTTTGGGTTACCCCATTCGAAGTCTTCCAAATAGGCGGGGGGTCTTTTTATTCTTTCGGAGCGCCGGGGGATTGTTTCTTCAGTTTGTTCCTTTTCTCCAAGTGTATTGGGATCTGGCTCGGGGGGCAGGGGGCTTGGCTCCCTTGTTTCAGAGTTCCTTTGTGGGAGGAAGTCATTCTGTGCAGGGTTTTGTTGTGGTGCCATTTGTTCGGGGGGGGTTGGTGTGCGGGTGTTTGCGGCGGCGGTTCTGACTGCATTTCAAAGTTCCCCCTTTCCCCCATATTTTGAGGGCTGCGACGCCGTAGTTGGTCAATGTGTCTGCGGATATGGGAATCATTCCCTGTGTCAATGACGTATGATAGGGGACCTGTTTGTTCTATGATGACCCCCTGTGTCCACTTATTGCCGCCTCCGTAGTTCCTAGCCCAGACAGCTTGCCCAGTGCTGAGAGTTCTGTACCGGAGGGGAAGCTCTGGGTCTGGTGGGGATCTGTCAGGATGTAAACGGTCCAGTCTGGTAGTCAGTCGTTTGCCCCAGCGTAGTTCTGCTGGAGACTTCCCAGTAGTTGTGCAGGGGGTGGTGTGTTGTGATAAAAGGAATTGAGCAAGTCTGTGGTGCCAGTTGCCGGTGATGATTTTCCGCAGTGCCTCTTTGGTTGATTTCACCATCACCTCAGCCAAGCCGTTCGTCGAGGGGTGAAATGGAGCCGTGGTGGTGTGCCTAATAGAGTTCGCCGTTGTGAAACTCTGGAATTCGTGGGAAGTAAATTGGGGGCCGTTATCGGAGACTAATACATCCAGAAGCCCATGTGTGGCAAACAACCCCCTTAAAACTTGTATTGTGGCTGCAGAGGTTGTGCTCGTAACTGGGGCCACCTCTAGCCACCTAGAATAACTATCTACGACTATTAGGAACATTTGTCCCTGGAATGGACCTGCAAAGTCTAAGTGGACGCGTGACCAGGGTGTCTTGGTTGTTTCCCATCTGTGTATGGGAGCTTGGGGCTGAGCTGCTCTGACAAGTTGGCAGGGATAACACCCAGCCACATGTGATTCTATCTGCCTGTCGAGGCCGGGCCACCAGACGTAGCTTCTGGCCAGAGCTTTCATCTTGACTGTGCCTGGGTGACCTTCGTGGAGGCTTTCCAAGACTTTTAATCTGTGTTTTTCGGGTATTATTACCCTGCTGCCCCATAATTAACATCCCTGATGGGAGGATAATTCTTTTTGTTTCAGAATGTAAGGTTGGAATTCTGGGTCTGGGGGTGTGGATTGCCAGCCTGAAGTGACATAGCCTAAGACTCTGCCCAGGATTTTGTCCGCAGCTGTGGCTGCAGAAATGTCCCTGACTGATAATGAGCATTCTGGCAGTTCGGATATAGCTAGGATCTTTCCAGCTGGTGCAGGGTCTGGGTCAATTACTGGTAGGGGAAGTCTGCTAAGCCCATCTGCATGACCCATGCTTTTCCCTGGTTTGTATTCCAAAGTGAATGAGTAGGCTGACAAAAAGGTGGACCATCTGAGGATGCGGGGGGATAATATTTGGGGCGTCTGTTTGTTTACTGTAAAAATTCCTAATAGGGGCTTATGATCCGTAAAAATGGTAAATTGGCGACCATAGAGGTAGTCGTGAAACTTTTTTACGCTAGCTACTATGGCTAAAGCCTCTTTATCTATTTGAGCGTAATTGCGCTCAGGTTTTGACAATGTTCTGGAATAGAACGCTACAGGGGTTTGTGTTCCCTCCTTAGTTAAGTGGCTCAGGACTGCTCCAATGCTGTAGGGAGAGGCATCACATGCCAAACATAAGGGTAGCTGTTCGTTGAACAGTGCCACCGTAGCGTTGCTAGTCAATAAGTTTTTTAAAAGTTTAAAACTTTCGTCGTGCTGAGGGGACCAAACCCAGGGTTTGCCTTTGTCTAATAACCTATGGAGGGGTTCAGCAATTGAGGCTTTGTGAGGCAGGAAGGTATGGTAGAAATTAACTAACCCTAGAAAGGCTTGCAGTTCCTGTTTATTCTTTGGGATGGGCGCTGTTTTGATGGCTTTTATTTTAGATTCAGTGGGGTGAATTCCCTTTGCATCAATTTTAAACCCTAGGAACTCCGTTGAGGGTACCCCTATAGAGCATTTGTCTCTTCTTAATTTGAGGCCAGCCTTCCTGAACCTATGGAGCACATTTGTTAGTTTGTCCGCTAAGTCGTTTTCTGATTCCCCTGCAATTAAGATGTCATCAAAATATGGGCAGACCCCAGGGATCCCTTTTAGTGTTTTTTCCATGATTTCTTGGACGATCCCTGGGGCTGCGGAGATGCCAAATTGAAGGCGGTTAATTTTGAACGCTCCCTTGTGCGTGACAATTGTCTGTGCTAAGGCGGTGTCAGGGGTGACAGGCAGCTGTAAATATGCCTGCGCCAAGTCTAACTTAGCGAAAATGGCGCCTGACTTAATGGCCGCGAGGATGTCTTTGACAGCCAGGACCGGGTAGGCATGGGCGTTTAATGCGCGGTTCAGGGTTGCTTTATAATCAGCGCATAGTCTGATTTGGCCATTGGGCTTAATTGGGGTCACTATGGGTGTTTCCCATTCGGCCCCTTCAACTGGTTCTAAAACTCCCAAAGTAACTAGCCGATCTAGTTCGTTTTCTATTTTTTCTCTCAAGGCGAAGGGAACTCTCCTAGCCTTGATTCTGATGGGCATTACATTAGGGTTCAGTTTTAGTGATACTGGGGATCCTGTGTATTTTCCCAGTGAGCTGTCAAAAACGTCCGCGAATTGAAGGCAGACAGATTCTAAGTTTGACAGCTGAGTGGCGTTGACGCCTGTCAGCGCTATCCCTAGTGCCTCGAACCAGTCCAGCCCTAGCAGGCTGGTCCTGTTTTCCTGGGTAACTAGTATAGTAAGGGGTCCCTTAAATTGTCTAAACTCCGTTGGGACTGAGGCCTTTCCCCGGAGCTTAATGGGTGTTTTTTGAAAATTCGCTAGGCGGAGTTTAGTGGGGCGTAAGGCAGGCTGTTGCCGGCTGCGATTACAAATGTCCCTGTAAGTTTGCCAAGAAATGAGAGAGACGGAGGACCCAGAGTCCACTTCCATCTCGCAGGGGATTCCGTGAATTAGAACGTCCACCTTGACTTTGGGCTTAAGGTTGCTGTGGACCGTATGCTCTCTCACTTTTCCCTTTACGTTTTGCACTAGGGGTTTGGATTTATGCCTGTCCCTGGGTGCGGGTCGGTTTGTACCTGCAGACGTCACCTCCAATTCATGTAGGTTTTCTCGGCTCCGGCTCCGGCACACGGCTTTGAGGTGACCTGTTTTTCCGCATCCATGGCACTTGGCACTGCGGAACCGGCACGATGCTCTCGGGTGGCTTCCGCCGCAGCTGGCACATTTAGCTCTGTTAGGCTGGTAGCTAGTGCTCTTGTTGTTGTTGGCAGGGCCCCCTCAGTTGTTGCGCTGAAGCCTGAGCCTCTCGAACCGCCGCTGCACGGCATCGATGTCCATGGAGATGTCGACGTCCTCTGGCCCGCTGAAGGTGCCGTCCTCCTGGTGCACGGACCCACTGGGCCCGCTATCAGGGGAACGTTGGTTGTCACTGTGGCTGTCTTCGTAGGCAATGACTTCCATGGCCACTTCAGCCAGCGTCAGCGCAGGTTTGGTGATCAGCTTCCTCCTCAGGCGCTCATCTTTAAGCCCGATGACGATTTGGTCCCGGATTCGGTCCTCTAAATCGGGGAACCGACACCGCCGTGCAGCGTGTCTGACCCGGGTTATAAAGTCATTAGTGGGCTCATCAGGAAGTTGTACTCGTCGGGCGAAATTCACCCTCCAGAAGAGCTCTGACTTCGTGGGCATGAAATGTTTACTCAGCCCCTCGGTGAGTTCTGCGTAGGAGATCGTTGCGATGGGTTCTGGACTGAAGAGTCCCACAGTGGCATCGTAGATGGTGGGCCCGCTGAGACAGAGGAGGGGGGCTGCTTTAGCCCGATTGTCGGTTATCTTCTTATTTTATTTTTATTGAAAAGTTTTATAAAATACAGTTTTCCTTTAAAAGAACCCCCCTTCCCCCTCCCTCCTCCCCTCCCTACCTCCCCCCTATCTCCCCCCCTCCCCCTCCCCCTCCTCCCTCCCCTACCTCCCCCCCTCCACTTCCCCTCCTCCCCCCTCCCCCCCCCGACTTCCCAGAGCAAAATACAAGGTATATATCTAAAAGGCAATCATAAACAATCATATACTAACAATTATAAACTCTAAAATCCATCACTCTCTAGCTTGTATATAGTAAACCAATCCTTAATAATACTAAATATATATAAAAAAAACTAAAGTAAAAGAAAACTAGCATCATTCCCATCTATGTTCTTCCACAATTCACTATTACCTTAACATATTCTCATTTGCACATTAATAAATAGTTCTTACACAAATTAACCCACATTAACCCACAAAACTTTCTTCCTCTTCCTCTGTAGTAAGTTGTCCATTAATTCCAAATTAAAAAAAAAAAAAAATCTATTACCATACATAGCATCCCAAAACTTTTTTTTTTCCTTTTTTTTCCTTTTTAAAAAAAACACAACTACCACTTAGCTATAAATATTTTGTGGAAGTTCCATAGATTTCTACTGGTCTTATTTTTTTTTCTTTTTTGAGCGTTTTAAGGCAGCACGCGTCACCCTCTGTTCTCTAAGATCATCCAAAAGAGTTGCAGCTTGAACTCCTCCTGTACCCTTCTCGTCTATCTGTGCATCTTCATCCTCTTGATGTTCTCCTTCTCCAGATCCCTCTGCAGCTTCCAGAAGTGTTGATGGGGTTACTTCCAAGACATTATTATAAAAATCATGCGCTTGCTTCACATTACTCAAACAGTATCTTTTACCATCATACATGAAGCTCAACCCAACTGGGATCTTCCATCTGAACCTTATATCTCTTTGCTTGAGCTCTTGCACAAGAAATATAAAATCCTTCCTTCTCTTTAAGATCTTTGGAGGAATTTCTTTTAAAACCAAAACTTGTTGACCAGCAATCACAACTTTGGTATCGTAGGCAGCTTGTATAACTTCATCTCTAATTTCCCTTTTTACGAAATAAACCACCACATCTCTAGGCAACTTTCTCTGTTTAGCAATCCACGAATTCACACGGAACACTTTGTCCATACCTTGTTTTAATTCAGATGCTGGATGGTTCAATACTCCCTCAAAAGCCTCAGAAACCAGCTGCTTTAAATCTTCCTTAATATCCTCTTTTAGGCCTCTAATTCTCACAGCAAACTGCATCCAGAAGAGCTCTGACTTCGTGGGCATGAAATGTTTACTCAGCCCCTCGGTGAGTTCTGCGTAGGAGATCGTTGCGATGGGTTCTGGACTGAAGAGTCCCACAGTGGCTTCGTAGATGGTGGGCCCGCTGAGACAGAGGAGGGCGGCTGCTTTAGCCCGATTGTCGGTTATCTTCTTTACCACCAGGTACCCTTCTACCTGGCCTAGATGTGATTCCCAGCATTCTGGGTGGCGAGTGTTGAACTCGTGAATATGGCCATGGTTCGTCATGCTGTCCGGTCGTGGGTGCTGCTGCTTGCGTTGTGTGGAAGCTAGGCTTCCCTTAGTGACTTCAGCGAGTGACTAGCTCTGGCTAAGGGAAAAAATCTCTTCTCCCCTTAGGCGGTGACTTCAGCTACGCAAGCAGGCATCCCACCTTCGTCGCCAGTGCTTTGAAAGAGCAGGCAGGACAGCAAAGTTAAGCAAACGTAACTTTATTAGGAACCAGGCAAACAACAGAAGAACATCGCTCTTATTTATACTAGCAGCTGTCAACGTTTGACCAATCAGGGCTGAGCCTGTTTCCCGCGCCGTCTGCTTCGCCAATCAGCGCCAGCTGGTTTTGACAGCTCGGAGCTGTCATCGGTAGCGCGTGCAGTTGCCAGGTGATTCTGACAGCCGAGAGCTGTCAGACGGTGGCCACCTGCGTAGTTCTGTCCGGCAGCTTTTGACAGCTGTCAAAAGCTGCCGCAGCTTTTACCTCAGCCCTGCTGGTTTATGTATATTCTTAATGTTAACGTTAATAAACATGTGAATACATAACAAAATTCCTTCTGATTTTTGTCTATAATAGGCAAATTACAAGATAGTGTTCCAGTATCTCAGGGGCTGCCACAAAGAAAAGGGGGTCAACCTATTCTCCAAAGCACCTGAAGGCAGGACAAGAAGCAATGGGTGAAAACTAATCAAGGAGAGAACCAGCCTAGAACTAAGGAGGAATTTCCTGACAATTAGAACTATAAACCAGCGGAATGGCTTGCCTTTAGAAGTTGTGCTCCATCACTGGAGGTTTTCAAGAAGAGATTGGGCTGCCATTTGTCTAGAATGGTATAGATCCCTTCCAACTCTGTTATTCTGTTATTATCATTATACAATAACCCAATCCCTTTTCTACACTCACCCAGCGTTATGTATGACAGGTGAACAGAAACTAAATATGCCTGTTTTCACCACACCCCAGTAGATTCACCTAAAAAGCAAAATGACCACATTAAAATATAATCAAGTTAGTAATAATTTATAAACATACAAGAGTAAGTAATTTGTACAGTCCTGACCTTAACATTTGTTGCATGAAGTGAAGGCCAAACTTTCATATGAGAATTTTTACTGGATAAAGAGCCTCTAGATAGCATTTTTCATTTCATTTGGAATCAGTTGGCTACTAAATGATGCAGCACCTTGCTGTTACCCTTTGAAATTTACCACTGAAGGGAACTCATTCATTTTGCCAAATGTTGCGACTGTTTCTTACTGAATCAGAAAAACAAAGAGCAGATAAACCATAAAGTTAAACCTAGTGGGCTTGTAAAAGCAAGTTGATGCTTTATTGTGGTATTCCAAAACAGTCATTATGTTACTGATTGCAAATGGCCTCAGTGATTCCAAATTCAGAAAAACACAGTTGGAAGGGACCTCTTGAAGCAGGACACCTTTTACCATTCCAAACAAGTGGTTGTCCAGTCTCTTTTTAAAAGCCACCCACAACTTCTTAAGGCAAGTCATTCCACTGGACGATTATTCTCACCATCAGGAAACTTCTCCTTAGCTCCATGTTGTTTCTCTCCTTGATTAGATTCCATCCATTGTTTCTTGTCTTGCCTTCTAGTGCTCTGAAGAATAGGTTGACCCCCTCTTCTTTGTGGCAGTCCCTTAAATATTGGAACACTGCTATCATGTCACCCCTAGCCCTTCTTTTCACTAGACTAGGCAAAGCCAATTATTGCAATTGGAGCCCCTTAATTATCTTTGTTGTTTTTCCCTGCACTTTTTCCAGAGCCTCAACATCTTTTTCATATTGTGGTGACCAAAACTGGGCCTCTATTAAAAGCAAAGTGACACATTAAGGAAAAAATGTTCAATAATATACGGTATGTTGCATTCTGCACATCAAAATAGGAAACAATAACTGTTGTCTTATATAAATCTTTTAGTTAAATCTGTTGGGTCCTTTTAGAAAAAAATATTT
Organism: Vipera ursinii; assembly: GCF_947247035.1. NCBI lineage: Eukaryota > Metazoa > Chordata > Lepidosauria > Squamata > Viperidae > Vipera > Vipera ursinii. The sequence continues at coordinate 101,978,057 of NC_139514.1, read as the reverse complement.
AAAAAAATATAAATCACTTTTACTGTAGAATGAGTGGCTGACCTTGGATTTGGAGAAAAAAAAGTCCTACAGTCTGAAATTTTGTATCATGCTTCTCACCAAACACCTTTGCTTTAGGCAATGCTAATAGTTCTTACAATTGTTACTAATTTAACTGTTCTAGAAATATGTTTTTTTTAAAAAAACATACCTGCTAGCATTATTTTCTTAGGTGCATGCCTTTGTGATGATCAGTAGCTGAAAACCAATTTGTATTATAATTATGCAGTTTAAAAATGACCTTGTGGAGGACAATCTTTTCAAGAGGTGGGAGAAAAATGGTAAATAGTTTCTCTTGGATTAAGGAGAAAAAGTATAAAATTGAAGTTTGCTTCCTTTAATGTTCCATCTCGCAAAAATAAATAAATAAATAGAAATCCTCCACATTTCCCAGAATGCACCACAAGAAATGCTTTCAATCTGCACATGCAAAGTAAATCAATTTACGCACATGTAGATGCTGTTCCCCAAAGAGGAAATGCTAGTCTTACTGAGGCTCTCTTGTTAGACTTTAAGGCCAATAAATAAATAATTAAACTAGAGATCTATTTAATGTAATTTAGTCACAGAATTTACACATTCTTTTCCACTATGTGGAGCTTTCAATTTATTGAGGCAGGATTGTAGTCTACCACCTTCTCCCCTTGGACACTACTGAGGCTCTCTTGTTAGACTTTAAGGCCAATAAATAAATAATTAAACTAGAGATCTATTTAATGTAATTTAGTCACAGAATTTACGCATTCTTTTCCACTATGTGGAGCTTTCAATTTATTGAGGCAGGATTGTAGTCTACCACCTTCTCCCCTTGGACACTATTGCTGCAATCTCTCACCTTTCTCTCCGAGGAAAGCAATGGCCCAAACTATATAGATTCCCATAGTTAAAGCATCAAAACCCATATATGTGGGCACATTTTAGCTTAACATAAAAAAATCCTTCTTTATATTTTATTGAGCACATCAGCTGCAGCATCAATTATAACCACTCTTTCAGATCAGCACAGGAATTATAATTCTTTTCTGAGATACAGAACATCTTGGCTTGAAAAGCTGGTGGGAATGTTTTCTTGTTTTTGAATTCTGTTTTTCTTCTGAAGCTTCCTACTTTCTTACTGGCTTTTTTTTTTTCATTTTCCACCCCCTTTTTAAAACTGATTTAGAAAACTGATACAATGTAATGTTGATTTTATTATTCTTCATAGATTGTATAAACAGTCAAAGGCTCATCATGAAACTAAGTGGCTCATTCTTCAAATTTGTGTAGTTGCGATCCTGGTCATTTTCCCAATTCTTCAAAATAAGTTATTATTGGTTTATAGGTTAAGATATGACAAAAGTATATTTCTGCTCTTGTCTAAGGATGAAATCAGGAAATAATTAGATGATTAGTTCTGTTGCAGAAAGGATCTCAAGGGCCGAAAATGTTGGAGGATCTCTGAAATTTATTCATAATTACATTAAAACACCTTGGAAGGAAAATACTGTAGATATGGAAGTTTCAAACTCTGAATCAAGAGGAAGTTTCATATATATTTATATATTTACTCTAAAGGTAAAGGTTCCCCCGCACATGCGTGCTAGTCATTTCCAACTCTAGGGGCTAGTGCTCATCTCCGAAGAGCCAGCGCTTGTCTGAGGACGTCTCCGTGGTCATGTGGCCGGCATGACTAGATGCCAAAGGCGCACGGAACGCTGTTACCTTCCCACCGTAGTGGTCCCTATTTTTCTACTTGCATTTTTACGTGCTTTCAAACTGCTAGGTTGGCAGAAGCTGGGACGAGTAACAGGCGCTCACTCTGCTACGCGGCACTCAGAATTCGACCTGCCAAACTGCCGAGCTTCTGATCGACACGCTCAGCGTCCTAACCCACTGAGCCACCGCGTCCCTATCAAATACAGAATGCTCCTTAAAATGGCATCTTTTTAGCAGCTTTAGTATTTGGATTTGATGCATTGTATGAACCCCACAAGACACAGCCATCTCAGCATGGAATTCTGTCACTGTTGTTTCCTGAAATAAAAGAATATTAAGTATGAAAGATAAAAAAAAGAAATAATTATTGGATGGAACTCTTGGGCAACATTTCATACTAATAAATGTGTCCATTGTAAATAATAAGACTATAATTTAATATCCTATGTAATGTATTATTATGCATCCCTTGGCCAGCACTGAAATGGTTTTAATGATTAATTAATTACTCCAAATTGTCACAAAGAAGAGACAATGTTCTGAAGAAAACCATAATTAAATTTCACACTTTTAGAGGAGTTGAGAAGTTAAGACATGTGTTAGCTATATCTCATAATGTTTCCCAGATGTCAAATATTATTTTATGTTTTTGAACCAAAGATAGAACATTGGTGCCAATTTCTGTGCTGAGTTTGGAAACTAAAGAGACTATTAATTCCTCTTGTAGTGACATGCTTTTCCAGACTATGCATTTTCTAAGAAATAAAGTAAAGGAAAAAGCATTCTCAAGTCAAACTCAGTTGCTGGTGTCAATAAAAGGACATCCATGCAGTCTTCTTAGTGTCAGCATGGAAATGATTCTCCATTGCCTTCTCCAAAGATTTGAGGGTGGGATGTGACTTTCTACTTTAATCTATAGCCCTGAAGTTCCCACTCATTCAAGTCCAAATTTTGTTACTCTAACTTTTAGAATAGGATGGATTAAAGAAAAATGTAATTAATATTTTATTTAATCTTCCTTATTCATGTGGGTTTCTAGGAAATGTAGTTGTTTCTTTAAAATAAAATTCTCAACTGTCTCTCTAAATGTGAGTAGTAATGATGCCATATTAAAGTGATGAAAACAGACTACAGTATATTAGCCTGTAATTCAAATAAGTAATATGCCATCCATTGAAGAAAATCGTGCAAAATTGTAGCTGGTTTAATATGTTAAGCTTAATTATTAAAAAGTCAAGGAATTGTTTTGTTCTGTCTTGCTCAGAAGAACAAATATATCAGTTGAATACCATTCCACATGTTTGTATCTCAACCACAATCTCTAAAATTAAGTGATATATGGCTTCCAGTTAAATACAAATAGAATGTTGGGGAAAAAAATATGCTGCCATTTTGTTCTAACATTTTGTTAGAACATTTTGTTCTTTTTGTTCTTGTATTTGCTTATTATGCTTATTATGAAACTAAGTCATAATCTTATATAATTTGCTCATTATGAAACTAAGTCATATATACAGCAAATTCAATGTCCAAGTAAATAATTGTTTTTTATCTTTGTTAAAGCAACTATATATAAAGTATGAGTAAATTTCTAGATAACTAGCTTTTTATTTAAAATTTTTATAAGCTTTATTTTCAAGTAAACCCTCGCCCGCAGATGTTCAACAAAATAATTAACATATAATATTTTATACAATTAAGTTTAGACAGACATTCTCCAAGTCTGTTGTATAAAATTTATACGGTACATTGTATAAAATTAAGTGAAATGGCCCTCTGGACCATTATTCCCCACTAGTTGAGGTTAGCCACATTACATGTATGTACCCTTGGGAAACCTGAGGACTGATTATATTGTATTTAGATGAATGTTCTTCCACAATCTTGCTTTTTTCTTCTTTAACATTTTTAAGAGCTGTTATATTGTTTTAATTGTTGGTAGAATGCCACTCAGAAACACATTTAGTGAGATGGGAGGCCATATACGTTTATTAAACAAATGCACAAACAAGCTAAGCAGTTAGGATGGCATGCAGAGGAAACTGCCATGGTGGAGGGTGGGAAGTACAGCAATTATGATTACAAAAGCCCATTCCAGTTCAATACCAGTAAAAAAGAAAAACAAGAAAAAAACAGCATGGTGGCACAAAGAACCCTCGGATCAACTGAGAGAAAAAAGGGACAAGTACAAAAAAATGGAATGAGGGACACATAAGTAAGGCAGAAAACCAGCAAATAACTGAAACCTGCAAAGATGAATTTAGAAAAGTTAAGGTTTTGAATGAAGTAAGATTTGCAACAAATGGAAAGAAAGAAAGAAAGAAAGAAAGAAAGAAAGAAAGAAAGAAAGAGAGAGAGAGAGAGAGAGAGAGAAAGAAAGAAAGAAAGAAAGAAAGAAAGAAAGAAAGAAAGAAAGAAAGAAAGAAAGAAAGAAAGAAAGAAAGAAAGAGGTCAATCAGTCCACTAATGGGAGAAGATGGCAAAGAAGTAACAGGCAGTAGAGAGAAAGCAAAACTGCTTAAGTTATACTTTGCATCTGTCTTCACACAAAAAGGAAACAATCCTCCTTACCAAAAAGAATCCATCCAGAGCTGAGTTATTCTTTTACCTTATTTTTGCTTATTTTAATTTGCATTCCTAACCTGTCATTTATGGTTCTGTTTTTTGTTAAGCAGGCTGAGGCTGAGCAGAGGGATCAAGCCAACTGCTCCCATTGCTTTAGGCAAAGAAATGGAACAGCTCCTGTGGTCAGCAAGAATGAGGAAGTGAAATTCACACCTTCCCACCCCACCACCCCAATCCAACAACGTGCAAGGCAGAGAGACAACAAGCACAGTGCCAGTTGGCCAGATTACTTGTGAGAAAATAGTCTTACCTATTGTGAGGGGCCATACCAGCACTATCTATTTAATTCCACCCAAAGAGATGAGCTTTGCTGGAACAATATGTGTACATACCTTGTTCCCCAATTTCTGCTTCTCATGTTTTGCCTTTGAACTTATGTTGAACGCTGGACCTCTGGTTTGTGCCTTGACCTTGTGCCTTGCCTCGTGGACTCATACAAGTCTTTGAAACTCTTGCTTGGTGGAACATCTTTGTTCTAGTTTTGGAAATTGAGACCGTTCCTCTTGCCAGCTCCTTAGAACTCCTGGTGGAACTTAGAGGAGGTGTAGGGGGCTTTTGTTATTCAAGAAGTGCTGGGAATCATATACTTGGCTTGGGCACCTCAATTAAAACTTTTAAACCTACCACTGTGTATGCATGTGTGAATGGAACAGCACAGAGTGATGCAAAGTATGACTTAAGCAGTTCTGGTTTTTTTTCTTTCTTTCTATTGCCTGTTACTTCTTTGCCATCTTCTCTCATTAGTGGAATATACATAGACATTAAAAAGCACTGTGAGAATTAGGTGTTTAACAGATTGATGACAAGAGGGGAAAAACTGTCCCTGCATCCAGTTGTTTTGGTATGCAATGCCCTGAAGCATCATCCAAAGGTGAGGAGTTGAAACAGTTTATGTCCAGGATGTGAGGTGTCTGTAGATAGCCGTTCAGCCCTCCTTCTGGCCCACATAATGTACAGTTCTTCTATGGAAGGCAGGCTGGTTACAATTGTTCTTTATGCAGTCTCAACTATCTGTTGGTCTGTATCTGACCTGTTTGCTTACAGTACCAAACCAGACAGTTATAGAAGTTCAAATTACAGACTCAATGATTCCTCTGTAAAACTATATCAACAACTCCTGGGGCAGTCTGAACTTCCTGACTTGACACAGGAAGAACATTCTTTGATCTTCCTTTTTTAATGATGGTTCTAATGTTAAGTGTCCATTTCAAATCCTGGGATATTATAGAACCAAAAAACTTGAAGGACTCTACTGCTGATACTATGCTGTTGAACATAGTAAGAGGTGGTAGAATAGAAGGGCTCCTCCTAAAATCCATTCTCATCTTTACAGTTTTGTTTGTTTAAATAAACCCTTGGAATGTTAAGGGAAGTCCTGTTTTGCAGTGTTATACCATCTCATACTGGTTATTTGTGATAGACCAAGAAAGGCAACAGGCCAAGGAAATGCCAATCAACTGGAAACAAACAGTGCCAAAGGAAATCCCAGCCATGATGCCCATCTCAGAGTCCATGGCTTGCATCAACAGGCTAAGCCAACCATGTTCATAAACTTTGCCTCCTGCTTTGGTGACATTCTTCAAGTCAGCATCTGTACAGTTCTACAACAGCTTGCAGCAACTGATGGGAATGCCTTTTTGCTTGAAGTTGTCACTCATTTTCCAGTCCACAGCAGTGCAATGTTTTCTGGATATCATCAATTGCTTTTCCAGGGTTATTTGTGGTCCTATTTTTATGCTTCACAGCATTTTCATAGTTTTTCTTAAAACTATCCTTTATCTGAAGACAAAACCCAGAATGGCAGCCACCAGCACCACAAGGAAAATGAGGGTTAAGCATGTTTTAAGCCAGATTGGAGGTCATCTAGTCCAACCCTCTGCTCAGGCAGTAAACCCTATACCACTTCAGACAAATGACTGTCCAGTCTCTTCTTAAAAACTTCCAGTGTTGGAGCATTCACCACTTCTGGATGCAGGTTGTTCCACTGGTTAATTGTTCTAACTGTCAGAAAGTTTCTCCTAAATGATGAAATGTCCACTAAAAATGGGAAATCTGAGAAATTTCAAAGCATTCAAATTGAGTTTACAATAGTATGATATGTATTTGTTGCAGGACATGAATGTTGAAAGAAGTAAAAATAACTACATCTAAGAACATGTTTCTGGAAGGAAGAATTAGGTATATCAGGATAAACATAAAGGCAGAGTAAGACAAGAATACTTAAGGTTTTATAGTAAAACAGAATGCTTGGGTATACTTGGGTATCTTGACTCAATACTAAAGTGAGTGAGCTGTATGGTAGTAATTAATTAATATGAATCAAACTGCAGAAAAAAGTATAGTATATGAAGGGAAGAGTGAAATAGGTCCAGAAAAAAGTAAGTCCCAGAAAGTTGTGATTGGATGGTTTTGGTGAGATCTTGAAAAGGGGAACTGGTTTGACCATTAAAAAAAAAAGCAATGCATAAAACAAGATATAGAATGGGGGTAGAAGTAAGGGTTATTTTAAAATTAGGAGGAATATAGTAAACAATATTAATATAAATTAGATTGCCCATCTTTTCTTTTGTCGTATAATTGCTTATACCTTTGATTTATTACTTCTATTACTTCTTTTTGGCACATTGCATAATCCTGTTTGCCCCAAAAGGAAATAGAGTGATGGATAAGCATAGACATGGGTACAACTGGATCACCATATAGTGAAAGTACAGTAAAACTGTACTGTAACTAGAGGACCATGCCAGGTATGAGAAAGGTTTAGATATGAATTTTTAAACTGAAGAGTAATGTTACTGCTCCATGTTTAATGAAATGGGGAAACTGTATATGTTGTTTTCCTGTTTAATGATTAATGGATATACAAAAAATATTATGTACAGGGCTTTGAAATTTGTATATGCCAGTGTATTGTTGTTGATGATGAAACTATATACAGTTTTTCATCAGTGCCACTAGGAAAAATCAATCACTAAAATAAGCAAGGTCTCCTAACTCTTAAATTATTCAGCAAATGAGGAGATAGGAAATCATAGCATGAACTGAGTCAAGATAGTTTCTGAGGAAAAGGTTGACTTTATGACTCATAATTTGCTTGAGCCAGTAATCATAATACTTCCACTTCCATTCTGCCATCTGCTTTGTAGACAGTGGCAATATCCAGAATAATTTATGACAAATTTATGGTTGCTCTTATAAGCAGCTCTGATAAATGATAATAGTTTTACTTAGAGAGTGGCATATAAAATGCCAATATTCAGTGAATAACTTTCTGTCATTCTTATTTTATCTCACACTTGGAAGGACACCTTGACATACAGTTATGTCTGCTTGAGAACAGCACATTGCATATAATATTTTAACATAGTTATGTTTCCCATCTGTGCAGACTGAAATGAAAAACCTTCTTAATGGGCTATGGTTTCTTATTCAGAAGCTGCAGCCCTATTTAAACAATATATTGGCATATTTCCAAAAATATTTGCTTATAATGTTCTCTATCTCTATCTCCACCAACCCACCCACCCACCCACCTACACACTTTTTTTGGCAAGATATACTATGAACAAGAAGGGTTATTTTCCTCCTGGATAATTTATCTGAGGGGTTTTTTCAGTGAAAAGAAAGATGTGTTTGCTTGAAAGTGTCCTTGACTAATTTTCTCTTATGAATTATCCCTGGATCTCTTAAAGAACTAAGTCTTGAAAAAAAGATCTGTCTGTCTGTCTATCTACTGTATCTATCTATTTTTCTTGGCCTCCTCAAGTCAGTGCCTGCAATTTTCATGGCAAAATTTCAGAAATAGTTTGTCTTCTTCCTAAGGCTGAGAGAGGGATTGATCCAGAGTCATCCCGCTGGCTTTGTGCCCAAGACAGGTCTAAAACTCACTGTCCCCTAATTTTTAACCTGGTGCCTTAACCTCCATACCAAGCTGGCTCTTACATTATCCTAGAGTTGCTGCAATGAAAACTTTAAAGTAGAACTTTGCCAAGTTTTTTTTTTATTAAAGAGTTTTACAAAAAAAGATTTTACAATACATATCCCCAAAACCCACCCACCCCACCCCACCCCCCTCCCTCCCACTTCCCAGAGCTAAGTACAGGGTTATAGATATAATAATCATATTCTAACTAAAAATATCCATAATATAAAATTAACCAAATTCATAATGTGCTTTAACTCTCCTTTAACATAGATACATACAAAGTACTAACACTAAAATTAATAACAATATCCCTCTAAAATCTACTCATAAGCTAAATGGAACTTTTTAGTCCCATATTTATTCTGAATATAATCTATCCATCTCCTCCAGACTGAAATATATCTTTCTTGTGAATGATCCTTCAAATAAGCAGAAATGTTAGACATTTCTGCAAGATTCAATACTTTAAACACCCATTCTTCTATAGAAGGCAAACTATCCTTCTTCCAGTGTTGTCCCACCAGTAACCGTGCTGCTGTTATCAAATTCAACATCAAATTGGTTTCTTTAACATCACAATCTACAACAATGCCCAATAAAAACAATTGCGGAGAGAACTTTATCTTTCTCTTAAAAATCTTTTGAATGTTCCACCAAATTTTAACCCAAAAAGCTTTTATATTTCTGCAAGTCCACCACATATGAGAACTTTGCCATGTTTTGTATAATGCAAAGGACCATAGTTCTTTCTTTATGAATCCTTCCTCAAAGCCAAAGTAGCATCATTATTCCTCATGTTGATGCAACTAATTCAAACATGCATTCATTAACATTTGGAACCAGCTGCCCGTGGAGCTTAGGACTGCCCCCGACCTTCGCACATTTCGCCGGGACCTGAAGACCTGGCTCTTTGAGCTCTCCAGCCCACGCTGAGAATTTTTAACTGGGGTTTTAATTTTAGGGATGATTTAATCTTTTTTAATTTGTTTTTAACTTTTGTACTGGTTGTTTTAAATACCCTGTAAACCGCCCTGAGTCCTTCGGGAAAGGGCGGTATATAAATTTAATAAAATAAATAAATAAATAAATTTAACAATTAACACTAGGACCACCAGAAAAAAGGCTATACATGCAGATGAGTGGCAGCCATAAACTGCCTTTGTAACAATTGTCCCAGACTTGTAAGTGACATAACTGATTTAACATTTCAGGGTTCTAGAGAGGCAATTAAAAGAAGTGTACAGTATCTACTAAAGTACAGGTAGTCCTCAACATACGACAACAACTGAGCTCAATATTTCCATTGCTAAGCAAGATAGCTGTTAAGTGAATGTTGCTGCATTTATGACCTTTCTTATCACAGTTAGTAAGTTACTGCAGTTGTTCAGTTAGTAATATAGTTGTTAAGTGAATCCGACTTTCCTATTGACTTTGCTTGTCAAAAGGTCACAAAAGAAGATCACATGATCCCAGGATACAGCAACTGTCATAAATACATGCTAGTTGCATCTGATCATGTGACCATGGGAATGTTTCAATAGTTGTGAAAAATGCTAAGTCATCACTTTTTTCAGGGCTGTTGTAACTTTCAACAGTCAATAAATGACTGTTTTGATTGAGTTAAGGATTAACAATATAGTGAAATCATGTCCAGTGGACATAGGGATCCTATTGTATGTTCCTCTTTTCCCCTCTCCAAAATGCCATGGACATACTTTTTTTTTCTTAACAAAACTGGGGAAAAATAATTAAATTATCATCCTTACATAATGTTTGAGAATGTCCTCTACTTGAGAAACAGATGTTTGTACTTGATGTTGCTTATGTTCCCCCTTATCCCATAGTATTTCAGATATTTATTGAATATCTTTGAAGAAATGGCCGTGTTCTTTCTTCTACTATCAAATAATAACTTGTCTTACCTGGAGAAAAATCTTGTCTCTTGATTCATTTAATTTTATCTCCTCTTTCAAAGAAGAAAGGAAAGATGTTGTTGTCTGCATAGAGCAAAGGAAGAAGGTGACAATGCTTAGGTTTCCATCATTTGTACCAATTGTGTTCCCAAAACAAATAAACATATTTTGGGGTTGCGATAACCAGAACCTGTACAGTTTCTGTTCTCCAGCCTTGTACATTTTGCTGCACAGCATTCATGTCAGTAACTCAAGTAACTGTTAAGATGCTGACTGAGTAAGGCTGCAGAAGCAATTAACCTGCCTGTGGTCAGCAAATGGGTAATAATTTAATTAAGAAAGCACTCTTAACTTTAAAATACACCATCTCAAAGGTAGCTTAGACTAGAGTTTAAATGCATCTTAAACTATGCATTTATATAAATTCAGAATCAAGCTGAATCCTCCACCCAACAATGTAGATAAGGTAATAAAGGTACAGCACTTGTGCTGAGTTTTAAAGGAGCATTTCAATTTGATGATGCTTCAGTCAAATTGCCACAGTGATGAGAATCAAAGAGGGCCCTGCTTCAAAGCAGCAAATCAGATCAGCTGGGATGTGAAACACTTCATGTTCTTTTGAAGAATGCCACAGCTTCCATGGGTTTTCTTCTGCTTTTGCAGCTGTTATCTGCAATATATAGCAGAGTGTTGAAACTTTACTTAGTTGTATTCAACTCCATTCACTTTTTCACATCTCAAGACATCTAATATAATATCCATGAGCCTTATCTTAGAAAGTATTGGGCTTACTGTTGTCTCAGAGAAGTTTGGGAAAATATCACAAAGGAGCTTTGGGAGAAAAAAAAATGACTTTTCTCTTACCTGTGTGGAGGTGTAACATGGGAGCTGGAACAGGTTCAAAATTTCTCAATAACGCTTGAGTAGGCAGACACACAAGGCTAACAGTAGGTTTTCCTAATGTGTAGTGTGTTTATGTATCAGACCTGCAAATAAGTGGCTTATCTCCAATTGAATTAAATGTTATTTGTGTATGTTGTATTTTTATATTTCATAATCATTGATTGATAAGTAGCAAAGTTCTATCTTGTAAATTTCTACTGTTAAGCAAAGGTAATGTTGCTTGGATTTCAATCACTTTCTTAGCTTTCCTTTTTGAAAATATGAACTAGAAGGCTTAACTTAGCTTTCTCAATTCTAACACAATTGGGAGTTCAGCTGATCTTTCATTTCTCTGATTATTGGCTTAAATATGACAAGCCTGCTATGTACAGTTAGATCAAACTTTATATTCTGCATGAAAGGGATAACTGAAAGTTATTTATCGACGGCTAGGTATAAATTCATGTTGACAAATACTGGGTCAGTTGCTTTCCTAATCTCTTATTTGCTAATACATCTTGCTCCATGGTGATACAGTGGTTAGAATGCAGTACAGCAGGCTACATCTGCTGACTGCCGACTGCCAGCAGTTCGAGTCTCACTGGCTCAAGGTTGACTCAGCCTTCCAGCTTTCCAAGGTCGATAAAATGAGGACCCAGATTGTTGGGGACAATATGCTGACCCTGTAAACTGCTTAGAGAGGGCTGTAAAGAATATGAAGTGGTATATAAGTATAAATGCTTCTGCTACCAGTATTGCTATTGCTTTTTCTCTAATATTTAAGGAAATTTATGTGGGGAATCTCCCTTCCTTTTGTTCCCACCAAAAGAAACTGAGAAGATCAGCTGAGCTGAGAGAGATTTACTATTCTGAAAGTAATAACTCTATTACTGAATTTCCATGCTAGGATCTGGATCTCCCTCTTCTGTCCAATACTGAATCACTGATAATGGGATTGGCAAAGATACATATTTCATTTATTCTGTGCCAGCCTCCATGTTAAACTGAAACTTGGCATGTTTATATCCTACATAGATTCTACTATCTCTGCTGATTTTATCTCATTCCGCCAAAGTATGAAGCGGTTTCAGATGTTTTAAAGTTTCCCCTTTATAGCTTATGGACAAATCTGTGTTTTAAAAATTGAGCCTTGAAGCAATGTGAATTAAATCAAGTCACAAATTTGTATCATACCCTTTTAGCTTTCTAATCTCCAGTCCAAACTGAATTAGTGCTGATGAGTGCAGAATACTATATTTAAATTAAAAGATTACCCACACCACTTAGCAAGCTCATAAAGGTGGTTTGCTAATTAGCAGCAATCTTCCTCCAAAAAAAATCTTTCATGTTTTTTTCTTGATTTTAATGTAGGATTTCTATCTTTTCCCAATAGTTCTTAAAATAAGTTTTTTTTCCCTCACCTTTGCTTTGCCACATCATAACCTGCTCAGAATATATACTGATATAACACTTATGCATACTAAGCAGTAGACTCTCTGCTTGTGTGCTACCAACAGTGTCAAATAAATACTAAACATCCTTAAACAGGTTGTCCCTTTTAAAATCTCATTCTCTACCATTATTTTTTTTAACTTTTTCTAAAGAGTCTGCTAAGGGAACAGATCTCAACTATTAAATTAGTCTTCTATCAATTAGAAGAAGAACAATGATGCCAAAACTAATCTTATTGTCAAGATGACATGAAATTTAACAACCACAAATTAGTTGTTGCTGATTCTCTAGATGTCATCAAGACCAGGCATATTAATCTCTGTTTCATTAAGCTTATTAGATTTTTTAAACTCTGTTGAAGAAAAACTAAGGACCTAGGTGATAAGTAAGCAAATTCCTAGATGAGATCTCACCGAAGCCAGGATTTCAATGCTTGGTCACAGGCAAATTGTAATTATGCTGTTAATATTGGACTATATGGACATTTAAGATGCCTGCAGCCTGGGCAATTTAGGTCCTGGCTTGTTGCCTATGCAGAGAGAATAATCTCATTTACCATGAAGTCCACCTACTTCCCCCACTACCCAATTTTTTTTTTTAGAAGGGTATGTAATTCTACAGAAGATCATGGATTATGGCAATAGAGAAAGAAAATGCAGAAGGCAGAGACACAAAATTAATATCAATTTAGTTTACCTGGTCTGTTATTTGGATAGTGTTCTAATTCATACTTCTTCTTTTTTTAAAAAAAAGCCACCCACTTAAAAAAAAGTTTCACCCATTTACATTTGCAACTTCTCCTAACATAGACAGCTTTTCTATACAATTCCTCCTGTGTACATAGTAATTAGGAAAAATTCCTTGGGCACCTCAATTTAAAAATGCAAATTTCTTTGGAGTTATTTTTGTTCTATACATTTCTGCAATGCAAGCTTTTAAAATGTAAATTTCCTTAAGAACTATATGCACATATGCACATAGATACACACACACTTTTGTATGAATATAATAATAATATAATAATAATATTCATACAAAAGTAATAATAATAATAGTAATAGTAATAATAATAATAATAATAATAATAATAATAATAATAATAATAATAATAATAATAATAATAATAATAATTGGAAGGGATCTTGTAGGTCATCTAGTCCAACCCCCTGCTCAGGCAGGAAACCCTATACCATTTCAGACAAATGGTTGTCCAGTCTCTTCTTAAAAACTTTCAGTCTTGTCTTCTCTTTATATTTTATTCCAGTAGCTTTCAAAGGTTTTTCCTACAAAAGCCCTCATACTAATTTCACATGTAACTCAAATTTGGTGTTATTTAGGATTAAGACTTTTTTTTTGTTCTAATCTTTTTTAAAAGATTGTTTCCAAAGTTAAATACAAAATTTAAAAAGGGGTAAAAAGACTACATAGCACTAACAAAGACATTCTGTATAAAACAGAATGTTAAACATGCACATAAAATATCTCCCTGGTTGAAAACTGATAAATATGTTTCAACAATGATAATTACACCCCCCCACACACACATACACACAAAGGTCTATCTACTATTTTAAAAAGCAGTTAACTGGTAATCCCACTTTTTGGGATTAATCCTGTCCACGTTTTTAAGGGCGATACTTTGATTTCCTAACTGCATTTATAGTGCAACTTAATGCTGGACCTTTTAAAGCAACAGTCAGGTTCACAATCTTTAAATGTCGGTTAAACTTTAATTTAATCCCCTTGAGGTTGCCTTTCTAGATAGATATCTAACAATCTCTTGGAGCTGAATTTTGGAAGGTAGGCTCCAATTGTATGGCTTCTCTGCAAGGTTGACATTTGTGTTAGAAAGCATTAGAAGTCATATTAATAAAAGTTATAGTTCATCATTTTGGATGTGACACCAGGTTACTTTAATTTGGATAGAAAATAATTTTCCATGAAGCTAGCAGATCATGTATTCCCTAAAAAAAACATTTCCAATTATAGAGGAATATTTAAACTGGGATGGTCCAAGGGAATACAGCACAAGTTACGTTATTCTTCTTGAGGTATGCATCACTCTATGAACAGCACAGTAAAGGAGTAAGGAAATAAGCCATAGTTTGCACCAAAAACAGTGCACTGTCCTAATCCAAACTTTCAGATTTAAACAATGATTTATTGATCTGAAGATTAAGAACAACTTGAATTAAACAAAGGGCTGAAGAGACTTATATAGCCTCTGAGAGGCATGAGGGAGAGTAAGATTATAACTATTTGTTGAAAATAAAATCAGAAGTCATTCATATTTCTTAACTTTAGGGGTTTTATCTTTCTCTTTTTTTCTTCTTGAACTTTCTTTTTTTACTTTTTTTACTTTTTTTGTTTCAAATTGCCTTTAATTCTATGAAAAGACTTAATAAATATAAATAAAGCCATTTATTATCAATTATCAGGTGACACCAGCAGAATCATGGTCTGTAATAATCTGTAATATTAAGGATGAATTGTTTTCCATCTTCCAAAAAATATTAATAATGCTTATACATGACTTTGAACTAAGGGAGGAAGGCTGTATTAATGCTGATATAAATAAAGCCATTTATTATCAATTATCAGGTGACACCAGCAGAATCATGGTCTGTAATAATCTGTAATATTAAGGATGAATTGTTTTCCATCTTCCAAAAAATAATAATAATGCTTATACATGACTTTGAACTAAGGGAGGAAGGCTGTATTAATTCTGACATTCTCCAGACATATTAAAACTCCTCTTATTCAAAGACAGAATGACAACAGTTATAATCCAGCACATCTGGCAGGTTCCAGATTGGGGAATGTTGGCTTGGGTAAGAGACATGACACTGACTTCCATCATGAATATTTCACAGATTTTACTTCATTCTTTTTTATTTAATATATAAAATATAAAACACAAAGAAAAATAGAAATAGGAGATTAAGGGAGGGAAAAAAATGAGAAGAGAAGGTGTGAGATACAAGGAAAAAAAGTGTTGACTTCTGACTCTTTTTAGCACAATAATTTTGTGACTTCCTAAAGGCCAGTAGAGTTAGGGTCTTCCTTATGTTGGAGGAAGGGAGTGGATGTCCCATAGGGTAGAGGCCATGACAGAGGCTTAAATCCTTTCCATTAGAGAATAGGCAGTCCTGTTTTGAAACAATATGAATATTTTGTATATTAAGGCTGTTGTACTTTGCAACTTCTGGGGGAGTTGAATCAAAAAAACTTGTTTTTAATGGAGTGAACTTTTAAATAAGGTGAAACTTTCTCATTTCCTCAAATACAGTACAAAGATATGTTTTCTAGTTCATATATTTAGCTTTGTGTCCAGATTTTGAGTAATTGGTTGTAAGGGAGGAGGAGGAGGAAGAGAAGTAGGAGGAGGAAGGAAGGAAGGAAGGAAGGAAGGAAGGAAGGAAGGAAGGAAGGAAGGAAGGAAGGAATATTATTTTCAATAGGCATAAAACAGTATGCCTGATTCCCTTTTACTGTGGACCAGTGGTCCTAATTATTTTGTAATTTTAGATTTGGATTTATTTTGGATAATTTATAAATCTTGAGTATGCAGTTTGCATGTGACCTGACATTTTAGTGAAATAAAATGATCACTATCTTGCCTTCATATGAATCTTCCAGAAATAAGTAAAGAAATAGCTGTTTCTGTCCACAACAGGGACCACAGCAAAATAGGTACTAGAACATCTAGTTCACTGCTATCAACTGCCTTCTTTCCTATATCAATGATTCTTAAAAATTTGCTTCCATAGAAATTTGTGGTAGATTTATATCCCAAATCAAAGACAGGGAAGAGTATCCCAATGGAAAAAGAGCTCCTTCTTTTCTTTTTAGCGTTAGCTTTTTCTCTACAGCGGAGATCATTTTATGAATCTAACAAATATGTGAATACAACCATACAGTTCAACTGTTCCTTCCTTTATTTTTATTTTTTTAAACATTGTGACATGTCTTCCTTTCAAAAAACAATCACTTTCCCTTTCAGGCATACATTTGGCTTGAATTGTAAGAACTAACACCAGACAAATTCTAAGCATGCACTGTTTCATTGGGAAAGACCAAAGAATAGATTATTCATTAAAATAATTATTTAATAATATGGAGGTGTTGACATGGTGATTAAAGATTGATAAATTTGAACCATGGCTCTGTGTTATAAGTTAAGTCATCACATTAATTACTTGAGCACTTTACAGTGTATGGTTTTATCTCTGCAGATAACTAATGAACATTCAATTACTTTGCCCTTCAAAAGTATTGAAAAACACATAAAAGTGTTTTTCCGCTTCAGATGTTTATTTGCAAAGCTTTTAGGGATGTATGAAGTATGTATTGTTTTCATGTTTTTGCACTGTGCCACAACAGGTAGTAAGAGATTCATTCATTAATCAACAATATTTTCTTTTCCTTAAAATATTGTATTCCCTTGTGGTCGTGGGTGAGACGCATTAGTAGTTTGGAGGATGGGCTTCATTTGTTGACAGATTGCCTGGAATGCATTGTCTGAAATGGTATAGATCAGGCATGTCAAACTGCCGGCCCACAGGCCGGATGCCTCACTCCAAAACCTCAACCACCCGAATGACAGCAATGGGGAAGAAGTTGTGATACATCGCACAATGTCACGTGACGTCGTGAGTTTGACATGCCTAGTATAGAGTCTCCTGCTTCTGTTATTCTGTTTAATGTCTATGTCTCAGCATCATATTGTATATGTAATGCAACTGACTTTAAATGGAAAATTTGCTTCTTCAGGATGTCTCAAAATACCAAAATATCTTCTGCAATGAGATCTACAAATTGTTTCCAAAATTTCTCATTGCTGCACATTTTGAAGCTGCAAGTTATAATTTTGTGCCATGTATAAGATTTTTACTTTGAAATGTTTCCGGCTCAGAATGCCTGTTTGAAGTTAGAAATGGGTACCCTGTTTCTCAGTGGAAGGGTTCCAAAGCTATCCTAACCATTCCAATGTTTTGAATTCAAGTGTTTCAGATGTTAAATCTTTTATACACTTGGTGGGCCACAAATCTTTTCTTTTCTTTTCTTTTCTTTTCTTTTCTTTTCTTTTCTTTTCTTTTCTTTTCTTTTCTTTTCTTTTCTTTTCTTTTCTTTTAGATCTAAGAAAGGGGTGTCAAACTCGCAAAGTCGCATGACTTGTCACAACATATCACAACTTTTTTTGCCTTTGCCAGCAATGGGGTGGGTGTGGTTTTGCTATAATGCATCCGGCCTATGGGCGGGCTGTTTGATCTAAGATCTAAGGTCAATTCAAACTGACAGATTTTACCCTCTGAAAATCAATGACACTTAAGTATGTTTATGCTTAGCTAGGTCACAATAATTAATTAGACTTCATCTGTATTAGACAATTGAAAACTAATTTCATGCACACCAGAAATATTCATACATCTCTTTCAAAAGTGAAAGAAATTAAATGAATATTAGCAATCTATCCTCCAAAGTTAATAAAAAGTCATAAAATTGAAAATTAACATTTTATTTGTTGTCCTTTGGATTCTAATATGATAGAAAATTACCCTAGAGCAGGGGTGTCAAACTCAATTTCATTGAGGGCCGCATCAGCATTGCGGTTGCCCTCAAGGGGCCGGGTGGGTATGGCCAGGGTGGGCGTGGCCTACTGGGTGGGCATGGCTAGAGCGGGTGTGGCCTACTGGGTGGGCATGGCCAGCTCTACATCGTTCGCATCAAGGGTGCCTATGAGGGCCTGGGCAGGAATGGGACAGATCTGAGGGTCTCTGGCAGAAGGAGGGTCTCTGGGCCAGGGCCAAGGCAGTGGGGGCTGTTCCCTCACTGTTTCCAGGATGGCTTTGCAGGCCACAGGAAACTACTTCGTGGGCTGGATCCGGCCCCCTGGCCTTGTGTTTGACATGTCTGCCCTACAGAATGAAATCTTTCTTATGATACTCTATGAATAATATTTTTAGTCAGGCTAACTAATGAAAAGTTTACAAATTACTTTTAGCAATATATTTATTTAAATTTAATGTGAATGAAATCAAAATTATAATAAAAATAGTTCACCAGTATATATTTAAAGTCTGATAGTGGCTTTTAACAAGCTGTATATTCTGCATTGAGGAATAATGTAACCTAAAACTATTTTAATAAACATCTGAAACATTTTATATGCAACCTTTAAATATTAGTATTCTAAGAAACACACTTTTTTTAAATTCCATTTATATCCCGCCCTCCTCCGAAGACTCAGGGCGGCTTACAAGCTTAGCAGTAGCCTTCATTCTATGTATATGCCTGCTTATTAGGGCTTTCACACACACCCCAGCGGCATTATTACAAAGTCAGCTTAATTGCCCCCAACAATCTGGGTCCTCATTTTACCTACCTCGGAAGGATGGAAGGCTGAGTCAACCTTGAGCCTGGTGGGATGCGAACCTGCACTAATTGCAGGCAGCTGGTGTTACTTAAGGAGGCATTAGCCCACTGCTCCACCAAGGCTCTAACTTCATGTTAGAATCAAAGTACTTGTTATATACAATTGTATAAAATTCATTTTTTTTAATTTTTCATTGTACTGGACAAGCAATTAAAATTGTATCACAAAAGGAGAAAAAATCACTTTTTCCTCTAACGTACCTGCAACAAATGTTTTCCAGTTTTTCCAAAGCTGATATTTGCATTGGTTTCTCTCAGCTTCTGCTGATTCAAGAAAATGTGGATGTTCAGAACAATCTTTGCATTAGACTGGGATATTTTTTTAAAAAAACAACAATATGTTTTCAGCCAATATATAGTACGATGAAAGCAAAGACTCCTTTTTCAAAAATGTTCACAACTTAATTGTAATTTGTAATTATGCAAAGACCTCTTTGCTACATAATACAAGATGAGAAGACCCCTAGGCTTATGAACAGAACCTTGTAGCAGAATGCAGACCTCCACACAGTCAAAGGTGGATTGTACGTTGACTTGCTTGGCTTTAATTTCATGGCCATTTGTTTTGTTGGAATTCAGCCTAAGTAAACACACCCATATGTGGCTGTGTACAGAGCCAATAGGTCCCAAATACTTGAACAAAGCCTTGGTCACATCTCCTGCCTAGCTGATGATGGAGATAAATAACTGAGTAACATTAGCTAATTAATGTTACTTCATATCATGTCAGCAGATTCCCCTGCAATATTCATTATTATTTTTTCATTCTTACTAGATTGAGAAGTGGATGATTGCCTTCTTCTAAAGATGAAGTTTAAAAGGTGATTGAAGGGAGGACGCTGTCTATATTAGGTATAAGTTAAATTTGGTTCCTAAGAATTACTTTTGAACACTCAAACACTCATTGCTACATTTGATCATCTTCTGGATGCCAATAAATAATAGCTGCCTTAAACAACTGTTTAACGGAAAAGTATATTTCCAAACCAACTATGGATTAAACAGCAACTCATATGTTTCAAAACTTGTCTTTAACCCATGGACTGTATAAAAAATTCCACAATAACAAGGCAATATTACACTCCTTTTTACAACTTCTTTATTCTATAGCAGGAGTGTCAAACTGCCAGCCTATGGGCTGGATGCATCACACAAAAACCGCACCCACCCCATTTCCTGTAATGACAAAACTGTCCTGATACATTATGTGACATCATGTGACGTCATGAGTTTGACACGTCTGTTCTATAGTATACTTTAATAAGATTACAGAAATAACCTGGTTTCCTAGCAGGCATGGACCTAAATGGATAATGCTAACTTTTAGGCAGTTTATTTTTCTACAGTGCTTTTCAGACTTAAGAAAAAATTAAGAAGCTGTTACATTTTGCCAATACAGAATATAATGCTTTTTATAACAGAAGAACCAAGGCAATGGGAGAGATTGCATAGGCTCTGGAGCTCCTAATTATAATCATTCACTATCTGTAAAACAGAAAGCAACTTTAACATCAAGGTCAGAACAGGATAAACACAGCGAAACAAATGTTCCAGATTTAATTAAAGGAAAAAGAACAGGTTTCAGATAACATTCTGGGAAGACAAGGAATTCAGATATTTGCCACATTCACCTCAGAAGATAACAACTGATTTTTTTAAAAGTGAAAATAAAATACAAAATAGTGAAAATAAAATATAAAATGAGGAGATTAGGCAAAATAAAATAAAAGAAAATCAGGAGTGGAAAGAGAAAGAAAAAGAAGAAGAAAGGGAAAGGGAGAAAGAATAACGTCTAACTTTATACAGACATAAAATACATTAACCACTTACTCTAACCTCAACAATAATACACATTATTTCTATTATCATAAACAGTTCTACTTGTCAAATCCCTAAGTGTTAATTTTGTTCAATTTCTAGTACAAAGTCCAACAGTAGTTTCTAAGTACAAACAAACTTAGACAAAGTCAATTTTGCCATATCAGCCAGTTCCCTTTGCTTCACCATCCACTCTTCTATTGAAGGAATTTGTGATTCCTTCTATCTCTGTGCATACAAAGACCTCATAGCTGTTGTGCTATAAACAAAGAACCACATTTTCTTTCAATCAGATTATCCATCAACTCTGAAAAGACAACTTCTGGTTACAACTGTATATTTATTTTATGAATCCTCTAAACTAAAATACATATCCGGTCCCAATATTTCCTAACTTTTTGACACTCCCTTGTACATCTTTGAAAATTTATCAGATGTTAAATACTGGCCAAATAGCATTTTATAAAAATTCTCATCTTATAAAATTCTCTTTCAAACTATAATTCAATTTAAATTTCACATATAATAATTTAGAAGGTAGGCTGAAGATCAAAAAGGATCTCGACAGACTTGCCACTAAACCAACAAGATGCAATTCAGTGGAGAGAGAAAAATAATGTTCTCTAGCTCTGAAAATAGCCAATGTAGTCCTAGTCTGCAACAACAGAGGGATAGTATCAAGGACACACGAAGGACATATGAAGTTAGTATCACTTTATACTGCTTTGATAAGACCACACTTGGAATATGGTATTCAGTTTTGGTCACCATGATATAAAAAAGGTGTTGAGACTCTAGAAAAAGTGCAGAGAAGAGCAACAAAATCATTAGAGGGCTGAAGTTAAAACATACGATGTAAAGTTGCAGGAACTGGGTATGTCTAGTCTAGTGAAGAAAAGGACTAGAGGACCTGATAGCAGTCTTTCAATATTTGAGGGGCTGCCAAAGAAAAGAGGGGTTGGCCCATTCTCCAAAGCACCTGAGGGCAGGACAAGATGGAACAGATGAAAACTTATCAAGGAGATATCCAACCAAGAACTAAGGACAAATTTCCTGACAGTGAGAACAATTAATCAGTTATGGGTACTGGAATTTTTTAAAAAGAGATTGGACAACCATTTGTCTGAAATAGTTATGGGGTCTTCTGGTTGAGCAGGGGGATGGACAAAAAGACCTCCAAAGTCCCTTCCAACTCTGTTATTCCATATCCTGTATATTCTCCCATTGATCAAGCATTATATAGAAAAATTTGCTCATTTAACCATATAGTCTTTGACATATTCATCTTCTATATCAATAAACAGTAAAAGCTTATACATCTTGGCATTAGATGTTCATCATTAGTACACAAATCCAATTCAAAGTCAGTTTTCTCATTTGTAAAATCAAAAGTCTTATTTTCCAATTTAAATCTGTCAACTCAATATAAGCAAACTATTAACAAGTATGACCTTGCATTTCCAATTCTTCTCTTGTTTGTAATTTAGGTTTTCCTTTGAAAAAAGTCAATAAATCAGCATACATCAACCAAGATTATGTAACTATGAACTGTCTTCAAAAAGGGGATTCTTGGGGTGACAACTACAGAGCAATCTTGCTTTATACCTATTCCAAATCCACAACATGGCATGCCTAATAAAATGATTTTTTTAAATCTATATTAACCTTAACTTTAATAGTTGTACCATTCAAATCTCAAATTATGCCATTCCATTCCAATAATCTCCTATTTCACAAAGTCACCTACTCTTTCATTCTGTAATAACTTTTGAAATATCAAAAGTCATAAAAAAGATCAAAATAGAAAAGCACCAGAGCATGATGGCCTAACAAATTTATACTATAAATGTTTTGAAGATCAACTTTTGCAACTGCTTAAAAATATGATGAATTCTATTTTGCAGGGATCTGCTGTGCTAGAATCTTAACTAAGTTCAATATAATAAACACATTTGTATTTCCAGAGCCCCAGAGATAGAAAACATAAAGTGTATATGATTTGATTGTCAATTATATAAGAAAGAGACACAGCTGTATCTTGGACCACACATTAGATCAACAGGCTATTCTGTTCCTTATATTAAAATAATATAATAAATTATTTTAATGAAATTAAATTTGGATTCTGTAGTCAGAATACAAAAATTACATAAAATATGTCTTTTATTTGAACAAAGAAGATCAGTGAAGTACTTCATGTTGTGACTGATTGGAGTAAATTGTAGTAACTGACATTTTCTTGTACTTATTGCTTTTATTCTATTTTAAACATATGGTATTATTGTTATTTACTGATGTGGTTTTTTAAAAAAAATGTATTTTGATATGGCCTAGTGGCTAATCAATAAAATAATAACAATGTGAATTGTCAGCCTGACTGATTTTTTTAAAAGTCAGGTTTCAATAAATAAATGCAAATAAAATAATATTAGATTTTGGAATATATTTCTCTCTCTGGATCTTTATGTGTGGTGTGTGTGGCTGTGTGGGTTTGGGTATAGAGGGAAGGAATGAAATCTAATCTTTATTAGTAAGAAATCAAATGTACTAGTTCAATCAGTTTTAATTACTATAGCACACAAACAAAAAATTCTTCCTGAAATACTAAGTGAACTGATTTTTAAATAATGGAATATATAATAACAAATATAATTTAAGGGAAAAATAGAGTTTATTACAGCATGACCAATTCTATGCTGTCTTCTTCTTCTTCTTCTTCTTCTTCTTCTTCTTCTTCTTCTTCTTCTTCTTCTTCTTCTTCTTCTTCTTCTTCTTCTTCTTCTTCTTCTTCTTCTTCTTCTTCTCCTCCTCCTCCTCCTCCTCCTCCTCCTCCTCCTCCTCCTCCTCCTCCTCCTCCTCCTCCCAAATCAACTATTTAATCTCATGATAAAACAATTTTACAACTAAATTTGCCTAGTTGTTTAAATTTAGAATAAATAGAATATAAAAGGTACTGTATTCTTTTAAAAAAAATGTTTGAAAAGCAAAACACTGTCTCATTCTGAAAATGATCATTCTGCTCTAATTTCAAAATTGAGTTGGCTTCACTTTTTAAAAAATGCATTATTCTATCAAATTTGGACAATAGAAAGAGCTCGTTATGAAAATGCTGAAGATGAGCCAAAGTAAAACAAAACAAAATCAGCATCTCCATACTGTGAAACTATTGAATATTATATTAAATGGAGAAAATCTGGGATTATCATTAGTTCAGTTGGGAAAAATAAAAAGTGGAGGAAAGAAAGAGGATCTACTTCAGAAATACAGAGATACAATACTCTTAAGTGACACAGCTTTTATATGAGTTGCCAGCAAGTATTTATATATTTATTTTTCGCTTGTACTTTTGTACTTTAACTTCTTTTGAAACTCAGTGAAATTTTCTTACATTTGTTTTGAAAATGTGTGTGTGGGGGGAGTGTTTCTAACTTAGATCATGATCTTATATCCTAGCAAATGGGTGCCATGGCTAAAATGGTTAATTTGTATTATTTATTATTTTGTCCTGTTAATTTTTAACCTTTGTATTCCAACCAGAACCCATATTGTAATATGGACACCTATATAAATTGGGGGGGGGGAAAGAAAGAAAAAATAAACAAGTTAAATAATCGGGAATAGATGACCAGAGATGAGAATCAATTAGATACTTTACTAGTGGTTTTTTCAAACTGTAGAGAGAAAGGATTTGTCCACAATTGCATGACATCGGTGTCATGGTGGATGCTACATTGCAATGCTTTATGATTTAGATAAAATAAAGGTAGTCCTCAATTTATGACTGCAATTGGGACTGGATTTCTGGTCATAAATCATTATGGTTAGAAGAACCATGGTGGCTCAGTGGTTAGATTGCAATACTACAAGCTAACTCACTGATCACTGCCAGGAGTTCAATTTTGACCAGCTCAGGGTTGACTCAGCCTTCCATTATTCCAAGGATGGTAAAATGAGGACCCAGATTGTTGGGAACAATATGCTGTTGCTACTGCTATTGCTATTATGGCTTTATGTTGAGACCACCACATGAACAGACCTAATTTTGATATTTTTTTGCCATGGTCATTAAATGAGTCACTGCTGTTGCCATCGTTGTAAGTGTAAACCCATTCCTCCAAGCTGGCATTTTCATTTTCATTTTTCATTTTTCATTTTTTTTTCTAAAAACGGGCAAAAAATACTGGAAATCCACAAAAATGTTGCAAAGTCTGTCCATGAGACTGTGGGACACTGCAACTGATCATAAAGTGAGTTGTCAAGCATGCAAAGTTGTAATCATATGACTGCAAGAGGGTAGCAGATTTTACTATGACTAGAAGAACCATATGGGTCATAAAACACCCATTTGTGGCCCATTATAATTCTAAATAGTCACTAAGCAACCAATCATAAGTGGATGCAAGATGATCTTATTTAAAGATTGTGATATTGTGCACGAAGAAAAAGGTTGGGAGGAAAAACATGCAATTTTAACTGACAAGAAAAATCAGATGACAGTGTTCATTAGACCTCCCTCGACAAAACTGTGGACATATTAGTGGTAGGCAAATGAAAAATAATGTTAGACATATAGTTGATGTGTTAGAGTTTTTGGAAAGGCACAACCAGATCTCTGCAGCGCTAATCTTTTTAGATGCTGAAAAGGCTTTTGATCAATTGAATTGGCAATTTCTGTTGAGAATGTTAGATAAAATGGATTTTGGGGAAAATTTCTTACAGCCGATTAGGGCATTATATCAAAAGCAAACTGCCCGAATTATAGTTAACAATAGCTTGACGGCAGTATGTAATATTGAGAAGGGTACAAGGCAAGGATGTCCGTTATCGCCCTTGTTATTTGTATTAACTTTAGAGATATTATTGAACAAGATTCGGAATTCGGAAAAAATTAAGGGGATACAAGTTGGAGATCAAGACTACAGATTGAGAGCATTTGCAGATGATCTGGTTGTTACAGTCACCCAGCCAGAGAATTCTGTTGTGGACCTGATAGAGATAATAACACAATATGGGAAGGTTTCTGGATTTAAAGTAAACATACAGAAAACTAAAATTTTGGCTAGAAACATGACAGCTTCACAGAAGGCCTTCTTGGAAGGATTAACTGGATTTGAGATTGTTAAAAGGGTTAAATATTTGGGGGTAATTCTGTCGCCCTCCAATACAAAGCTATATAAAAATAATTATGAAAAATTGTGGGGGAAAATTCAAAAAGAATTGGAGAGTTGGCAAAAATTGCAATTGACTTTGTTGGGACGGATTGCAGCAGTGAAAATGAATGTCCTGCCCAAATTTTTATTCTTATTTCAAATGATACCGATTCTTAAGAAAGATTCTAACTTGGAGGAATGGCAGCGTGGTATCAATAAATTTGTGTGGGCAGGGAAAAAGCCACGAGTTAAACTTAAGATTATGCAGGATATTCGTGAGAGAGGTGGCCTTAAAATGCCTAATTTTAAATTATATTATGAAGCTGCTGCACTAGTAGGAATAAGTGATTGGATTAATTTGACACAATCGAGGTTATTAAATCTTGAGGGCCATGATTTGTTGTTTGGCTGGCATGCATATTTGTTGTATGATAAGAAGGTAGATACTGTGTTTAGGATGCATATTTTAAGACAGGCACTGCTGAGAGTCTGGAAGAAGTATAGACATAAGTTAAGCAGCAAGATACCTTTGTGGGCAATCCCAAAACACGCAATAGAAAATATACATGCTGGTTTCAAACACGATGAGACTACTTACAAGGAAATTTTGAGTTTGGAAAGGAATATTTGGTGCTTGAAATCATATAGCTTCTTGCGAGAAGAGAAGGTTGTTCAGACTTGGTTTCAATATATTCAGTTACGGGCCAGGTGGAAAGAAGACCAGAAAAATGGATTTGCAACGACTGATGAAAATTTGATAAAGCAAATTAGAAATCAGGGACCTGCACACATTAAACGGATATATCTTGCATTGATAGAGATTGATTCAGAAACAGAGCTTGTTAAGGATTGTATGATAAAATGGGCCCAAAATATCCAGGAAGTTATAACAATGGACATGTGGGAGAAGATTTGGGTGAGGAATGTGAAATTTACTCAAGCTCAAAATTTAAGAGAGAATTTTTATAAGATGTTTTATAGATGGCATTTAGATCCTAAAAAACTTGCAAGTATGTACCCGGATTATCAGCCTAAGTGTTGGAGGTGCGGGGTTGAAGATGCAACATATTTTCACATATGGTGGACATGTAAAAAGGTTAAGGCCTTTTGGATTAAAATCTGGTGGAATATACAGAAGATTTTTAAAAGGAGGATAAAGTTTTGTCCGCAATTTTTTTTGTTGGGAATAATTGTTGATGCTACAGTGGTGGACTCTAAGTTGATGCTGAATTTAATTACGGCAGCAAGACTTTTGATAGGACAATATTGGAAGAAAGAGGAGCTGCCGACCATAGAAGAATGGACCTTAAAGGTTTCCGACCTGGCAGAGATGGCGAAGATATCGGCTTATTTGAAAGATCACTCGCAAGAACGTTATATTATGGAATGGAGAAAGTGGATTGAGTTTATCCAGAATAAGTATAGGGTTAAGAAGTTTTATTTAGCATTTGAATAAGTCTTCTTTCGTGTTTTTTCTTTTCTTTTCCAATTTTCTTTTTTATATATATTTAATAATGTTAAGTTTTGTTTGTTCTTATATAAGTTAGAGAGTGATGGAGTTTAGAATTTATGGTTGTTAGTATATGGTTGCTTATGATTGCTTTTATATATATATACCTTGTATTTAGCTCTGGGAAGTCCGGGGGGGGGAGGAGGGTGGGGGGGAGGTAGGGGAGGGAAGAGGGAGGGGGGAGGTAAGGGAGGGAAGAGGGAGGGGGGAGGTGGGGAGGGGAGGGTCGAGGGGGATGGGGGTTTTCAATGGAAAACTGTATTGTAAAATTTTTCAATAAAAAAAAAAAAAGAAAAGAATAAATAATGCACATTTCAGCTTGCTCATCACCTTTTAGGAGCCTGAAATTACAAATATAAATAACTGTACACCCAAATAAAGGAAACAAGAAGTCTTGAGGGCATGAAGAAAAATCAGTATAGTGTTTTCAAGATAATTTCTACAGGTTTTCTATTTTGTTAATTTATACTCAGCCAGATTTTGTTGTGTTTGCAAAGTTGTAATTTCTTTTTCTTTTCTTTTCCCCCAAGGCTTCGCAGGCTACAACCCTTCTGTCTCATGGCCATTGCTGACTTTTCCTACTGGCTTCCTAAACACTTAAGAAATATTTGTAAATGTCAGCATTTACCATGATTCTGACATTTATAGCAACCGAATTAATTTTAAACTTGGCACTTCTGGCAAATGAATCATGTCAATAAGCTTTAAACCTATATATAATAAATGTAAACTTTGTCTAGAATCTTCTAAGAACTTCTGTCACAGCTTACAAAATGCCAGAAAATGACATTTGGGGAGATTTCTCCATAAACATTTTCCTCACTTCCTTCAGTAATACTATAGAATGAACTAATGAATACCAAATCAGAATGTGCTAAGTAGCATTTAAATGTTTCTATTCTGAGAGTCAAACTTTACCATAAGCAATTATCACTTACCAACTGCTGGTAATTTTCAATTTGCTTATAACTCTTTTAGATTTGATCATGTAATGTATTCTGCTTTTAAGAATTTAAAAATACTATAAGTGCTGCAGTATGGGATAAAGTAGGAGATATTGATGTGTGTAGACAATGCCTTACATGTTATGAATATACCATAAACCTATATCTAGGGCTAAAAGATATAAAGGTAGTCCTTGGCTAACAACAGTTCATTTAGTGTCCATTTGAAGTTACAATGGCACTGAAAAAAATAACTTATAACCTTTTCTCATACTTATGACCATTGCACCATTCCCATGGTCACATGAATAAAACTCAGATACTTGACAATTGACTCATATTTATGACAGTTGGAGTGTCCCAGGGTCATTTTGTAATCTTCTGACAAACAAACTCAATGGGGAAACCAGATTGTTGCCATTGGTTCTTAGCCAATGGTTCTTGGCCTTGTGATTTTAACTATGTTCTGATTATTATTAAATAACCTTGTTTATAGTTTACTTAGTTGGTAAAATTTCAGTCTGACAACATTTAGCACAAACAGTTAGATTTAGGAAGTTATGTTTATGGAAATCAATTCTACACCCGGGCTTTTCAACCAGTGGTATGGGTACCACCTGTGGTACATTGGCACCTGGCAGGTGGTACACGACCATCCTAGAAAAGTGGTACCGGGGGAGGGGAATGAGCTGAACCGGTGGCAGCACTGCACAAGCCTGAGTGAGAGATGGCTGAAGCTGCAGGGCTGTCAGGGCTCAGTGGAAGTGCCAGGATCAGTGCCAGGCTCCAGCTGGAGCTCAGTGCTGATCCCGGTGCTTCTGCTGAGTCTAGAAAAAGCGCCGATCAGCTGGAATGTTGCAGCATCTCCAGGGTCTTGTGATTTACATTCAGATGCTTGGCAACTGATTCATATTTATGATGGTCACAGTGTCCCAGGGTCATGTGAAGTGACCAAAACCTGCTGCAACCACCCAGCAGAGGGGAGAAAAAATAAAAACCAAACACCCCCCCACCCCACCCTCACTGCCAATCCTCAACAGAAATGCTCACAACAATGAAAACAATGAAGACAGGAGGAAGAGCACCGCCGGGTGGGCAGGCAGGTGTCTTGCTCAGCTGTGGCTTGGGGGGCACTTTTTTCAGTGCTATTGTAACTTCGAACAGTCACTAAGCGAACTATTGTAAGTTGAGGACTACGTGTACTTCATCACTTTTTTTCCTTTTTTTTTTTTGGTCGTTAGGTTTTGGACACCTTGCTAGGTGGTACTCGGATGTTGCCATATCCTAAAAGTGGTACAATGGGTGAAAAGGTTGAAAAGCCCTGTTCTAGACTATTCAAACAAACAAATAAAAATGCATCTATTCTGCAGTAATTTAAAATGCAATTATTATTTTTATTTTATTATTTTCAGGAGTTTTGCACTACTTAGGGAAAATTAATAAGAATTGCTTACTGTCAACTAGCTGTTGGAAGTAATTCAGGAATCTAAATATTAATTCAGTGGGATTCATCCTTGAATCGCCACATTTTGATTTTACAGTTAACAATAATGTTAACGTGACTTTAGAATACTTAAAAAGTATTGGTTTCTTGTAGCTAGATACAGAGTACTTGGAATTTATTCAGGTAAAAAGAGTGTGGGAAATGTAATTTAAGCAAAAGAAATTACATTACAATAATGGGAAAATGCATTATGCCTTGTTTTTAGTAGTGAACAATTGACATGTCCTCATTCATGAACAGTTAAACAGGGTTGAACATTTAAACACACAATGACTGCCATTGAAGGGCTAACCTTCACTGACAATACAAGTTTTGCAATACATCTAAAAAAGAAGTGAAGTTCTTGAATTTTTTGGCCCTATCTCCTACATTGGGACTTGGAACTATGTTAAATACCCATCCATTTAATGTAGTCCCATTTTAAAAGACAGAAGAAATAGTATTTCCAGAGACTCTAATTTTCTGGAGTATTTTTTTTCCTTTATGATATAAATACAAAGTCTCTTTAATTATAATTTCAAATATTATGAGGGAAAGAGAGAAAGAAAACATTTGCAGAACACTAGAAGTTGGATTTCAATTTTTGGTGCTTGTATAAAGCCTTTATCTCTGTATGTATGCAAACACTTTTTTTCTGATTTGCCTTTTTAGGAAACAAACACAATTGGCTATAACCTTAACATCATTTGCTAAATGAATCTGACTTCCCCATTGACGTTCCTTGCCAGCATGTAGCAAAACATGATCACGTGACCCCAGGACACTGCAACCATCATAAATATGAGTCGGCTGGCAAGTGTCTGAATTTTGATTATGACCATGGGGATGCTGAAATGGTCATAAGAGTGAAAAATGGTCATGTCACTTTTTTCCAGTGTTGTCGTAACTTCAAACAGTCACTAAATGAAATGTTGTAAATCAAGGATGACCTGTACTATATTTCAGCAAATGGAAAACTACTCATCCAAATTAGGAATAGTTTAAGCAAAATTTTAGCAGCCCTTACAAAATACTTGCGATACAAAAGCAAATAGCATGGTCACTTTTTCTAACATTCGAAAAAAGGACTTAAAAAGTGAGAAATTAACACAACCTAAATAAGGGCTAACAGAAGGCCCAATGAAAAAAGCAAGACATAGGGTGTTATATGCAAAGGGAAGCATGACTACTGTTGAAATTGATGAAATGTAATTGCAAAAGGCATTATTAGAAATAAGCAATCACAAATATAATACATAAGCTTTTCATGAAATAAGCCAATACAGAGTCAAGAGGCTTAGACAACTTTGAAAATCTAGTGCATCTAGTGATGATTAGCTTAACTATTTGTCTAATATAGAACATAGATCATGGTCTGGAAGGGACCTCAGAAGTCTTCTAGCCCAACACCCCATTCAGGCAGGAGACCCTATTCCATTCCAGACAAATGGTTGTCCAATCTCTTCTTAAAAGCCTCCAGTGATGGAGCTCCTATAATGTCTGAAGACAAGGGGTTCCACTGGTTAATTGTTCCCACTGTTAGGAAATTTCTCCTTAGTTCCAGATTGCTTCTCTCCTTGATTACTTTCCATCCATTGTTTCTTGCCTTGCCTTCTGGTGCTTTGGAAAATAGATTGACCCCCTCTTCTTTGTGTCAGCCCCTCGAGTACTGGAAGACAATTATCATCTTCCTCCTAATCCTTCTCTTCTGTAACTCTCTCAATCATTATATATATATAGGGGTGGGGGGTGGGGGTGGGTGCTACCTGACACTTCTGTCAAAATAAAATCAACAACAAAAAGAACATCACACTGTAAAGTCCCATGTTCTTCCCCTTTCATGCATTTATGCAATATCATGACAAATGTACAAAAGAAGTGGTGCTTTTCCAACTTTCCTCCTTGATCACCTGTATATTCCTTTGACCGTTGATAGAGAAGGAAACTAACTGCTATGATCAAGAGATCTTTTACAGAAACTTCTCAGAGTGCTCCTTTTTAACTACCATAATTTGCAGTTCACGCTTAAACACTTTTAGGTCAATACATGGTTTCGTAACCATCTCAGAAAACTATTAATTGTGATTACTTGTCCTAAACCATTATTGTTCAACTTGGAAGAAACTTTTTTTTTTCATCATATAGCTTCAGTGAATTATAGTGAGTGAATAAATATTCAACCTTTTTCTTACAGTGAAGAAAAAGAAGACTTGGAATATGTTCTAGTAAATCTTTTCCTAAAGAAAATGCAAAGAAGTCATATGTTATCTTCTAAGTATTAACTTACAGAGCATTTTCAAGTGGTTTGTGGAGAGCTTGCTAACAAAACTTGTTATTCATCCTCACTTTGTGTTTCTAAATCATTTTAAAATACTGTGGATGAGTGGTAGTAAAATAATAGTATTTTTTTAAATAAAGGACAGTCTACAATGTTAAAGATCAGTATACAAAAGATCACACAAACCTTCATGCGTACAGTTATTTGTAAAGATATCAAATTTCAACCTAAACAAGTTTGTTTATGTGTGGAGTTTTTTTTAAAGGTTTAATGCTACCTATAGAGAGAACAAGAGAGAGAACAAAAGGTTTGTAGTTTGCATACTGAGACTCATAAACACACTTATATAAACATGGATATATTTGTTTATTGTACCACCTAAAATTCCTCTCTTGAGTTTTTACTGGATATGTAACTGAAATATCTATCTAACTCAAAGGAATATAGGCATAAAAATAGCAGCTACGGTTCGTTTAACTCTTTTTTAAAAAAAAAAGTTTTAAACAAATTTAGCAAATAAAATCTGTGAACTTCCATTAAGCACAACATACTTCTGATTTCCCCCAGTGTTACTGATAGAAGAGAATATGTATATCTCAAAATTGGACTGTGGATTCCTTGGTGCTTGGTGGTTTTCTTGCAGATGTTTCATTATCAAACTAGGTAATATCATCAATGATGGAGTAGGGTTTGCTCCAATTGTGTGTCTGTGTGTGTGTATGTACACACACACACACAATTGACTTGCCCTGTTAGTGTTGGTGGGAGTATTTTTAAGGGCATTCCCTGATGAAATGAGCCACTAGTATATACAAATAAAAATAAGAGCAAACCCTGCTTCTTTCTAGCACTGAAGGTGTTAACTAGTTTGGTAATGAAACATCTGCAAGAAAACCATAAAGCTCAGAAAGTACCAAGGACCTTCACAGTTCCTCCATTGTTGATTGATTGATTGATTTACAGATAATACATAGATTCAGAAAGAGAGAGAGAGAGAGAGAGAGAGAGAGAGAGAGAGAGAGAGAGAGAGAGAGAAAAGCAGATACTATCATAATCTTGAATGTTGGAAACAACTTTTTTTTTAATCTTCAATTGCTAGATTTGTCATTCTTCACTAACCATTATAATGATTCCTCCTGTTCCTTAAGACTATTCCTTCTGGACATTACATATTATCCATCTGCTGCAGGATAAAGATTATTTGATGTAATCTATCACATTTGTCCAAAGTTTTTCTTATTGCACAGTCTAGGGATGAGCAAAAATGATCCCCCAAAATAATACATAAGCTTTTCAAAAATAAGCCAATACAAATTCAAGAGATTTAGGCAACTTTGCCTTCTTGCCAAAGAGAGGGCTGGAATATTGGCATTCCCAGACAATCATCTTAACTACTAAATGATATTGGCTCTTAGAAATGGAGAGCAAGGGGTGTAGAGGAATTACTATAATAATAATTGTATTCATGCAATTAAAATATTGAAAGTCTGTTTGGTTTAGTGGTTAAGGCATCCGGCTAGAAATGGTGGGAAAAGTAGACATTGCTGATTCTTACAATAGAAGCAAAACTAAATTGCTATCTTCGCAAGATCAAAGTTCAGCTCTTCTTATCAGATTCATTTTCTTAATTTCCTGCCTGTTATCATTATAAACCTGCACAATATTCAACTGTGAGGTTTTTTGGAGCAAAACACTACCCCATTTTAAGTGGAGCAAAACAAGCATACTGACTGTATTTTCATTTGATACCCTATTCTACTGTGGACCTTAGAAATGACATGTTAGAGAGGATATGAATCTCATTAAGGTCTGTTAGTGTTAGATTTTATTTTCCTTTTTTATTTGTTTGTTTGTTTGTTTGTTTGTTTGTTTGTTTGTTTTGCTTTTTTTAATCAAAAAGAATTCATAAGAAAAACAACCAAAATCCTAGATGGCAGTAGAGAACATCACAGTCCAGGGAGTGGGTTGACATAGAATGCAATGCTTTAACATACTGTAAGATACATACTTATAGAATCTAAAAGCATTGTATTGTACATCAATTCTCTCTCTGAACTGTGATGTTCTCTAGTCCTTCAGATCTCAGAGGAGTGTTCTGTCAGACTGCATTCCCACCCACTCCTCTAGTCTCTGTATAAGCTAAAGAAAGGCTACTGTTTACCTGAGAATTCTTTAAAGAAGTAGCACTTGCTTCCACCTTAGGAGCCCCTAGTATCTAAATTAGTCTTACAATTCTTGTTTTGGGCTTATTTTGTGAAGGATGCTCAAAGGAGGTCCAGAACTGGACTCACAGAATGATTATTATGGAGAAAATAGGAGGAAGAAGGTGTGCTGGGTATACTCACTGCCTTGAATTATTTGTAGAAAAAATAAAGGCAGGATACAAGTAAGTAAGTAAGTATGGTAATTAAGTAAATAAATAAATAAATAAATAAATAAATAAATAAATAAATAAATAAATAAATAAATAAATAAATAAATAGGCAGCCACCATTTTGATATTTTGACATTTGGACTAATCCTTAAAAGTTAAATGAGCACAAAATTTGCTCTTCAGTTTCTCCATACGTGAATATTCTTGAAGGTAATCAACACTCGGGTTTTTTTTTTTCTGTAAAGCACTGGACTCAACTCCAGTCTTCTGCTTCTGCTCATCCACTTCTTCTGCTATTAGCTTTCCATCCCATATTATTGCTCCTATAATGGCCAGGACCTCAATTTTTTGGCTGATGCTCTTCAGAGACCCAAGGCTCCAGATTGTGCTATTCCTTTGAGGATACATTTGCTGTCTGTGTTAGTCATAAGCCTCCTCTCTCAGTGATCCCAATTTTCAAAAGCAACCCAGCCTTCCTGCAACTTATGTTGCAAAACCATATGAATGCTATTGGGAAATGATGATCAGATGTCCCATTAGAGACAATGAATGCTTTCTAAAGCCTATGTATCTCTGCCTATAAAGGAGAATAATCTTATAATATGCACTGAGAATGAATGATTAGTAGGCCCATTCCTGATGATCTGGAGTTGGCAGTCTTCAAGATTTGAAGTAGGAGTCTTCTATGTTCCTCTCTGTTGCCTAAAATCCAACTTGGGATTCTTTGCAAGAAAGGCAGGAAATCTACCACCATTACCTTAAATTTATACAGAGGCTGCAATTCCTTCCTATTCCACAAACTGCTGTAGGGAAGAAATGTAATGCAAAGCTGCCATACCCCATTGTTTTTGATAATAAATACCTGGTCTTATACTTTCAGCCAAATAAGATTTTAACCTTTCCTCTGTCCAGGCAAGACAACTACAGATTAATAACACAGAGGATAATATCTGATTAGCAATTCAAATTTTATTTATTGCGACATGAAATATTTCACTGAGTTCAATAGGGCAGAGTTAGAGGATTGCCTCTTAAAGAATCACCTTAACCTTTTCAATAGTCTGGTTCTGTGAATGTAAAATTACTGGTTATAACTCTCCAGTTGATCTCAAGGAAGAAGGTTTGCAGGTAAGGACTCACAACTGATAATAAGCCTCCTGAAACGCCACATGTCACTATTTTCATTTTCATCCATTCTTCTATCCAATTCCTTCCTCCCTCCCTCCCTCCCTCCCTCCCTTCCTTCCTTCCTTCCTTCCTTCCTTCCTTCCTTCCTTCCTTCCTTCCTTCCTTCCTTCCTCCCTCCCTCCCTCCCTCCCTCCCTCTCTTCTTCTATGCTATTATACAGCTTTATTGCTATCTTTAATATATTTATTTATTAGATTTGTACATTGCTGATATTTTGTTGTATTTGCCTCTCTCTCTCTCTCTCTCTCTCTCTCTCTCTCTCTCTCTCTCTCTCTCTCTCTCTCTCTCTCCTCCCACCCCCAGTAAGAAACTGACAGATATATAGCTATTATTTTAGTTTCTGTCACTTCCCACCATCTTTTCTTATTTCTTCCAAGTTTCATCTTTTCCTGCCCCTTGGTCACTTGCTTGTTCATGTTTCTCTCTTCTTTCCTGGTTTCTCTTTGTATCACTACTTTGTCATCTGTCACAGCTTCAGGCTTGCCTGTCTTGCACACACTCTGTTAATTTATTTCTCCATGAGCTTCCTGATCCATTCTCACTGATGGCGCTCCTTCCTCCTTACAGCACAGTGGTACAATGTTTTGGGCAGACTTGATCCGAATAATGTTTTGTGCTAAGAAAGTATTTTGATAAGTGGTTGAAGCCCATACCTTATACATGGTGAGATATCTTTTTTTCTATCAAATCAAAGCTTTATTTTGGAAAAAAAAGACCAGTCAATTAGAGTGAATAGCATCAATTAAAAGCATGGAAAACACATCGGAGTCTAAAAAAACAAAAAAGATATAAAACAAAGTCTATATAAAAACAAAAAAAGTCTACAAGGATGACTTGTCTGAAGCCACTTGTTTGAAATGGAATCCACTTATCTGAAATGACATAGGGTCTCCTGCTTGAGCAGGGGGCTGGACTAGAAGACCTCCAAGGTCTCTTCCAGCTCTATTCTGATTGAATATGAGTAGGAACATTAAATGGGTGTCAGGCAGCATAAAAGGTGATAGGTGGCAAACTAAATCTAACACAGCAGGTCACACTCTAGAATGATGAACTAGATCCCCATTAAAACTAATTTATGGTGCAGATCAACATCTGATGGCCTCCTCAGGGTGCCACCGGTCAGAGAATGTCAGCTGGTGGCCCCCAGGGGGAGGGCCTTCTCTGTGGGCGCCCCGGCTTTATGGAATCAGCTGCCGGTTGAGCTCCGGATGGCACCTGACCTTCGCTCCTTCCGACGCGGTCTGAAGACCTACCTATTTGAACAAGCCGGCCTGGCCTGATGGGGGATGTGCTGGGGTTTTTATTGGGGATTTTTATATTATTCTACTGTTTTTAGCTTGGGCTCTTATTTAATTCTTTTTTTAATTTTTGTATTCTGTATTTTTATATGTGCCCTGTTCACCGCCCTGAGTCCTTCGGGAGAAGGGCGGTATACAAATATAATAAATTAAATTAAATTAAATTAAATTAAATTAAATTAAATAATTAAATTAAATTAAATTAAATTAAATTAAATTAAATTAAATTAAATTAAATTAAATTAAATTAAATTAAATTAAATTAAATTAAATTAAATTAAATTAAATGCTGCTGCACAGAACCTGGCAATATTATATATGTTATAGTAATGTTAGTATCTGAAAGCAGCACGGAGGAGAAGAACTATCTTATGCATCCTTATGGCTGGATTGATGGCAGATTCCATCTCTCTGTGTTCTGCTCTCCGCCCATCCATCTTCTTGGTTATCATATTGATGTATTTTTGTGGTGGTCTTTTTCACTGTTTATTTTCTTGTTCTCTTATTTTACTTCTCTTCTGTTAACATGTCTTTAATTTTCTTCATTTTTTAAAATTATCGTAAGCCACCTAAAGTGGTCCCACAGTGAGATAAGTGGTGAATAAATTTAACAAACAAATAAATAATTTATGGGATAATGATCGGATAAGGGTAGAATTGTAGGGCAGGAAATGACCTTAGAGGTCTTCTAGTCCATTCTCCTGCCCAAAGCAGGAGTCCTTATGCCATCCCAGACAAATGGTTGTCCAATCTTTTCTTGAAAACATCCAACGATGGAGGACCCACAACTCTGAGAGGCAAGCTGTTCCATTGATTAATCATTCTTACGATCAGAAAATTTCTCCCTATTTTCAGCTTGAATTTCCCTCTGACAAGCTTCTATCTATTGCAGACATGTCAAACTTACGACATCACATGACATAGCACAACATATTGGGACAGTTTTGCCATTGATGGCAATGTAGTGGGTGCGGCTTCTGTGTGATGCGTCTGGCCCACGGGTTGGCAGTTTGACACCCCTGAACTATTGCTTCTTGTCCTTCCCTCAGGTGCTATGGAGAATAAATTGATGCACTCTTCAGTAGGAAATCTTCTTGTATCAGCCTTCAAGGAAAGGAAAGATTGTGACATCATTCCCAAGTAAAGGATGTCTAGTGGTTAAATACTTAGAGTTCAATTACAAATTTCATAAGTGAGGCTGAGTACCTATTGGATTCACTGGGAATAAAGATTGGGGACTTGGCAAGATCAATTGGCAGTCTATATCTGTTACACACTGTTCAGTGACTCATATTAATAGAAGACCTGGAAGCCCAAGGGTGAGGTTTTAGTTGTCACTGCCATTCATAGAAAATTATCCCTCATAGTTAATGAGACAAGACCAAGAAGAATTTTTTTTTATTATTATGAGCCAATAGTTGAGCATGATCACCCATACTCTACCCTCCATTTTCATGAGTCTAGTCTCAGGGTGGCATTATAGACATATTTGGGGACCTGAGGGTTCAATCTTAGAAGTTTTTATTAAAAAATGTTCTATTGGTTCCAAATTTAAAAAATGCCCAGCTGGGCACCATAAAGAAGTTGTGCTATTGGCACAGCTTCAAATAGTTTGAATGCTGCAGGTATATAGTGCCCATCTCTTCTCTTGAATTATTTAACGATGGCAGATGAGGTCCTCAGTAATTTTTAGCAGTGGGTTTTCCTGTTATTGGCCAAGTGAAGGACCACTCCCAGCTACTTGAGAATGAGCTTAATCTTGTGGCCATCTATGCTCAAGGAATGACTCTTGGGTACTTTGTCAAATGATATGATTTTAGTTTCTTATAAGTGAATTCTAGATGACATTCTTTTCAATACTGTATTAATGCTGCCTGTGATTTTTAAAGCCCATATGGGCTTTTGAAAGTATTGCTGCTTTGTCTGCATAGAGTAGAATACAGATGTGTCTTCCAGCAAGTTTTTAGAGAATCAAAGTTTGTGCTGAGGAGATGGTCCACCATGGAGTTTCCATAGAAACTGAATAGGTGTAGGACCAATATGCAGCCTTGCTTGACCTTTTTCTCATTTCCAGTGACCCTGATGGTTACATATTACTTTGAGTGAAGCATATACATTAGATGAAGAAATGGTTATATCCACTAAGAGTCACTTCAAGCTGTGAGACAGGTGATGAGTAAATTAAATACATAAATACATAACTATATAGATTAAAATAAAATAAACTGTGTAGGCCTACAGTTGATTCCATAGTTTAGCTCAGGGTACGTAATCAAAAGCTGCTTTGATGTTTTTATGGAAGGGGCATTGTGTTATCGGAAGACAATTTTTCCTTGAGATGTTGGAGTACTAGGCACTGATCAGTGATGGATCAGTTTTCTTTAAAGCCAGCTTGCTTCTCTGCAAGTATGTTTTCTTGTTTCAGCCACACCTGGAATTATTCTATCATTTTTATCTTCTTACAGTCCAATCCAATGTCTGATTTGATGCTGCCTAATTCCAAGTGACTTTGGTGGCTTACAATGCATCAAAACCATACAAAAACAATATAACAAAAGCAAATAAACTAGAACTAAACTCAGATAAAAAATAAGAGAGAAGAGGAAGATGGCAAACTCTGAAACATTCCGTATTTATTTTATTTATTTTTATTTTAATCCCATTTATATCCCGCCCTTCTCCGAAGACTCAGGGCAGCTTACAATTTAAGCACAAACCAATGTGCTTAGCAATAGCCTTCATTCTATGTATATGCCTGCTTATTAGGGCTTTCGCCCCCCCCCAAGTGGCATTATTACAAAGTCAGCTTATTGCCCCCAAGAATCTGGGTCCTCATTTTACGTACCTCGGAAGGATGGAAGGCTGAGTCAACCTTGAGCCTGGTGGGACTTGAACCTGCACTAATTTAGTAACAACAAAGGGGTCTTGATGGATCTTCAGAATACTAGCAGGATTCAGGCCTTTTGGGATCTCAGCGGGAACCTTATTCCAGAAGGCTGGCACTGCTATAAAGAATCTTCCTAGATCCTGGCAGGTAACATTGTTTAATCAAAACAACTCAGAGTACAGCAATCCTGTCAGCAAAAACCAGCTATTGTGGAACATTGGGAGGGCACAAAGTTTACTATGCAAATGAATTTTTCATGACTGCAAAAATGAAGTTTACAATGATTGGAAGGAAAATATTGTAATGGCAGGAAGTTCAGATACAATTTCCAGATAAATATCAAAGCTACTCAGATAAGAAAAGTGCACTGGAAGGCTTCAAAGGGTTAAAACAAAATTACTGAAATCTGTAAATATATTAGTAAGGGAAGTCTCAAAGTGTACAACTTATTGTGTACAGTATATTCAAAATACAGAATGCAGAATGTAGAATGTTGAGCCTTGGGGATAAGAAGATCTAAATTACAAATTCCCATTAAGCAATGCACCTCATTATATTCTGGAATCATTAAATAATATGCCATGTATCTAACATATTTCACAAACATCAAATGAGTAAATCCCAAGTAGCCCAGGCTGGAAATCTGATTTTCCTTAATCAACTCTCATTCATGATGTAATACAAAAAAAGATAGCATTTTTTATTCATTCCTGCTAAGATGGGATGCCTAAAATCCTCCATATGTTATGAGAGAGATATCTTAATGAATTTATATCCTGATCATTAATAGTGAAAAACATGATAAGCAGTGACAAGTAATATGACATTTAGCAATTCAGGAAGCTGGGGAAAAATTGATTATTGGAAGTAGGTTTGAATAGATTTTACATAAATAAATACAGATCCACATCCACTCAGTTTGGTTTTGCTGATTTTCTTCCTTCCTTCTTCTGTCTGGGAGTTAACATTTAGATATGGAATTTACTACTAGAAGTTGTATCTATCCCATAGGGGACAACAGCTATGGGGTACTGCTAAGCTTGTAAGCCGCCCTGAGTCTTCGGAGAAGGGCAGGATATAAATGGAATTAAAATAAAAATAAAAATAAAAATAAAAATCATGATAAAGACTCATGGATGGGAACTGCTTGCAAGCCTACAGATCCTGAGGTACACTAATCAAAAACATATATAAGCAACATTTTGTCAAGTCTGCCACGCCATTCTGTTATAGGATTACACTCTTTCTGCTCTCTGTGTTCTAGGGGAATTTTGATCCAATGATTGTACATCAAAGAAAGATGTTTTTAATCATTTGTTTTTGCTACATAATTTTATATGTAGGCAGTGATCCAGGCACCGAGCTCGAGAGGCACAGGGCCAATAATGCACAATGTCTTTGTCTGTCCAAGTTCAGCACCTGCAGAAGATATTTTTATTTATCCAAGTCACAGTAACAGAAACCATCTGAAACTGTTCAAGGCTGGTGCCAGAAATGCCAATTAGCACCCTTTCTAAAATATTTCTACCTTGGTATTTCAGTTTACATGTCAAGAGATAAATGTCTTTTTGCTTCCCTCAAAATTAATAAAAAAAATTTCAGCTAAAGTTAGTTGTAACCTTAGGTGATAAGTGGAAAATGTTGCTGGCTGTAATCATACACACACATCCTTTTTTCTGCAAAGTTTCTCAAGGTACAGTAGTTTGCCACAAAGGACTCTACAGATTATCTTGAAAAGTTGTTCTAAATAATTTCTTCTGTGTGCAAAGCTCTAAGATAACAAACATTTGATACACAAAGATAAATCTCTGAATTCTCGAATGGGATATCTCCTTTCCCATCTTCACAGCCCTGAGGAGAAAATTGTAAAATTAACTGCTAATACAGGACTGTGCTTGCACTTTCTTATCAAAAACCTACTTTTGTATTCTATATTAAGTACAAAAAAGGTTGATACATACTCCATGTATCTTTTGATACATAATGACTGGTATCACATCTGGTTTGGTGAGAGAAGCTAAAAAAATGGGCCATTTTCTGACTAATATTAATTACCATTCCTAGTAATTAGTGATAAACATATTACTGTAGTTTGAGACAGATTTAGTTTCTCTCATTTTTGCAATCATATTTATCAGCACTAAATGTACTTATCTGGTTACATTTATTTATTTTTCTACTTTCAGTCCCCACGATCATTTGTCCCTTGGTGGAACTACCATAGAAGATACAAAAAATGTTGAATTGCAAAGAATAGCTTTTTATAAGTAAGATTAGTAGAGCATTATAAGTAATGTAACTGTTTGGGTAGATTGGTAACATTCCTTTTCATATTTGTGAAGCCCTTCTATTTTTTCATTACAGTAAATCACATGAAAAAAAAATGGTGTATGTGGTTCATGTGGGTGTATGGTAGAACTATGTCAACTTTATCTCCTGGCAAAAACAGGAGTCAGAGTGCCTTTTGTTAATCTCTATTTTCATCAGAGGAAAAAATAAGTTAATCTCACTTATTCAGAATGTCATGTTTCTTTAAAAGCCCTTTGCAGGGTGGAATCAAAAGACTTGACACTCAGACACAAAACAAATAGCAAGAACAATGTATTATGTAAAATTCAATAAATAAACAATTGAAATTTATCAAAGTACTCATGATTATCAAAATCATGCTGACTGAAGACCTGTCTCAGGACAGTCTCTACAAGCTACCCAAAAGACATGAATTTAATACTTCATTCATAAGAGAATAGTACTCCTGGCTACTATGCAGATGGATGATTACAAGCAAGATGTTACTCATAAACTTTGATGAGTTCACCCTGCATAATGAAAATAAGAAGAGTATGCCTTGATCTTAACTTGTGCCAGTTTGACTTATCAGCTTTATTCCCTATGGTCTATTCACCTCTGTTCCATATGGCCTTTCGTTGTTATTTAAATGTAGGAAAAAAATATTTTAGGGGAAAAATAAAGAGATACACAACATGGATATCATATCCAAATTGTACTATTTTTATTATAACAGTTGCATTGAAAAAGGCACAAAACTGGAAATAAAGAGTGATTTTTCCTGGTCCAGACAAGAGTAACAAATTGACAGAACTACGTAAATATGATTTTGGCTGGAAGGGAAACAAAACACATAGTATAGCATGTCTTCCAATGAGTTTTTTGGCAAGATGGTCTCAAACAGAATGTTTGGGATAAATTGTGAAAAATACACCCAGCTCTAAAATTCTTGAGTTGTGGAATAAATTAATGACTGTGAAAGATCCCAATTATGATTTAGAATCATCAAACACATGAATAAATAAACAAAATGATGTTTCAGAAGCTTTTCAACCTATGAAAAAAGTTACTCTATTTGATTAAGTCATACAAATGTTTACATGTTAATGTTTACTTGTAACATAGCAGTGAAATGC
The DNA here is from genome assembly GCF_947247035.1 of Vipera ursinii. Lineage (NCBI taxonomy): Eukaryota > Metazoa > Chordata > Lepidosauria > Squamata > Viperidae > Vipera > Vipera ursinii. The sequence continues at coordinate 101,934,733 of NC_139514.1, read as the reverse complement.
TGTGATATTTTTGTAGCTAAATTGGTTTTTTGTGAAATAACTATACTAATAAAAAAGTTAGGCTTTCCCCCAAAGTGGGAGAATCTCATTCTGAAAAATGCCTACCCCAATTGTTTGCAATCACTCCTAGGGTTCATTTTTACTTGCCCAATTTTTCCTCCTGTGATTAATAAATTTCAATTTAGAGCTTAATAAGTAACACAAAATCAAGATACTTTTTATATCATAATTTTAGTTAGTTGATTAGGTGCCATCAAGTCAGATTTGACTTCTGGTGACTGCAAGGACTAAAGCTGACCAACTTGAAATCCCTCATAGCAATAGACCTTCATTCTTCCAAGGAGAGTCCTATAGAGTTTTAGTATATGGACAAACTATATATTTCATTGAATCCTTGAGCATCAGAAGCTGACACAAACTCAGTATGACAAAACCTCTTACTGCCCATTTGAATGCATACTTACTATGTATGTTTGTAATCAGTGGATTTAAAACAAAAAAAAAATTGTCTGGTGCAGACGTTTGGACAATATATACAATATATCCTATTCTTACTTTTAGAATTTCCCCCCCACTCTTCCTTGAAGATTGTTTTTAGCTCAGAAATATTTGTAGATTTCCTTGTATACACTGTCTGTCAAGATTTCCCCAAAGATTATCCATAATATTCAAGTTTATGGGATGTGAAGGCTATTCAAATACTATTTTTGTGTTTTGTTAGAGTGCAGTGGCTCAAGTTATTAGGACGCTGGGTTGGAGATTAGCAAGCTCACATTGGATGATGTGGACAGGATCACGCGTAGAGTGAGCACTACAACTTGTTTACTGGACCCATGAGAGCGGAAAGTAAACACACTTTGCCGCTTCCATCACCACTAGGTAAGACTTAAGATGTGTTCGATCAGATTCGGATCCGCTGGTCAACTTGTTTACTGGATGATTTCGGCCACCTGGGAGGTGACAGGGGGCTGGCTCCAGGCAGTTGTCAATGCTTCTTTGATGGAGGGTTTCTTCCCCTCTGCCTAAAAAGAGGTGGTGGTGAGGCCCCTTCTCAAGAAGCCTGCTCTGGACCCGGTCTCCTTGAGTAACTATCATCCTGTCTCCAACCTTTGCTTTGTAGTGAAGGTTGTTGAGAGTGTTCTGGTGCGTCAGCTTCCGCAATTCCTGGATGAAGCGGACTATCTGGACCCATACCAGTCGAGTTTCAGACCTGGTTACAGCATGGAAACGGCATTGGTCACACTGGTAGATGATCCCTGCCGGGCCCAGGACAGGGTTTGATCCTCTGTCCTGGTCCTACTTGACCTCTCAGCGGCTTTTGATACCATTGATCGTGGTATCCTGCTGTGATGGCTTGAGGGGTTGGGAGTGGGAGGCACTGTTTTATGGTGGTTCTCCTCCTACCTCTTGAGCCATTCACAGTTCGTAGTGGCAGGGGGGCAGAGATCTACCCCAAGGCCCCTTTCTTGTGAGGTACCTCAGGGGTTGGTTCGCTCCCCCCTCCTTTTTAACATCTATATGAAGCCGCTGGGTGAGATCATCCATGGCTTTGGGTTGAGGTATCACCAATATGCCGATGATACCCAGTTGTTTATCTCCACCCCGAGCCAACCCAGTGATGCCCTTGACATGATGTCCCGGTGCCTGGAGGCAGTGCGGGTCTGGATGGGAAGGAACAGGCTCAGGCTGAACCCCTCCAAGACCAAATGGCTGTGGATACTGGCATCTCGTATTGTCCAACATGTTCCATCTCTTTTGATGGGGGGAGCTACTGTATTGCCCTCCTCAGAAAGGGCCCATAACTTGGGTGTCCTCCTGGATTCACAGCTTAATTTGGAAGATCATCTAACTGCTGTGACCAGGGGGGCCTTTGCACAGGTTCGCCTGGTGCACCAGTTGTGCCCCTTTTTGGACCGAGATGCCCTATGCACAGTCACCCATGCCCTTGTCACTTTTCGCCTAGATTACTGCAATGCTCTCTACATGGGGCTGTCCTTGAGGTGCACCCGGAGGCTTCAACTGGTGCAAAATGTAGCCGCACGGGTGCTTATGGTAGTATCTCGATACTCCCATGTTACACCACTCCTGCACGAGCTGTATTGGCTTCTGGTTGCCCTCCAGGTGCGATTTAAGATGCTGGTAATTACCTTTAAAGCCCTACATGGCTCAGGCCCGGGGTATTTGCGAGACCACCTGCTGCCAATGTCAACCTCCCATCGCCTGGTTCCCTCCCACAGTTGGCCTCCTCAGGGTGCCATCGGCCACGCAATGCCAGCTGGCAACCCCCAGGGGGAGAGCCTTCTCTGTGGGTGTGCCGACCCTCTGGAATGAACTGCCTCTGGAGCTGCTGATGGCCCCTTACCTTCAATCCTTCTGCCGTGACCTGAAGACATGGTTGTTCCAACAAGCAGGCCTGGACTGATCATGGTTTTTAAATTTGGTTTTTATTGGTTTAAATTGTCCTTTATTTCCTTATTTATTGTTTAATTCTTTTTTAATCTTTGTATTCTATGTTTTTTTTTAAAAAAAATATTGTTGTGAGCCACCCTGAGTCCTTAGGGAGAAGGGCGGCATATAAATTTAATAAATAATAATAACAATAACAATAGCAATAATAATAACAATAATAATAATAATAATAATAATAATAATAATAATAATAATAATAATAATAATAACATTCTTGGTCTCCCTGAAGTCCTTTCAGATCATAGAAAGTTTTTGTGCCTTTGTCAGTTTATTTGCAGTAACTATTTTTCTGTGTTGGGTAGGCAATTTACAAATGTAAAAATTCAGAAGACCATAATACCTGATTTATGATTCTGCTATGTTCCTTCCAGAAATTCCTGCAAATACTTGTAAGCCTGAGGCAAAGGGAAATTAAGCCTTGAATATATATACACATGCAGCTTTTAGTCATATAGCCAGACATGTTTTTATTGCAAAATATATTATACTGAGGCAGATCAGGGAAATTTGGTTTCATCACAACAGGCTAGAATTGACAAAGTGACAGAAGGATAACCTTTTTTCCTAACAATATTGGCTTTGGCAAAGCTGAAAATAAAGACAAATGATTTATGACTGGATGGAAATGTGAATTATTTTCCTACGTGAGCATCCAGTTTAAAATCTCATGTGAAATCAAATGGTCAGAGGTATCTGGATTGCGACAGATGCTTGAGAATTCAGTGAGTCATTGCTAGTTATTGCTAGTAGTCCCTTGAAGACTACTCGGAGGCTCCAACTGGTACAGAATGCAGCCGCGAGAGTTGTCTTGGGAGTTTCCCGGTACTCCCATGTTACACCTTTGCTCCGTGAGCTGCATTGGTTATCAGTTGTCTTCCGGGTAAGGTTCAAGGTTTTGGTTATGATCTTTAAGTCCCTACATGGCATGGGTCCGCGATACCTCGAGGACCACCTGCTGCCGGCGTCGACTCCCCTCCGCCCTGTGCGTGCCCACAGAGAGGGCCTCCTCAGGGTGCCTCCGGTCAAGGAATGTCGACTGGTGGCCCCCAGGGGGAGGGCCTTCTCTGTGGGTGCTCCGGCATTATGGAACCAACTGCCGGTTGAGCTCCGGACGGCATCGGACCTCCGATCCTTCCGTCGCGGGTTGAAGACCCATTTATTTGAACTAGCGGGTCTGGCCTGATGGGGGTATATGGGTTTTTATAGGCTTGTTATTATTTTATCATTCTTGTTTTAATTGGGCATTGGTTTAATTTTCTTTTAATTTTTGTATTGTTATTTATATATGCCCTGTGAACCGCCCTGAGTCCCTTAGGGAGAAGGGCGGTATAGAAATCTCAATAAATTAAATTAAATTAAATTAAATTAAATTAAATTAGTTAGATAAAAAGGCTGACAGGAAGACTCTCAGTTTGCCAAGTCAGCCAACATAGACATCTGGAGGACGGCTCTCGTCTTCCACGTCCAGTTTCACATCGCTGGGGGGAGTCCTAAAAGGGCTGAAGAGTCACCCTGGAGGGGCACCCAGAAAGAAGGGGCTTTTGCAGAAATGTGGGGTAGATGTAACCCCCCCATTAGTGCCTGCATTCCCTTTGTACCGGCAGACAAAAGACTGGCCATAGTAATATGGCCAGTTACTAGGCTGCAGACAGCCGAAGTCAAACTTACCATCAGGCAACATTAAAGCAGCGTGGAAGAGACAGGGGTAAGATTCCTCTCTTATACTTTAATCTTCTTCTTTTCACCTAAATAAGCTGCTAAGTACCTTCCCCCCTGTGGAGAGGGAGGGGGGAATTCAACCCTCCCTTCAAATAAGCGGTAAGCAAGCCCTGGGGTATTTTTTAAAAAATCACTGAAAAAAGAAATGGACTAAAAGGAAAGAATTTCCAAAGTACTCAAACTGTGGCTACAACTAATATTTTATCGGGACAGAACTTAACAGAAGAAATTGAACAATCAAATACATTGGCAGAAGAATTAAATATTCAACAAATACAGACTTTTGAAGATGATAATGGAAAAAAAGTGGGAAAAAATCTATTCAGACCAGGACAATTATATCAAGAGGCGAAAATAATGAGAAGATTTGGTGCTGTTAACAGACTCCTCAATCCTTCAAAAATGGAGACTGGAGGGCCAGTTCAATATGATATAGCAACACAAGAATGCTTTGATGATCCTGAGGCAAAGAAGCGAAAAATGACATGGCAAAGGAAGAAAGCAAGAATAAGATTGAAGAAATATGGACATTCTTAAGAGGCCTGAAATAGATAATACCAAAATAGACAGGATTGTACTTGGATTATGAGAGATTGTTCTGATGAGTAGATAAAAATACTAATAAAAAAATAAAAATAAAACACAGATGTATGAATACTAACATTGAAATATTGAGTTCTTTAAATGATATGGATTAAGATGTATATGTGTTAAAAATGATAGAATGTAACTAATATAGTTGGATGTAGTGACATGAGAGGATGTATTAAATGTTGAAATGGAAGAAATTTTGGTTAATTTTTAATATGTGGAAACTATAAATAAGAAACAAGAATATTATATTGTCCTCCTCTTTCTCCTCCTTGCAATTGGTATTCTAATGACTACTATTCTAATATTGTACTACTAATATTGATACGGAAATGAGATAAATAAGAAGTGTATTATATTACTAGGTATCAGAGAAAATTGTGTAATGGGAAAGGACGTTATTTAGCAATATGAAAATGAGAAATTTTAAACGTTTAATTTTAATATCAATGTAAAATTAAAGCTAGAAAAATATATAAGGTGTTTGATGTTTCAAAGATGGAATGTTAAAATATAAAATATACCAAAGTATTGACAAATATAAGAAAACTATTAAATGACTGATGGATAGCAATGAGAAATATGTTAATTTAGATAAGAGATAATGTGTATTAAAGGAAACAAGAGAGAGGAAGTATTGGTTACAACAATTTGGAGATTTGTAATAATATGTATTTGTCTGAAATGCAACTATTGTAACCCAGACACCATGTTGCTTTTTAAAGATACTATTGTAATATTGGAAAACTAATAAAAAAGAAAGGCAGACAGGAAGTAGGATCAATAACTGAACGTAAGCCAGTTTCTGCATATTTGTTATTTGTTATTCTAGTGTAAGTTTGAATAAGCCATAAAGGGAATATTATAAAGAGAAACCAGGGTAAGAATTTGACAAATGTAGATAAACAAAATGGAAATCTAAAGAAGTAGAGTGAAATGTATTGATTCACAATTACAGAAGATGACTCCTTCAGGAAAACATTACAAGGTGGCCACTTTGTTATCTACTGTATGTCAACATAAAAGCTCTTTTTTATTGTTCTTTATTACTTAAAATGGTTGTAGAATAGCATCCTCAGCACTGATCAAATCCCCAGCAAATCATGATAGATCAAAACAGGCTTAATCAGAACTACGTAGGCACTAAAACAAATAAAATTTATTTAAGGATTGGTTGCCAACACTAGATTTATATCTCCAATATATTAAATCAAACCGATGGATTTTTTTTTAAAAAAGTAAATCATTTTTATGTATCAAATATTAAGTCACATCCCTTTTTAAAAAAAAAAACCCTCAAACCTAATATATCTTTCCATCCTATTTGCCTCATCAGTTTCAATATTTTAATTAATATGAAATCAATACACATTCAGCTGAGATAATTTGCATTATAATTAACTTTGTAATGCTATGCATCTTATCAGAAATAATCTCAAGAGTAACAAGAGATTTATCTCAGATTACCTAGCAACCTTTAGATGAGATTGGCCAATTTCCACGAGCTCTGGCAGTATAAACAGTTTAAAGATTTGTAGGAGGAAATCATGTTGAGTACATCAGAGCTAGTTTGTCTGTCATCTGTTTAACTTGCACTCTACCTCAATCTGACAACTCTTAATGGTTTATGTAGGAAACAACCTAACTAATTAAAACTCCAGTGGCATAATTAAAACAATAATGGCATCCTAATACCCCAAACAGAAACAGAAATAGGAAAATTGAAACCCCCTCAATTTTTTAAAAGAGGTTGTGAAAAATAAATAATTACTTTCAGAGGGCGAGTCTGACATCTATAGGAAGGCTATCCCAAAGCATTGGCTCTGCCAAATAAAATCAGCCCTTGCACCTGTTAGCCCCCTTCCCCTGCAAAAAAAAATCTCTCTACAAAATCTCATAGTTGGGCTAGCTCTGGTGGGAATCGCAGTCTTGCAAATAAACAGGTGTTACAATATGTAGAGCTTTATACTGTAGGTCAATACCAACACCTTGAATTGCTCCTAGCTGGCAGATGATCCAGAATCTACAGAATCAAGGTTACTGCTGCCAGTACCAAGAGCCTGTAAAATGGTTGGTAATCACATTTTTAGTAGTTGCATTTTTTTTAGTAGTCTGTATGGGCGGTCTCATGTTAAGCACAATGCTGATCTCCAGCTGGATGATAATAAGGGTAAAAATAATGTACCAGGCAAAAGTCCCTCTATTACAGATTCAACCTGCTGTTCAAGGAAGGCCCATGTATCCAGAAGCATTGTCAAATCATAAACTCCTCACTGGTAGGGCCTGCCCATTCATGGGACTGAAAGAGAACTCTGATATACAAACAGTAATTCCACCTTACTTGGGGTAAACTTCTAATGGTTTTCTCTCATCTTGATCCTTGTGAACTATATACTATATATTTATAAACTATTAAATACCCCCCTAATGTTCAAATAAGACCATTCTGATGACACTGCAGTACTGGTGATACTATATCCCAATCTCTTGAATGATGTCACCCAGAAGAAGAGAAGACCAACTCCTGTGGCAAACCACATATCATGACATTGATTGACATCTCATTCCCCACCTCTACTGATAGAAATCCCCTGTAACAGGGATATTGAAATCCCCTAACAATCTTTACTACCAACCCAGAGTCAACCTTCAGTCATTTGAAAAAGGATCCTACTGGGCAGCAGAAAAATCAGCACAAGAACAATATACTTCCTGAACAGCCAACATTCATAACATGCTTTCTGAAAAGCATTATCCCTAATTGTAATGGGCTGTGAAAACAACCTTGAGGAAGAGAATGAAGAGCCACATCCAGGCAACACTCATATAAGAGAAATCTGAGTCCAAAGCAGAGATGGAATTTGAAGAAAGTGGCCAAGTCTTTTTCCTTTAGGACAAATATAGGGAAAGCGAGAGACATTCAGAATTGCAAAATTCTGTTCCTGTAATCATAACTTTGGTCTTCAAGTCTGGTCTAAGATGTAATGCTGAACTAACCAACATTAAGGTGAAAGTAATAATTCCCATCCCCATCCCAGCTACAAGGATGCTGGAAGACATAAAACTCAGCAGGGTAAATGTCATCAGCTGCCATGAGTCAGTAGTTACTCTGCATCCAGTCACTGTTACTCTTCTACTATTGATACTCTATGGCAGTGACAAGATTTTTGGCCCACAGATATGGCATGACAGTGACAATCTTTGGAGGATAGAAGATCTGCTGGAAGAATTTGAACTTTAGCAAATTTCCTATATTGCCTCTATTGGAAGGAAGTGGGAGAATTTGTAACCCTTCACTTCTTTTGCTTCTCCCAACTGGTTAGGTATCCAATAGTAACACACACACAAAATGAATATAAAGTGCACATAAATCCACAAAAGCACCATTGCTTACCAGCAGTGCTTTTTTTGTAAAAGAAAAAGGTGCCGGAACTCACACATGTCATACAAACCGCCTTGCCTACCCTACAAGGTTCCATCCCAAAAAGGTGCAGGAACTCCGTTCTGAGCATTCTATGAGAAAAAAAAGCCCTGCTTACCAGACACCCAGAAGACCGTGCCACACACTGTCATTGCACCATATCATAGAACATAGAATAATAGGGCTGGAAGGGATCTTAGAGATCTTCTAGTCCAAGTCCCTGCTCAGGCAGGAGACCCTACAGCATAGCAGACAAATGGCTGCCCAGTCTCTTTTTGAAAATTCCCAGTGATGGAGCATCCATGACTTCTGGAGGTAAGCCTTTCCACTGATTAATTGTTCTCACTATGAGAAATTTCTCCTTAGTTCTAGGTTGGATCTTTCTTTAATTATCTTCCACCCATTTTCCTGCCCTCAGGTGCTTGAAGAAAAAGGTAAAGATAAAGGTTTTACTCGTCCAATTATGTCAAACTCTAGGGGGAGGTGCTCATCTCCGTACCCTAGCTGAGCCAGTATTGTTCAAAAACATATCCATGGTCATGTGACCAGCATGGCTATACACCAAGGTGCACTGAATGCTGTTACTTTCCCACCAAAGTGCTAGCTTTTTATCTGTCTGCATTTGCAAGCTTTCAAACTGGGGCAGGAGCTGGAGCAGGTAACAGGAGTTCACCCCATTGTGCAGCACTCAGTCCTCAAACCCAGGCTGCCTGCTCTCCAGCTGACAAGCTCAGCATCTTTAACCGCTGAGCCCTCACACCCTCTTTCAACAGCAAAACTACTTTTTCATACATAAAGAGAATAGCATATTGTTTAGCTGTATATTTCCAGACATTAACGAATGTGAGATAGGAACTATTTCATGATTTATCTTATCCTTTCCATTCAGTGGCAGCCTATGAATAATTCTCATTGTGAGATCCTTAAAATCCACTCAGTTCAATTATGCTTACTTTTTTTTAAAAAAAATATTAAATGAAAAAGGAGCTCTTAGTAAAATATGTTTATTTTTTATCCAACTCTGATAAAGACTTTGATTACAGTATGCATAATGGTATTGCTCTTCCTACTTTTTTTTTAATTCAAGAGCAGAAAACTAAAATGGAGTTGAAGAGAGAGAAAGAAGACTTGATCTTTTTATATAGCTATTGCCAGATAGAGGGTAGGAGCTTGGCTCTTGTGTGCTGTCACTTTTCTTTTGGGACAAAAAATGGTATGTGGGCCGATATTTAGAAACAAAAGCTCTCTCTCTCTCTCTGTCTTTCTTTTTATAAATGTTTTATTAATTTTCTAGTTTTATAATCAAATACTTAATAGACAACATGTTTTTTGGGTCCATTAGTAATTCAGTAGTATATATTAACTTCTTCAGTCTAAAGCCAAAATCACACTATCAAATGTTTCCTCTCTTCTTCTAGTCTCTTAGTACCTGTTTTCCCACACTAGGCAAATACAATTCTTATTGTTGTTAATAGATATACAATTGAATATCAACATCTTTGTTACATTTTCTCATATCAATAACATCATTTTTAGATAACTTTTATAACCAAAATATATCTTAATTGCATTTGCACTTAATATCCATACATTCAATCAGCATCCTGTTTTCGCTTTTTTTTAATTTTAATTTCCCATCAGCATTCAAAATTTCTCTATTGTTTATAATTTCAAAGTAAGTTATATTTGGATAACCAAAAGCTTCTCTTATTCAAACTTCTTAGCATTTTCCTGTTTCCCTTCTCATACCAACCCCTAATATTCTAATTACAAATCTTATCTTTCTAGTTATGATAATACTATTTCTAGCAATTATCTATTCTGCACCATATTCATCTAGTTCAGGGGTAGGCAACCTCGGCTCTTTTATGACTCATGGACTTCAACTCCCAGAATTCTGGGAGTTGAAGTCCATGAGTTATAAAACAGCCGAGGTTGCCTACCCCTGATCTAGTTAATAATATAATATCCCATCTAATGGGTCAAAACCTCTATTTTCTTCAGTCTTACTCTAGCTTTTTTCCTTTGCCAACTAATTTTCCAAGTCAATGCATTTGAATCATCAAGTAATTTTTCCTCTGTTTTTGTGTCTATTGTTTGGACTAAGAAAGACCATTTGATTAAAGTATTTTTGGAAGAACAAACCCATTGATATTCATTAAACAGCCTCCCTCCTTCTCCGATTCCCCACAGTTCTTCTAACAGCTCTATCTTCCATTCAATCAGTTCTTCTTCCTTTTCCTCAAATGTCTTCTGAATTCTTGACTGGTAAGATGTCTTTTCCATTTCCAATATTATAGCTCCATCTTCTAGTTATTCAGTTGTCTGAATCTATCAGTTAGTTCCTTCCTTTAGATCCTCCATCTTTGGATCTTTTTCCTCTAGTTTTCCTTCTATTTTCTGGGTTGCTAGTTCCTTCTTTGTAGTCATGTTCTGGTTTGGTAAATTTAGATGAGAAAATTGTTTTTTTTTATCTCCTTTGTGTTATTTCTAATCTCATCATGAGCTAAAGCAATAGTCTCTTGTATTGATATCAACATGGAGAGAATTTATTTCCTGATCTTCATCCATATTTTCTTGGTGGTATATCAAACTGAAGACTTTGGAGACAGGTGTTAGAGATGGTTTTTTATCACTTAAAGCTGAATATAGGACATCCATTTCATTTTTTGTAGGTGGTCTTTATAATAAAAATTGTTCATCAATCAAAGATTTGTAATCCAAAATATTCCATCATCTCAAGCAATGATATGTGTTTCTCCTGCAGGGAATTAGTTCCACAACACAGCTCTGCAAGTCAGTTAATATTTATATTCGTAGTTGAGGCGGATCAGTTTCAAAGAAGTTCATCATCTCTGCCACACCGATAAGCACCCCCAAAGGGTTTTTTCCCCTTTTTCCCAGCTGCAGTCTTCAAAAGTGAAAGTTTCCAAGGACAGAAAGAGTCTTATCTAAATCTGGGCTTCAAGCCAAGTTTCTTTTAGGCATAACAAATTGTAGTGCTAAACCTCACCACTAGATGTCATTAGCACTGTTTTCCATCTTTTTAAATCCAAATTTATATTACAAGCTTTTAAAAAAGTCTCAAAAGCACTTTTAGTCCCCAAATTTCAAAGCCATGTAAGTATATTAATTCCAAATTAATCTTGTAATTTCCTCTGTTTCCCCAAGTAATTAGTTCACTGCTTTTCTTTTCCCGAGGGAATGGGGTAGAAATTCTCCTTCCCTCTCTCATCAGAGAGGGTGCATTGGACATTTTTTTTTCAGGAAAAAGTCTTAAAGTCATAAAGAGAAGACAGAGAATCACCCAGTTTCATCCACATTGCTGAAAGGTAGCTTGAGTTCTTATTGTCTTCCATTGTCAGCAGCTTCTTACTGGCTACATGAATGTAGTCAGTCTTTCCACTGCTGTTTTGGAGGGCTTCCTCAGATCAAACGGAAGGGCTGACACCCTCCCATGATCAACAAGGGTCCCCTCCTTGCTTGTCACCTCTACGGCGCGACTTTTGACCCTTTCCAGGGTCCCAGTGGGAAGAAATTGAACATGAAAGATGGAGCCCTGTCTTCCTGCACCCATCTTGCCACGATGTCACACTGGAAATCGCAAAAGCTCTCTTTTATTTGGCAGCATTTGTCCCAAACTCTTGAATTTTTTTTAAAAAAGCCAGAAGCAAACTAAATATAAAAGTGTCATTCAGGAGTATCTGCTCTGAAAATAGATGTTCTACTTAACTCTCATGGATAATAGCAACTGACAGTAGCTACTTTTTTGTACCTGTTATAGATATGATTTATTTCTTTCACTCATGGATTAACTATAACTTTGAAGAAGTATCAAAATATGAATGTCCATCATTTTTGGGGAAAGGAGGTAATGTATAAAATTCACAGTGCTGAATATTTTAATAATTAGGACAATGGAGTGATCTGGATACCTTGATTTTTAATGAATTGCTAGTGGTCTCCTTTTGCTAAGCAATGTCATTTTGTGAGTGGGCTTTTCCTATAGGACTATACGCTACAGGCTACCTACATTCCAATAAGGAATCAGAAACATTTAATTATTCCATTATTTCCAGCTCATATTTTGATTAACAGTAAACTGAATGGGAAATAACCCAAGAGAAGAGAAGAGGCAGTCGTTCAGGGGTGCCCATTGGAGATGATTTTAAAAAGTCAAAATGTTTTACAGATGGCATATGACACCAGTGAGATTAGCAAAGAATGTTTAAAAATATTTCAAACAACTGTTGGAAATGCAAACAAAGACCAGGTACTTATTATCATATCTGGCGGACATGCCCTAAAGCAAAAAGATTTTGGGTTAAAATACATTTATGGTTGGAGAAAATGACTAAAAAACAAATAGACTTTAAACCAGAATTATTTTTGTTAGGATAATAGGAGCTAATTATGAGAAAAATTGCAGATATTTAATACTACATGTACTAACGGCAGCAAGAATTGTATTTGAACAACATTGGAAAAATGAAAATTTAGAAAGTACTAATTAAGAAAATTCTAGAGTGTGCAGAAATGGATAGATTGACTTTAAAGATAAAAGAGAAAAAAGACTCAGTGTACTTTAGAACATGGGATAATTTCTATCAATGGCTAGAAAAATGAGTTAGAAAAGAATGTGACATGTGATTTTGAATATATATTAGCAAGAAGAAGGCTATTGAGTGATTAATTAAAATATTGTTTATGATAATTAACTATTATCTATTATTGTTTGTCAAACACATGAACCCAGACATTATGTTGTTTGCTAAATATTGAGAAAGTTATTTGGAAAAACCCCAACCCCAACCCTAACCCTAATCCTAACCCTAACCCAAATCCCAACCCCACCTTATTCCTAACCCTATAAAAACTAATAAAATCTATACAAAAAAGTCAAAATGGTAGTCATGGCCAACCAGTTGAATCCCATGAGCAGGTATCATTGATGCACATGCAAAAGTTGTATGGCATCAATGTCAGCTAAAGTTTTTGACTCCAAACTAAAATGCCACTGCAGTAGTTTTTCCTGGCATAACTGGGATCATAAACTACATAAGCTGCAGCATCCTATAATGTAATATTAGCTCACTGGGAACTATGTCAATGCCCTGGTCATGCCTAACTTTATTAAATAAGGCCACCCAACTCAACCTTGACCTCTGGATGGCATACAATTGAAACAGTAGAATATCTAAAAACCAGTCAATCCACATGGAGGACTTTAAATTAATTATTCTTTACCTTACTAAATCTCTAAGAATGTTGTTTCTTCTTTATTCTTTTCCATCACTTGACTTGCTTGTATTGGTAAACAACTTCTGGCAAGCCTATGACTTTGGAAGCAACAGTACCAGATCCTCAAGGAAAACTAGTCATTTCCAATCACAAAAACTCTGTGTCAGCAGGTTGGCAAAGACCTAGGCAGGATGTCAGATACACTTGGTCTAGTAGCGAGGCATAAATTCAAATTATTGCTGATTCCACAAGAGCTAGTTGCTTTATTCAACTGTTGTTAGTTTTTTTTTTTAAAAAAACAACAACAACAGAGCAGATTTTTTTTCTTTGACATGAAAAATTACAAGAATAATGATATATTGGCAAATAAAAAACTTACAGGATTTTTAATTAAATGAATACAATTAATAATCTATTTTTTTTCCATTCTGAAATAACAATAATATTAGAAAAGACTACTCAAACATATTTCATTTTTATACAATCATAGGAAGCGATCTTGAAGGTCTTCTAGTCCAAGTCCCTACCCAAGGCAGGAATTCTTATTCTATCCCAGACAAATGGGATTTTCTTGAAAATCTCCAGTAATAGAGCACACACAACTTTGGGTGGCAAGCTGCTTCATTGACTAATTGTTCCCACTGTCAGGAAATTTTTTCTTAGTTCCAGGTTAGAACTCCCTCTAATGGGCTTCCACCCATTGCTTGTTCTCCTGCCTTCAGGTACTTTGAAGAATAAATAGACCCCTTCTTCCCACTGACAAGTATTGGAAGATGGCTATGACGTCACCTCCAAACTTTCTCTTTGTTATGCTAAATACACCGAGTTCCCTTAGCCTTCCATTGTACAATTTAGCCTTCAAACCCCTCATCATCTTTGTTATTTTTCTCTGCACTCTTTCTATTTCAATTACCTCATCTTGGCCATTTATAAAGATGTTGAGAGCAATAGACTAAAGACAAAACCTTGAGGTACTGCACTTCTTGTTTCCCTCCATGTAGATGCAGTGAGGTACTATACTGGATGCTCCCCTCAATGTAGTTTCATTGAAGACCAGTGGAGTTGGTCAGCCAACTGAAAATCCAACTGGCAGTGGTTCTGTGTATCCCATATCGTTCTGTCTTACCAAGAAGTAGGCTATGGTCTACTTTACCAAATGTCTTACTTAAGTCTACATAGATAATATTCACAATGTTTCCACTAATTTAGGCACAAATAAGGCAATAAGGTTTGCTTGGCATAACCTGCCCTTAACAAACCTACATGGGCTTCTAGTGATGCCTTTGTTCATTTTTAGGTGCTCACAAATCTGCTGCTTGATTATCTTTTCCAGGATATTTTTTTTACAAGTATCATTGTCAAGCTGATTGGTGTGTGGTTTTCCGGATCCATATTTTTCCTCTTTTTGAAGATTTGAACTGCATCAGCTCTTTTCCAGTCCTCTGGCAATTCCCCTATGCTCCAGGAGTTCTGAAAGATTTCATTCAGTGGTTCCAAGATCATGTCTACCAGGTTCTTTATTTCGGCATTTCTGTTCTATTTCCCATTGTGGTGCTTTTGATAGTTGGGCTATTTTTTTTTCTTTTTGTGCAAAGACACATACAAAGAAGAAATTAAGCATCTCTGCTTTCTCCCCATTGCCTGTCACCTTCTTGTCATCATCTCCTATTAATGGGCCAATAGTTTCCTTGACTTTCTTCTAGTTCCTTACATATTGAAAGAAACATTTTTGTTATTGTTTTTGCATTTGTTGCAAATCTTAGCTCATTCTAAGTCTTAGCCTTCTTGACTCCATCCTTTCAGATTCAGGTATTTTATTCTAGTTTCTTGTCCCTCTTTTCAATTTATATATTTGACCTTTTTGTCCCTCAGTTTGTCAGAAGGATGTTTGTGCAACCATGCTGGTTTCATCTGGATTCTCTTGTTTTTCTTTCTCTTGTTTTGGCCTTTATTATCTCATTTTTTCAGTTTCCCAAGCATTGTGAACTGTTTCTCCATCCATGGAATCCCTCCTAATCTCTGTCTTAGTTTACTGAAGTCAGGTCTCCTAAAGTCTAAAACACTAGTTTGAATTTGTTTAATTACCTGTGCCTATCTTAACAGCAAAAAGACAAAAAAAAAAGCAGATTGGCTCAGACATGTAATGGTTTGCACTAATATAATGTTTGGGAATTCACTCTTTGTTAGCAATATGACAAAAAATGTAGGGTAGTACAATAGGTGGAGCAGAAACGCAAACAAAGGAAGTAACTGCAAACTATTCAGATATTTCTTTTTCTCCCCCCAAATTCAAATAAATAAATAAACAAACCGTTATTGTCAAAGTACAACATGTGTACATTGAGATTAGATGAGCCTCCCCCCGTGCTCTCTCCCCCCAACACACAGTGACAACAAACCCTCCATCCTACCACACCATGTGAACCAACTACACCACACACCGGCCTCCCAAGTCAATTCTGCATAAATTCACAGAGATTATGTCCCATTTAAAAGCCTAACAGCCCATGGATAAAAGCCATTTTTCAGCCTGTTGGTATGGCTGGCTATACACTGCATTCCTTAGTAATGCAACAAACCTACATGGGAAAAGAAATTAATCCAAAGTTTAGTAAATAAAATTTGTAGCTGAATAAGGATTTGGAACCAGATCACCATGAGCTAAGTGTAATATGCTATCACATTGGCCATAGAGTCATATTATATGTAAACTGCAATGTGCATGAACTATCAGTAGTCATTTAGAGATATTTTGTTTCACACTGATGTGTTTAAGAAAAACTGCTGCCTTTCTTTTTTCTCTAAACATTTAATATATATTTTGAAGATGGTGGGTTTTCTCCAATTGATACTTCCTTCTTTTTAAGAATGATATAATTGCAACAGCACCCATGCTTGAGAATTGAGAAACTGTTGAACTATAAAGTAACAGAGCATGGCAACCTCAGAAGGGTTCATTGTGATGGCTGTGGAAACTTTGGAAAGTCAAAGTAAATAAAATTAACAGACAGATGTAATCAAAAATATTCAAATAAGTTTCAAGGAGATTCTTTAAAAAACAAAATCAAGTACCAATTTATTCATTCTCTGAAAGATGGTTTGAACTATGTGGAAACTGCAGGACACTTTGCAAGAATTGGGTATGTCTAGTCTAGTGAAAAGAAGGACTGGGGTGACCTGATAGCAGTGTTCCAATATTTGAAGGGCTGCCACAAAGAAGAGAAGGTGAATCTATTTTTCAAAGCACCAGAAGACAAGACAAGAAACAATGGATGGAAATTAATCAAGGAGAGAAACAATCTAGAATTAAGGACAAATTTCCTGACACTAAGAACAATTAACCTGTAGAACAGCTTGCCTTCAGAAGTTGTAGGTGCTCCATCACTGGAGGCTTTTAAGAACAGACTGGACAACCACTCATCCAGAATGGTTTAGAGTCTCTTGCTAGAGGAGGAGGTTGGACTGTAAGACCTCCAAGATCCCTTCCAACTTTGATGAAGTTCTAAAAAAAATGAAAAGATACAAACATAAAAACTAAAGTAGAGTGCTGTTGTGTTTGGTTTAAGCATTTTTGGACAGATGCTACATTTACACCACAACATACTATGAAGCACTGAATCCAAATTGCTGCACAGTCCTATTGTTTAGAGTCCTTATGTGTATCTTTTCAATATCCAGACACCAGATGAATAGAAGAAAAACCTGCCAAACTTAATAATTAAAATTTTCAGAGTTCCATAATATATTTATCAGTTTTACTTCTTTAAAATATTTTTCCCTTACTGTCTTTCAACCAAGCTGCTAGATGTATTTAAAATCCATTCAGACAACATGTCCAGCTCTTCACAATTCCTACATACACTCACAACTGTACTTCCCAAAGGGATGGAAATACGAAATCTGTGGCCTTAGAGATGATTAAATGTTCTCCCTCCATTCTTCCCTATAATCTTTTCTGTCTATACCATTGATATAACCAACCTACATTTTGCCTTCAGTTTCTCTAAAAATGTTAAGTGCAGCTCTTGGCTTCAAAAGATTACCACACTCTGTTCCACAGGAAAATACAGTTCAGCTCTGTTAAGTGGCAAGTAAACATTGCTTCAATGTTTCAGGCAGAAGATCTTTTATTCCAGTTACCTAACAGACACTTTCTTTACTGAAAAACATTATATCTGGCAAGATTTAATACCCTGCCTTCTATGTTACTGGAGAGGAGAAGCAACAGTTGTTATATAACCCTACCAATAGGGTGCTGTTGAATCTCTTTTGTTATTATGCATATTCTATTCTACTGCACTATTTACGTAATTTGGTGTTCAAACATTTCCACCCGTGTTTTTCAATTTGCATTGTTCTACAGATGAGAAAAAGTATTCTTCCTTCTGTTGGATATTTATGCAAAAATACCCAGAAAGTCATATCCAGTGGCTTTCTAATTTTCCCCACTACATATACCTTTTTCCTGTCCTTCAGAAGAAGAAAAAAAAAATAGCACAGTCCTGGGAATTCTACTTTCATGTTTGCTTTTATGTTTTACATTCCATACACTGGTTCTTGGGTGATTTATATGATTTCCTATCATAGCTGGATTGTGACTAATAAGGTTTTTTCTTTGCCTTCTTCCTCTGGTTCATCATCATCCTTGCATCCCATCCCTTTTGTGTTGGAGGCTTCCTTTAAGGCACTTCCAGGCTAAAAGGATTAGCTGGTGACATCACTGTTGTTTGGGTTCACCTGTGGTGGTTCCTTTAGGTGTCCCTGTTAAGGAGCTGGTGTGAATGCTAGGAGCTCACCCACCATGCAGCAGCACTCACGTCTTGAATGTGGGCTTGCTAACCTCCAACCCAGTGTCCTAACCACATATATCACCACATTTGTTAACATCCTTGTATTAAACCATCTTAATGGAGGGATTCAGATGAACATGCATTGTTTTTATTCAATGTTCCTCTCAGTTCTAGGCTTGCGTCTTTTATCCTGTTGAGAAGACAGTTAACCAAAATATATATTAATTGAAATTAAAGAAAACTTATCCTAGACATAGCCAATGGTTTATACCAACTATCCCATTGCTCTTCAGATATGTTGGTTGTCTGAGAAATATGGAATTGGACATGTAATTATTGGAAATGACTAATACATGAATCAAGTTGAATTTAGAAGAATCAGCAGATTGTTTCCCCCAAGAAATATTGGAGCTAATTAAATACATATATAAAAAATCTAGCCAGCTAAATTGTTACTTAGTGTTATACAGAATATCTACTCAGAATTTAGGCAATCAATCAAAAAAAGAAATATGACCTATGACTTTTATGTGAGAGTTATCACTATAAACATAAATCTCTCTCTAATATTTTACAAGAAGGCCATTTATATGAAAATATAACTTCTCACTTTATCTCATACATTTTAATGCTAGGAATGCACTAGGCCAATATAGTTGCAAAGGGTTTGGGCTTGATTCAAAATATCCTATCCTTTTGAAACTTTCTGTCAGATCCCCTCGATGTTTCCTTTTGGGGGCAGTGCCATTCTGGTGGGAGGGGGAGGTTTCACTCATTTGGGAGGGGGCTAGCAATAGTGGATATACTTACTTCCTTATCTCCATCTTTAATATATCCCTTTGGTGTGAAGAAGGATGTGGAATGTGCCAGAGGCCATCTGTCTTATCTCTACTCCATGACGAGGCAATGGCTGGGAACCATTCCTCATTGCTCAGGTTCCCATAACCACACCTGTGGATTGGCTGGAAATGAATTGGACAGTTGGGCTCTAGGGAGGGGTTTGAAAAGGGATGAAGCATTTAGCGCAGGAAGTCTAGATCTTGCTTTGCTTTTCTGCTTTCACTGACTCTCAATAAAAGTTCCTGTTTGAAACAATACCTGTTTCAAGAGTTCTGCTTTCTTGGTAGCACTAGCTGAGGCAGGACCTTACACTTCCTTTACATGGGGTTGTCTTCTGTATGACTTGGAACCTTGAACTTGTATACAGTGCAGTAACCATTGTGTCTCTTATTTATTCCAAGATAATATCTTGCACAAAATTGGAAATCTGTACATCAACTACCAATTTGTTTCAGAATATATACAAGACACTGCTTTTTTAAAAACACACACACACACACCCTAAATGGCTTTGGCTGAGACACTAAACATAACACCTTATTTTGAGGTGTGTTGAATGTACAGGTAGTCCTCGACTTACAAGACTTCATTTAGTGATAGTTTAAAGTTACCACAGCACTGAAAAAAGTGACCTATGACTGTTTTTCACACTTATGACCATTGCAACATCCCCATGGTCACCTGATCAAAATTCAGACTCTTGGCAACTGATGCATATTTATTACTTATTTATTTATTACTTACTTATTTATTACTTATTTATTAAATATTTATTACATATTTATTAATTTCCCCGCCGTCTTGAAGGAGGCGGTGGTGAGACCTCTCCTCAAGAAGCCTGTCCTGGACCCAGCTGTGTTGAATAACTTTCGTCCGGTCTCCAACCTTCGCTTTCTTGTGAAGGTTGTTGAGAGTGTGGTAGCGCATCAGCTCCCCCTGGTTCTGGATGAAGCGGATTATCTAGACCCGTTCCAATCGGGTTTCAGGCCCGGGTACAGCACGGAGACGGCATTGGTCGCTCTGGTGAATGATCTCTGGAGGGCCCGGGACAGAGGACATTCCTCTGTCCTTGTCCTATTAGACCTCTCGGTGGCTTTCGATACCATCGACCATGGTATCCTGCTGCGGCGTCTCAGGGGATTGGGAGTGGGAGGCACAGTTCTTCAGTGGTTCTCCTCCTATCTCCTAGGACGCTCGCAGTCGGTGTTGGCAGGGGGGCAGAGGTCGACCCCAAGGACTCTCGCTTGTGGAGTTCCTCAGGGGTCGGTCCTCTCGCCTCTCCTGTTCAACATCTACATGAAACCGCTGGGTGAGATCATTCGTGGTTTTGGAGTTGGGTATCATCAGTACGCCGATGATACCCAGCTTTTCATTTCGACCCCAAACCACCCCAGTGATGCCCTCGATGTGATGTCCCGTTGCCTGGAGGCGGTTCGGGTCTGGATGGGGAGGAACAGACTTCAACTCAACCCTGACAAGACTGAGTGGTTGTGCATTCCGGCATCCTGGGACATTCAAAATATTCCACCTCTCTATATGGGGGGTGAGTTTTTACCCCCCCGTGGATAGGGCTCGCAACTTGGGAGTCCTCCTAGATTCACGGCTTACCCTGGAAGACCATATAGTAGCCGTGACTAGAGGGGCTTTCGCCCAGGTTCACCTGGTGCACCAGTTGCGGCCCTATCTGGACCAGGATGCCCTGTGTACGGTCACTCATGCGCTCGTGACCTCTCGCCTGGACTACTGCAATGCTCTTTACATGGGGCTTCCCTTAAAGACCACTCGGAGGCTCCAACTCGTACAGAATGTGGCCGCGAGAGTTGTCTTGGGAGTTTCCCGGTACTCCCATGTTACACCTTTGCTCCGCGAGCTACATTGGTTACCAGTAGTCTTCCGGGTGAGATTCAAGGTTTTGGTTAGGATCTTCAAGTCCTTACATGGCATGGGTCCGGGGTACCTCGGGGACCACCTGCTGCCGGCGTCAACTTCCCTCCGCCCTGTGCGTTCCCACAGAGAGGGCCTCCTCAGGGTGCCTCCGGTCAGAGAATGTTGACTGGTGGCCCCCAGGGGGAGGGCCTTCTCTGTGGGCGCTCCAGCTTTATGGAACCAACTGCCGGTTGAGCTCCGGATGGCACCGGACCTTCACTCCTTCCGGCGCAGTCTAAAGACCCATTTATTTGAACAAGCTGGTCTGGCCTGATGGGGGACGTTAGGGTTTTTAATGGGTTTCTTATATTGTAATTGTTTTTTTACCTGGGCACTTGTTTAATTCCCTTTTAATTTTTGTATTTGCTATTTATATATGCCCTGTTCACCGCCCTGAGTCCTTCGGGAGAAGGGCGGTATACAAATTTAATAAAATGAAAAATGAAATGAAATGAAATGAAATTACGGTTGCAGTCTCCCGGGGTCATGTAATCATCTTTTGCAACTTTCTGACAAGCAAAATCAATAGGGAAACCAGGTTAACAACCATACTACTAACTTAATCACTGCAATGATTCTCCTAACAACTGTAGCAAGAAAGATTGTAAAATGGGGCAAAACTCACTTAACATCTGTCTTCCTTAGCAACAGAAATTTTGGTATCAATTGTAGTCAGAAGTCATGGACTACCTGTACTTGCACCAATCAAATTCAGAGGGGAGGGCTCAGAAAACACCGATTAGTTGCTGGCTTTGGCCTTTTTAACACAGTGTGGTCCCATCTGGAAATCCTCTTCATTTCCCACTTGCTTCCCATTCACTCCAAATTAGTGAAATCGGGAGAACTTCTTGGCATTCCAGTGGATGATCACTTAAAAAATATGAGCTGGCAGTGTGCAGCTGCAGCCAAAAAAAGCTAATATAATCCTTGGTTGTATTGTTGTTGTTGTTGTTGTTAGTTGCGAAGTCGTGTCCGACCCATCGCAACCCTATGGACAATGTTCCTCCAGGCCTTCCTGTCCTCTACCATCTTCTGGAGTCCATCTAAGCTCACGCCTACTGCTTCAATGACTCCATCCAGCCACCTCATTCTCTGTCGTCCCCTTCTTCTCTTGCCCTAAACCTTTCCCAGCATTAGGCTCTTCTCCAGTGAGTCCTTCCTTCTCATTAGGTGGCCAAAGTATTTGAGTTTTAGCTTCAGGATCTGGCCTTCTAAAGAGCAGTCAGGGTTGATCTCCTCTAGGACTGACTGGTTTGATCGCCTTGCAGTCCAAGGAACTCGCAGGAGTCTTCTCCAGCACCATAGTTCAAAGGCTTCAATTCTTTGGCGCTCAGCCTTTCTTATGGTCCAGCTTTCACTGCCATACATTGCAACTGGGAAGACCATAGCCTTGACTATATGGATTTTTGTTGACAGGGTGATGTCTCTGCTTTTTAGTGTGCTGTCTAGATTTGCCATGGCTTTCCTCCCAAGGAGCAAGCGTCTTTTAATTTCTTGGCTACAGTCCCCATCTGCAGTGATCTTGGAGCCAAGGAAAATAAAATCTGTCAGTACCTCCATTTCTTCCCCATCTATTTGCCAGGAATTGAGAGGGCCAGATGCCATGATCGTGGTTTTCTTAATGTTTAGTTTCAACCCAAGTTTTGCACTCTCCTTCTTCACCCGCAACACCAGGCTCTTTAGTTCTTCTTCACTTTCTGCCATTAGAGTGGTATCATCTGCATATCTTAGGTTGTTGATGTTTCTTCCGGCAATCTTAATTCCAACTTTTGATTCATCTAGCCCTGCCTTTCTCATGATGTGGTTGTATAAAGAGAGGCATAGAATCAAAATCACGTGAAGTATTAATACCACTTTATAAAGCCTTTGTAAGACTACACCTGGAATACTGTATCCATTTTCAGTCACCACATTACAAAAAAGATGTTGAGACTTTGGAAACAGTGGAAAGAAGAGCAACTAAGATGATTGAAGGCCTGAGGACTAAAACATATAAAGAAAAGTTGCAGGAACTGGGTATGTCTACTTTAATGAAGAGAAGGACTAGGGGTGACATGATAGCAGTATTCCAGTATTTCAGAGGCTGCCACTTATCTTCAAAAGCACCAGAGGGCAGGACAAGAAACAATGGTTGGAAACTAATGAAAGAGAGAAGAATTAAGGAAAAACATCCTAACAATGAGGACAATTAACCACTGGAACAGCTTGCCTTCAGAGGTTGTGGGTGGTTCACCACTGGAGGTTTTTAAGAAGAGACTGAACAGTCAATTGTCTGAAATGATATAGGGCAGGGGTGTCAAACTCAATTTCATTGAGGGCCACATCAGCATTGCGGTTGCCCTCAGGGGGCCGAGTGGGTGTGGCCTGGGTGGGTGTGGCCTACTGGGTAGGCGTGGCTAAAGTGCGTATGGCCTACTGAGTGGGCATGGCCAGCTCTACATCGTTTGCATCAAGGGTGCCTATGGGGGCCTGGGCAGGAGTGGGACAGGTCTGAGAGTCTCTGGCAAAAGGAGGGTCTCTGGGCCAGGGCCAAGGCAGAGGGGGCCGTTCCCTCATTGTTTCCAGGATGGCTTCGTGGGCCACATGAAACCACTTTGTGGGCCAGATCTGGCCCCCGGGCCTTTTGTTTGACATATCTGGTATAGGGTCTCTTGCTTGAGCAGGGGGCTGGACTAGAAGACCTCCAAGGTCCCTTTCAGCTCTATTGCGATTGAATTATATCAGTGGGGAAGTTCTTCTTGGTTAGTAGCCAATTCAAACTGATGGATGTCTTCGGGGTGGGAAAACTCAGTGTGCCACAGGACCTCTAAGAAGTCTTTAGAATACAACTTTCTCATCTGGTCTTTCATAATGCCTTGTGTGTATTCCAAAATTGCTATTATATCTAATTGCAGTACATTATTTTTATCGTAGGATTTGTTGTTTTAATGTGTTTTATTTTTGTACATCACCCACAAGTTTGGGTAGTGAGTTATTTAGAAATTTAAATAATTACTTAATGGGTGCCAGAATTCAGAATGTAGTTTCATTTCTCTGTGATGCACAGGATGAATTGGGAGTCCTTTTCTGATTCTGTGCTTCCACGCTGTTCTGATCTCATTTTATTCAGCTGTTAAAATATATC
Organism: Vipera ursinii; assembly: GCF_947247035.1. NCBI lineage: Eukaryota > Metazoa > Chordata > Lepidosauria > Squamata > Viperidae > Vipera > Vipera ursinii. The sequence continues at coordinate 101,910,612 of NC_139514.1, read as the reverse complement.
ATGATCAATTAAAATTTCACAGTATTATTGTAGAAAAATTAGAATACTGTGACAGCAAACTCTATGTCACATCTTTTTTAATGCCTAACAATTCTTTATCATTTGCTTCACATGGTTTTCCCCATCGTTTCCAATCTCTCATTCATAATGATAATGTGTGAACCTTTCCTCAGCTGTATTAGCTAGTGACCTGGATTAGATTAATGCATTTCACTTCTGTTCAAAAACGTCTCTGTTTCTCACATTGCATATATTCCTCAGGGCAGATCTGAAAAACCAGCAAATTAATGAGTTATGATTCTACCTGAAGCCCAACACACAAAACCCACTCTGAGAAACATTTGGTATGAGTGTTCCTTACAATAAGGATTAATATCACTGAAATTTCCATCATATCCTGTCTCAGAGCAATGACATTCAAGGTATTTAAGTATAGTTCATTGAAGAGTAGCTTTAAAACCCATACATTGACATCTCTGGAATATGTTGTATATTATTCTCACATAAAGTTCAAGTTTTTTTTTGCAAATTGGATCTTGTTCTGAGGGAGGAAAAAATAAGTCACAGTCAGTTGTTCCCCCCCCCCAAGTAACATTACAGAACAATGCAGCTCCATATCCTGGATGCTGAAGGAAATTGATCAAACCCCCAAATTACCAGACCAGATTCTGCTCTTCTCAGTGCTTTAAAAAACTCTCTCTTCACATTCCTAATGTTTACTGCTTATAGAAATGGATATTACTTCCAATTGTAAAGAATAAATTTGTACAGAATGGCTGACTCTGGCCCAGAGGAAGTGCTGATGAGCTTTATATATTACAATCTTAGTGCAGATAAAGATGTTTCAGGTTATCTCTGGGTGATAAATGCAAGCTGAACTGATCCACCATTTTAAAGCAACTAAAAGGTGAAAACCGTTAAAGAAAATCAGTGAAAAATTCCCAGTAGATGATTCCTTTTTATTTGAATTAGAAGACAATCACATTTTCTTGGGGGAAAAAAATATTAAAGGAAAATTTGGGCAATGTAAATAAATAAAGGCAGAAACAGCAGAAATGCTCCTAAATGGTTCACTAGTTAATGGATAGAACAACATTTGATGAATTCCAAATTTGCATTTATTTGATAAATGGAAATAAGATTATTAATTTTTAAAGACTGAATGCTAGATGGTGGTTGGTTTAGTTCAGGAAAATGACATGTTTAGCTCAGCCACAGGATTAACCAGACAGTTTTTAAACTAATGGAAAATGCCTTTGTTAAAGAGCCCATCTTTACCCCCTTAAAACTATTATTGAACAAATGACATTGCATCAAGGTTTGTTTTGTGTGTCTGTGTGTGTGTGTGTGTGTGAGAGAGAGAGAAGACAGACAGAGAGAGACAGAGAGAGGGGGGAGGATGGGATTCTTTTGATACAATAATCATTGAAAATAAATCCCTGTGGGTGTCCCTACTGTACCAAATTAAGGATGGGACAGGGAAATGTAGATAATAGGAATGGATCTGTCTGCTTTATTTCTTTGAACTGCTGCATTTTATCCACACAATTTCATTCTGCCCTGTTTCCATATCAGTGTGTAACCTAACAGAAATAACCTGCAGAACAATTGATAAACATTTTTATTTTCACGTTCATGTGCAGTTTTGTTTATGATTTTCTCTAATAGGTGGGGTTTTTTCAAATATTTTTCCCTGTTATGTGCTTTCTTCGTAGCTCTCTTTGCTAATGCATGTATTTTCCTGTGCTGTTTTTTTTCCTTTTCTTTTTTTGTAGTGTAAACATTTAAATCAGAGTAACACATGACCAAAATTAAAGAAATGTGAAATCTGAAAAATTATTGCATTCTGTTTTGCCTATTAGCTTGGGAAATGTAAATAAGGTTGGCTCATATTAAAATACAGAAGAAACATATCCCTGATTTATCCATATATAATAACTTGTTAATCTTATTTTACTATCTCTAGCAAACAAATAGGAGCAAAAAATTCTCTTTTGGGCCAATTCCCTCTAAGCCTCTTTTCTGGTTCCTCACCATTAACCTTGAAGGATCTGAAGAACCACTGGCAAGTAATCTTGAAAAGTGCTTCTTTAATAAGCATTTCATTTTGGAAAATGTTGAGGGAAAGCAACATTAATCTTTGTGTCACATCTACTATTTATCCTAAGGCAGCTGGTTACAAATTCTGACTTTTCTTGTTTCAACATTTTAATAAATATGGAAACAGGAGCAATTACGAGAATGGAGTGATCATGTTAACAAAAAGCCTCAAGTCCTTTACTGACATCCAAAATGTTCCCTAATACTAATGTACCAGTGTGGAAAATATTTAAATGCATCATTTTACTCCACTGGATGTATTAAAACAAGTTTAAAAATGTTTTTGCTATATCCATCTGTATGTGTATAGATCTATACATATAGATAGACATAAGTATGGAGGCATCACAAGCACGCTATATTTTGGAGAGAACTTTATGCATAACAAGAGATTGGTTTAGCACATCACTGCTTCAGAAGACATACACATGCAATCCCATTAGTTTTGTTCTGGTTCACACTTCTGAAACACAGGCATACAGCACTAAAGATGAAGAGGAGGAATGTACATTGTAATGTCATGATGCAAATCCTAATTTTTTGCACCTGGTTTCCAACAGCAATGCTGTTCCTTTCCAGATGTTGCTATATTACAGTTTCTGGCAATCTCATTAATATAATCAGTGGTATTTGGTGCACAAAATATAACTCTTATCATCTGAAGCCCACAACCTCACCACCATTAGTATGCATCCACCTATTCTTGGAAGTATGATATGATCTAGACATGCCTCTGAGTAAAATAAATCTCTAAGTCCCAATCTGATAATATATTAAAATAATATCTTTACAATTAGCTGTTGCCATTTGGATTTGCATGAAAGTAATTTAAATGACTGTAAGTTTAAAACATTTTATCCCATTACTACAAAATGTTTCTAAATGATTTAGAACATTTTTAAGAAAGCGTGAAGCAAGAAGAAGAAAAAAGAGTTGATGTAAATTAATTTTATTACAATGAACTTTCCAACTTTGGCTAAAATATAACAAGCATAACCCAAAACATACAACAAATGTTGGGATATTATTGTGGTTTATACCCAGCTCACTCCTAGACAATCCCTGTAACCATATCAAAAAAAGTGCACACTTTTGTAATTAGTATTACAAATACATAAATAAATAATCTTGATATAATCTCAAAAAAAAGAAGAAGCTAGCTAGCAAAATGGGACCAAAAAACAGGAGAGAAAAAAAGAGAGAAAACAACAAGCAAGAAATAAAAGGGCAGATATCAATAATCTACATGGTTGTAGATATGTATGCATCAAAGACATAACACTTTCCAGAATCCCTGCAAACTCCTAAAGACAGTGGCATGGGTTTTTCTAGCCTTAAGCTTCTATGTACATAACAGCAGGCCAATAAAGACAGATTAGCAATTGTTCATCCTTTATTCTGCACCATGAAAGAAACAATGGGTATGGGTGATGAATCCAGAAATAAAATTAGTATTTTGTAGCATACAGTGGCACAGCAATTACCAATTCTACTGATGATGTTGGGATAGCAATTATTTTGTAGATAATATTCTTTTTTTAAAAAAAAGGGTAAAATAGTCCTATAAAATGAGAAATAAAACATGATTCAGGATCTCCAACAAGGGCAAAAGTGCTGTGAGACGGATATGTGATGAAATCTACCAAATAAGAAAGTCAACCCTTGTCAAAATGCCAAAATGAAGACCCATTGATGTTTTGGAGCAGTAGTGGAAGCTGATGCTGAACTCTTTATTAAAAATTCTCATGGTTCAAGAGGCTAAGGATTACATTGCATTTAACCTGGCAACCAGAATTCCAGCTTCTCAGGGTGGGATGGCATGGTGGCTCAGTGGTTAAAGTGCTGGGCTTGGCAGGGAAGCCAGCAACTCAGGTTCGAAACCCGAACACCATATGACAGGGTGAGCACCTGTCTTCGCCTCAGGTTCTGCCAACCTAGCAGTTTAAAAGCATACAAGTGCAAGTAGATAAATAGGTACCACTTTGGTGGGTAGGTAACAGTTCTCCATGACAACATGCTAGCCACATGACCATGGGAATGTCTTTGGACAGCTCAGGCTCAGTGGCCTTGAAATGGAGATGAGCGCCACTCCCTATAGTCGGCAATGACTAGTGGAATAAAATCTGCAGGGACTCTTTACTTTTACTTTACTTTTTTTTTCTGAAGATTACGAAAAATGTCTTATAAAACCACTTAAAGGGGGGAAAAAATCTCCAGTGAGCGAGCTCTTCCATCATAATTTTAGCTAGCTGATTTAAAATGACCAGAGAACAAAATCACTAGGGTAAAGCATATTTGGGAAATATATATATAATTTCAATCAAAGTCTGAGAACATGGCATCAGGCTCTAACTAGCTGCATTTCTGACACACTTGGGAACAGCCAAGATAGATCTGACAAACTTTGATTAAATCATTTCTAATAGTAGCAGTTTTCTAAACTCACTAACTCGTATGCCATCAAGAAGCGGAGATAAAACTTTTCTTCAAAAACTTCACTGACTTTGAAATAAACTGACTCTCTTTCCAGAGAAGAGTTTAAGAGATGCAGCTGTGCTCCTTTGGACATTTGCTCACTTTCCTTTTCATCGATTTACCTGGTGTACCTTTTCAATAGTTTTCCTTTTTTAAAATAATAATAATAAACTCTGAAGGCTCTAAGGATCAAAAGCTGGGAAAGATGGAAAGAAAGAAAAGAAAAGGATGACCAGAAGTGAGGTTGATAGACTCAGTGAACTTTGATGATTGGTAAACATTGGAAGAGGTGAAGGACCAGATTTGGGCCACATCATTATGGGGGAAAAATCTGTCTAAGTCAGGGGTCTTCAAACTCGGCCCTTTTATGACTCATGGACTTCAACTCCCAGAATTCCTCAGCCAGGTACGCTGGCTGAGGAATTCTGGGAGTTGAAGTCCATGAGTCATAAAAAAGCCGAGTTTGAAGACCCCTGGTCTAAGTGGTTGCTAAGAGTAGACATTGACACATATTCAATGGAGATGTTTTGGTAATTAGCAATCAGTTGTTCAGCTTTAGCTGGAGGCCTCAGCACTTTTTCAGACCCCTCTAATTGACATAAAAGATAGTTGAAACATCAACAGAAAATACAAATGGAACTGCTCATACCCAAAAAGAGGAAGATCAACATTTGGCTTTATAAAAGCCCTGTCAAAGTGAATAAATTCACTACAGAAGGACTAATAAAAAAAAGCAACAAATATAATTAGGGGGCTGGAAACTAAAATATTTGAAGAATGTTTGCAAGAATTGAGTTTGTCTAGTCTAGTGAAAAGAAGGACTGGGGATTGCATGACAACAGTGTTGCAATACTTGAGAGGCTGCAACAAAAAAGAAGGGCTCAATCTATTCTCCAAAGCACCAGAAGGCAGGACAAGAAACAATGGATGGAAATTAATCAAGGGGACAAGCAATCTAAAACTGAGGAGAATTTTCCTAACAATGAGAACAATTAGAATGGTTTGTTTTCAGAAGTTGTGGGTGCTCCATCACTGGAGAAGAGATTGGACAGCCACTTGTCTGGAATGGTATAGGGCAGGGGTAGGCAACCTCGGCTCTTTTATGACTCATGGAATTCAACTCCCAGAATTCCTGAGCCAGCCAAGCTGGCTCAGGAATTCTGGGAGTTGAAGTCCATGAGTCATAAAAGAGCCGAGGTTGCCTACCCCTGGTATAGGGTCTCCTGGTTGAGCAAAGGGTTGGACTAGAAGACCTCCAAGGTCCCTTCCAACTCTGTTATTCTGTAAATATACAAACAAAATATGGGGGCATCTACATTTTAAAAAAATATGGGGGCATCTACATTTTTTAAAAAATATGAGGGAGTTTTTTCCTCTATACAAGAAAGATTTAAGTGGAAAAAATATGTCTTGTAATCAACATAATATTATGCATTGCTTGAATATCAGAGTAAGAGTACTGCAAACAACAGGTCTTATGCCCAGAAAGCCCCATCCACAAGTAACCACGAATATCAATTGTTAACATATGGCATAAGTTGTCAACTGATCTAGAGAGGATGTAGGGTTAGAAATAGAAAGACTAGGTACAGTATCCTAAGTACTTGTACTGTATTATATACCAAGAACACTTTACAAAACAATTGGTGTCATCTGCAATTTTTGGATATAGTATGATATAGACATGTATTTTTTCTGTAAAGTTTTCAGTGATTGGGCTGTTCAGTAAAGATGGTGAAATAACTAAAGCAGGTGGTAGGGTTTCCTAAACATGGAGATCATTTGGACCATTATTTTTGGTGAGCATTCCTAAATTATTCCCTGGTTCCTTCTGATGGAGCATAAACCTTAGAATGGGGAAATTCCCCATTTAACCCATTTTTGCTCCCATGTTCTGCCTGTCCTGATTCAGAAGTTTCACAAAAGCAGAGTTAGATGTTATTAAAATCAACAGCTATTGTTTATCCCTATAAATTAGGTACATAAGATGTCTTGCAATGATTACGGTATATGTGTGATGAAGTACAGTAATCTAATCCTAATTTCTGAACTTGTATGGATCATTGATTCCAGTATTAATATATGAAGGCAATTTCTTAAACTGTGCTGCCAATAGGAGTAGAAGAATATCTTCAAGCCTATTTCATAGAATAATTCAGAGGGATATTGTAGTTAATCACAATTAAATCCATTGGGATACTCAGCAGAAATAAGAAAGTTACATCCTTCTTGTGTATTTTTGCAGAAAAACTTACCTTAGGACAGGGGTCTTCAAACTTGGCCCTTTTATGACTTGTGGACTTCAACTCCCAGAATTCCTCAGCCAGCATGCCTGGTTGAGGAATTCTGGCAGTTGAAGTCCACAAGTCATAAAAGAGCCAAGTTTGAAGACCCCTGCCTTAGGACACACAAGCTGATTTTTACCTCCAAATCAAGCCATAATTCAATCAGAAGTGGATTGAAATAACCAGTTTCTTCCAAAAATATCTGAAAATCCAGTGGGCACTGTCCCTTACAATGTCTTTTTTACTTTGAAACCCAGCCATATGGGATATAATACACTCAGCCTCATGAGGTAAAATATAGGTTCATGAGCTCAACAGCTAAATATGAACCTACATTATTTCTCCATGTCCTCAATATAAACATCAAACCATATATTTTCTAAAATTCTCAATAATACAAGAATCCATTCTAATGGTTTTCCAACTGGGCTTTAGTTAAATGTTTGTGATGAATATCTCTCTTCTCATCTGTTTATTTTTTTCCCCTCCATAATTGCCTTCCATTTTAACTTTTAAGACAATGAGGAATTAAAGAAAAACATAATGAAGACATTATAGATCCCTGAGATAATAAGATGAGCACAGGAATGTGGCTGAAGAATCATATATTTTACTATGATAAACCTGATTCAGATAAACAGAGGCATTAGTGAGAATTATTGCACTTCAGTGTACCAGCATGGTAGCACAGATCTATAACACTAGTTATGTAAAGACATTATTTTGTAAGAAAATTGCAAAATTACAGTCTTTTTTTAATTAGAGCCAAACTGTGCAAAAGGAAATGTGAAATAGTTCTTGAATATAAGCGCAAATTAGAATGAAGCTACTCTTAGTTATTATGTTACTCTCTTAAGAGAAACATCCAGATAGGCTCTAATCCATTTTCACACAACAAAAATTAAAATTCATTGAAGAAAAATTGAAAGGACAAACATTGAACAATTCAGCGCCTTTAGCTTGTGAGTTAGGTAAATGTTTGTAGGAACTGGAAAAGAGAAAAATATAGATGATAGTTTGCTGAATACAGAATCATACACCTGGTCTGGAGTTGTGGACCCCAAGTCCTGGAAGGGGGGTTGATGGGAGTACACAAAGTTTTCTGGAGTATATATACAGTACCTTATAAGCATTTACGAAAGTATATACATTAATTTAAAATTAATTAAAATTAAAATGATTAGACACTACAACAAAGTTTGTTCATGTAACTTTTCCATTATTATTCTGATAAGAGTCCTGCTTGTCCTTGAATTTTCAGTCTTCCTTGGTAATGTGCTATTTCCTTCTAGATCAAAACTGCCCCTTTTTGGCCTTTTTTACCATTATTTGCAGTACTCCAAACATTTACAGTTGCTTTAAAGCTAAAAGGTGGTTTGAAAGCAATTCTTCACTTTTGTTCAAGGGTTTTCCTTCTGGTTCTATTTTATTTCAAGTAGGTCTACTTTAAAAACTAAAAGTTTTTTTTCCCCCGCACATCACTTAGAAACTGTTAGAAACTGTTAGCATCCCCACTAAACGACATGAAGCCAAAGTAATAATGCAACCATTTTATAGTGTGCATTTGGGTCGATGTATTTGCCCAGTGGAATAGGTTCACTTTAGATTTTAAGATCAACCCAGTGGTGGGATTCAACTGGTTCACACCACTTTGGCAGAACTGGTAGCTAAATTTTTTGTTGCTCAGGCCCAGAATGGACTTCCAGAAGCAGCATCCACACAGAGAACCAGTTCTTCATATATTTGAATCCCACCACTGGATCAACCTTCTGGGTTCCTACACGAGTCTTCAGATTTGCCATAAGATTGGAAGTGGGTTTGATAAAGTGGATATCTTGACTGTTATTTTCCTGGGTGTCTGAAACTGATGACTACTGGACTAGGTTCCCTAGTAACAAGAGGTAGCTTTCACTCAGTGGAAGTCAAGAAATAGGAATAGCAATAGCACTTAGATTTATATACCCCTTCACAGTTCTTTACAGCCCTCTCTAAGTAGTTTATACAGTCAGCATGTTGCCCCCAACAATCTGGGTCCTTTTTTATATTACCAACTTTGGAAGGATGGAAGACTGAGTCAACTTTGAGCCAGTGAAAATCAAACTGCTGGCAATCAGCAGTCAGCTGAATTAGCCTTCAATGCTGCACCACGAAGGCTCCATAAAGTGTACTTCCTTCTTGTGAGAAGTCATGAAATCTCTGGGCCAAATCCAAGCTTGCAAGAACATATAACAGAAAATCCTTGATATAGAGTGGCAACATATGTTCACTCTTGGTGAAGCTGGTTTGAATTGTAATGGTTGTAGCATAGCTCAAGACCAGCCAATTACTGGCAATTTTTGATAGGTAAACTATATACATCACACAAAGTTCTTCTCTGGCTAGACTAGAAGCTTTTTTTATTTGGCAGTTAATGGAAGTACTACTTTGTATGTGAAACATCCCTGCAGCTTTCAGGCAATTGAGGACCTGAATCATGTTCTCAAGTCATCTCGAGAAACCTGGAAGTTATGTCAGGATGCTTTTTGTAGATTATAGCTCGGCTTTCAACACCATTTTGCCGAGCATTCTCATCGAGAAGCTGACTGACTTGAAATTCTCCCCTACTGGAGTTAAAGCACATTATGAATTTGGTTAATTTTATAATGGATAATTTTAGTTAGAATATGATTATTATATCTATAACCCTGTATTCAGCTCTGGGAAGTGGGGGGGAAAGGGGGTGGTTTGGGGTGGGTGGGTTTTGGGGATATGTATTGTAATTTTTTTTAAAAAAACTCTTTAATAAAAAAAAATTCTCCCCCGCCATCTGCGATTGGATTCAAGACTTTCTTAGGGACCGGTTACAAACAGTGAGGGTTGGGTCTGCTTTGTCCACCCCCCTGAAGCTTTGCACCGGATCGCCACAGGGCTGCATGCTTAGCCCCTACCTGTACTCTTTATACACATATGACTGTGTATCATCTGACCCATCCACTGCGATAATTAAGTTCGCAGATGATTTGACTGTGGTGGGTCTTATTACAGCTGGGGATGAGACAGCATACAGGGCAGAGGTACAAAAACTATCCATATGGTGTAGTAACAACAACTTGCACCTGAACATCGGCAAGATGAAAGAGATGGTGCTAGACTTCCGGAGAAAAAAAGGAGGAACCTGCCCCACTTTACATCGGGGAGGACTGTGTGGAGAGAGTTTCCTACTTTAAATTTCTGGGAGTCTACCTCTGTGAAGATCTGACCTTGAAAATTAATACAACCCAGGTGGCTAGAAAGGCCCAACAGAGGCTTCACTTTCTCAGGGTCTTGCGGAAGAACAGGGTAGAACAACAGCTAATGACCCTCTTTTACCGGTCCACTATAGAGAGCGTCCTCTCGTATGGTATTGTGGTTTGGTATGCTGGTCTGACAGCCGCGGATAGGAAAGTATTACAGAGGGTGGTGAGCACAGCACAAGACATTGTGGGCTGTTCCCTGACACCACTGGATGACATCGCCAGGGCTCGTTGCCTTGGAAGAGTGAGGAAAATTCTCAGGGACGACTCACACCCTGGATGGTATCTCTTTACTCTCCTACCATTGGGTAGGAGATATAGGAGTACAGCCAGCTGCCCCAACAGGCTGAAAAACAGCTTTTATCCGTGGGCTGTTAGGCTTTTGAACGGGAAATAATTTTTATAAACTTTATGCAGAATTGACTTGCAAGGCCGGTGTGTGGTGCAATTAGTTCACATGGTGTAATAAGGTGGAGGGTTTGTTGTCACTGTGAGTTGTGGAGGGGGGCATGAAGGGAGGCTCAGCTAATCTCAATGTATACATGGTTGTACTTTGACAATAAAGGTTCATTCATTCATTCATTCATGTTTTATTATACTGTAAATTTAAAAGGATTTATGAACACCACAAACTTTCTTTTCTTAGAGGCTATAACAAGTAAAGGAGACAAGGTATTCATTCATTCATTCAGTTCATTCATTCATTCATTCAGTTCATTCATTCATTTATTCATTCATTCATTCATTCATTTTTGAGCATTAAAAACAATCAAACAAAAATCCCAGAAATGTCACACAACCATAAACAAAATATTAATTTTGATGATTTTCTATATATGGCTTTATTGTGCCCTAGCATACTATTACTAATACTATGCTAAAAAGTCCAAAAACTTCAGAATCAAATCATAAAGTCATTTAAAGTAAGACTAACCCAAATAAAATGGCATGTGACTAAAAAAAATCACTCAAATTCTAAACTTAATGCTGTTAGAAATGATTTAGAAAATAACAGTATCCCATCACAACATATCTCAATCAGTTTCCACCTAGTTTTGATAGATGGTTTTGATTTGTATGAAAAGAGGATTTGCATATAAAGGCAGTCTATATGCCCAGGATATTTTGCTACTTGTAGATAAATGAAATGAGTTCTGGATTCTCAGTTGAAGCTCCAGTAAAAGCAAACATGAACAGTAGTTTCTGCAGCCGATGCCACAAGGACACAATTGAGTAGCAGAGGGTATTATTTGTACTGCATGGCAGAGCATTAAACTGAGTTAATATTAAAGCCCTGCTCAGCTTGGAAACTGTGATAAAATTTAAATATCCCACAGGTCTGAGCAACAGAGATCAGCTATTTAAAAAATGTTGCTGGGTAATTGAGTTAAATAGCTGAAATGAGTTGGTCAAGTTGAATTTCTACTGTATGTCCAGTAATGCTGTGTCATTACTTGTTTAACCAGTTTGTACCCTAATAACTCAACAGCTTTCTCAGAGACACTATAGACTCCATGGAATTACAGCTTCTTTAATAGATATCTCCATCTACATTGAAATTATCCACTAAGGCCAAAGGGGACAAGCTGACAGAAAATTATTTGGCTCATATGTATTTTTTAATAGCCAGATATACATTTTACTTCTCCTTTTGGAGTACTCGGTGAATGTCTCATTCAAAAGCTAACATTTGTGGTACAGCTATGAAAATTTGATCTCAGCATGTATCTGATAGGTAAAGGTAAAGTTTCCCCCGCACATGCATGCTAGTCGTTTCCGACTCTAGGAGCCGGTGCTCATCTCCATTTCAAAGCCGAAGAGCCAGCGCTTGTCCGAGGACGTCTCCGTGGTCATGTGGCCGGCATGACTAGACGCCAAAGGCGCACGGAACGCTGTTACCTTCCCACCGTAGTGGTCCCTATTTTTCTACTTGCATTTTTACGTGCTTTCGAACTGCTAGGTTGGCAGAAGCTGGGACGAGTAACAGGCGCTCACTCTGTTACGCGGCACTCGGGATTCGACCCGCCAAACTGCCGACCTTCCGATCGACAAGCTCAGCGTCCTAACCCACTGAGCCACCGCGTCCCATGTATCTGATACAGGGGAACAAATTTATAGCCATCCCCAAAATGGTTAATTGTCCTTTTTTTGTTCCCTCTGTAATTTAATTGAAAAGTTTTCATTTTTGATGAAATGTGCAGTATATCTAAATGATCAATAGTAAGAAATATTTGACCATAAACTGCACTAACAACCTGGAATAATTTTGGAAGGAACTTCTTGAACAACATGCCTAGGCTCCCTCTCAAACACTAAAAATAAAAACAAGAAAGAAATTATGGATTTCTGGAGGATTCAACTATTTCACTTTATTTAAAAAAAATGCACAAAAGGGAAACAGGGCAGTTGCATTTTTCCAAAATACCTATCTGTAAGATAATTTTATTATAAAGACCCTGGTTAGGGAAAACTATACAAATATAAAGAAGGTTACATGTAAACTGAAGTGCAAAATAGGAAATCATTTTATTTTAATTTTCAAAAGAAAAAGTTCAAATTTCAAGATTAGTCAGTAAAGCACAATATTCCTTCAAGATTTTAGGAACAAATGGAAAATATTTCATCTTTCAACTTTTGTATTTGTATCCAAAGCAATGTCATTTTTAAAAGAGACACAGCAGTTAGGCTATAGCTATTTCTCTTAATTTCTCTCTGTGTAAGCTGATAAATAATGATTTTTTAAAAAAAACACATTTAGAAGGATTGCTACTGCTGGAGGAGTATCAATATAGCTTTGGAAAAGAAAATCCTTGTGCACAATTAGTTTACCTACATCCATGTCAAACATACTATTTTCCTTTTGCAAAAGCAATATTTTGCAACAGTTCTAGGCAATATCCTACTTCAGAATATTTCCATATACATAATGAATAATGGGATTCAGGCAAAAATATTTTGATTCTCAAGAGTCTCTAAATAAAGATCCCAATCTGTATAGAACACTATGAATAAACTTGAGGAAAAAAATAAGTTTTAGTTGCAGTTATGATATGGTACTCACTGATACTGTCCCTAAACATTAGCAGCAGTGTTCACATTATAGGGTCAAAAACTCTGCAGGTTGTGATATATATATAAAAGTCAAGATGGCAGCTGCAACAGTGCAATCAAAGCTCTGAGTATCACTTTGTTGTTTTGGGGTTTTATGCATTAAAAAGAGAGTTTTGCCTAGTGGTTAAGGCACCAGGATAGAAAGCAGGTGACTGTGAATTCAATTCCTGCCTTAGCCATAACAGCTGATTGAGAGACTTTGGACCAATCACTCTTTATCAGCCCAACTCACCCCACAGAAATGGGGAAATAGGAGGAGGAAAATGTATTGGATATGTTAATCACTTTGGATTGTTTCTAAGAATAATAAAAGTGGGATATAAATGAATAAAAAGCAGAGACATCACCCTGTCAACAAAAGTGTGTATAGTCAAGGCTATGGTCTTCCCAGTTGCAATGTATGGCAGTGAAAGTTGGACCATAAGAAAGGCTGAGCGCCAAAGAATTGAAGCCTTTGAACTATGGTGCTGGAGAAGACTCCTGTGAGTTCCTTGGACTGCAAGGCGATCAAACCGGTCAGTCCTAGAGGAGATCAACCCTGACTGCTCTTTAGAAGGCCAGATCCTGAAGCTAAAACTCAAATACTTTGGCCACCTAATGAGAAGGAAGGACTCACTGGAGAAGAGCCTAATGCTGGGAACGATTGAGGGCAAGCCAACGACAGAGAATAAGGTGGCTGGATGGAGTCACTGAAGCAGGAAGCGTGAGCTTAAATGGACTCCAGCAGATGGTAGAGGACAGGAAGGCCTGGAGGAACATTGTCCATAGGGTCGCGATGGGTCGGACACGACTTTGCAACTAACAACAACAACAAAAATAAATGAATAAATAAATAAATAACAAGAAGAAGTTTTGATACACCTTCATGGCTGTTTTTGGCTACACCGATGGACACCCCTAGAGGGAAGGCTGAATGTGATATGGTAATCTAGTCCACATCCTCTCTTTCTAAAAAGCATTATGCATGCAGTTTATGGATACAACTTAAAGTGGGAAACTGAACTCCCAGGCTGCAGAAATGTTCTGAACAAACTAAATAAAAACTAAATAATAGAGGAAGACCCATTTTGGTCACCATGATACAAAAGTTGCATTCAAAAGAGTGCAAAGAAGAGCAACAAAGGTGATTAGCGGGCTGAAGGCTAAAAACCTTCCAGTTCTGGACTGTCAGTGCTCCCAGACGTGCGAGGGAATTGCTCCTCATGTCACCTGGATTTCTTCATCAGAGGTCAAAAGGGGTAAAGGGGTCAAAAGTCACCCGAGAGGGGCAATGAACAGGGGAGAGGTCTCTCCAGTCAGGGGTAGAAGGGCGGCAGCCCTCCCATCAGCTTGGAGCTACTCTCCGAACCAAAGAAGAAAGGATCGACCACTCCCATGGCCCATCATTTAGCTGTTTCGTGTGGAAGCCAAAAGCACAAGAAAGCACTTGAAAACTGGGTGAGAATTGCCTTCTTGTTTTCCTAATTGTCTATTTTCCCTGTCAAAAGCTTCTTGATTTTGCTTCCCCCTGCGAGGAGAGAGGGAAAGGATTTTTCCCCACCCTCCTTAAGAGTGGCCTTTGTCTACATTGGGAGAGAAAAGAAACAGCCTTCTACTAAATTATACTGATTTATTGGACTTACTGCCTTTCTACGTTTGGCCCAAAGTTCCTATATTTACAGAAATGGACTATTCTACCTTTAGTCTAAAAAATCAGTAAGAGTCCACCTCCACAAGTCTGAGCCAAATTCATTTCCAGCTGTTTCAGGTTTTTATCTTAATGCCAAGGTCAGTCCAAAATGTAAGCAAGCTCGTTTGCAAATAGTATTCACTAGATGTCCCCAGAATACTTCAAATCCTTTTCAGACATCTAGTGAATACTATTGGCAAACGAGCTTGCTTACATTTTGGACTGACCATGGCATTAAGATAAAAACCTGAAACAGCTGGAAATGAATTTGGCTCAGACTTGTGGAGGTGGACTCTTACTGATTTTTGTTTGAAACATAGCCTCCATCAAGGACTATTTATAATTATTACAAAATGGAGAAGGATCAGCCACAAACCTTGCTTGATTATAACCTCACACTTGAAACAGTCTACAGAGTCATTGAGATGTCTATCTCCAGATTTAATAATTTACATGCCAACCTTAAGTCACAAATTGAAACCCAGACTGCAACTAAAGAATTTATACTTCAGAATATAACAAAATTGGAAGATATTACTATTGAGACAGAGGAATATAAGCAACAACTATCCAAAGTACTGACAACTTTAAAAGTACAAGGAACTATCACTATGGCAAATAACCTTAAGGACCAAGAACAAACTATGGGAAAACATAATACTCAACTTTTGACTCCATCAAAAGAGCCTATAACTTTAGAAGTATACTATGTACAAGATAGTGATGCTATCATAGAGGATGTGGAAGATCAACAAAGACAGTTTTCTGAAAGCTTGGATAGCCAAGCATTAATTACAAAATTGGATAAGACTCGTTACTTAAAGCAGATGAACCCAGATGGAAGAGGAATCCAGACCAAACTGAAGATAAAGTTTTTAGAGCAAATACAGAGACTAGAACTAACAGGGCAACAACATAATGATTACAATTGGTTTGGTTTTTATGGATCACTGATGGCTAGATGGCCTCCTTCGATTCAAATAATATGTATTGAAGTGAAGGGAGACCTATCTGGCAATTCAAAGGCCTTGGTTTGAAAACTTGCTTGGCAGAAAAAGAAACCCAGAGTTAGATTTAAAAAGTGAGTTCTTAGAGAACCATTAAAGGTTATCTTTTTAGTAATCAGTGATCTATCAGGATCTAAAATAGAAAATGTTTATGAGATAGAACTAGAATGTGTTTATGTATCTATTAGGCTTATTTTAGACATTATAATTTGTGCACTGACATAATGGAAATTTGGTTTATAGATCCCACTTTTGATGTTAAAAGACATTTAATTATTCTGTTTAAGAATTAAGAATTAGCTAAAATTTAAAACAGAAACTGGTTGTGTATAAATAGTTGTAGATTGATAAACATAGGCTGTGGTCCTGTCAGTAACGTGTGATGTATTAGGATGTGAAACAGACAATGTTTATTAGGTAGAACATAGCTGCTCAGCCACTGCGTACATGTTAGATGCTATAGTTTTTGCTGTAATGAAATAAGGGAAATTTGGGTTATGAATATTATTTGGGATGTTAAAGGCTAAATTTGAATAATGTAATTAAAATTAAAATTAGGTAAACTTTAATAACAGGACATAGATTTATTTCAGTGAAATTGAATTGACAAATTTTTCAACTGACCATGCTATTTCTAGAAATTTACTAGTTTAAACTGGTTATATGAAATGTTAAGGGAAATTGAGAAGGATGTTTTGATAATGTAACCTCAATTATGTACTGAAAACTCTGTTACTGAATCCCTGATTACCCAGTCATCATGATGCTTTCTAAATATGTAGATTTTAACTGAAAAACCAATAAGACTTGTTTTTTTAAAAAAAATATATATATGATGAACTGTTGCAGGAACTATCGTGTTTCCCCCAAAATAAGACCCAACCAGAAAATTAGCCCCACCCCAAAAATAAGCCTGAGTTAAGATTGTCAGCCAGACAGATGCATTTTCTACTGTATTTTTCCAAAAAATAAGATCTAATTGGACAATAAGACCTAATGCATCTTTTGGAGTAAAAAATAATGTAAGACCCAGTCTTATTTTCAGGGAAACATGGTAGTTTAATGATGAGAAGGACTAGGAGTGACATGATAGCACTCTTCCAATATTTGAGGGACTGTCATAGAGAAGAGGGGTCAACCTATTCTCCAAAGCACTAGGGAAGAAAAGAAATGATAAGTGGAAGATCATTAGAGAAATTCAACCTAATATTAAGAAGAAATCTCCTGTCTGTGCACAATTAATCAATGGAGTTAATGGGATTAAGAAGTTGTGGATGTTTAATTCCTGGAAGCTTTTAAGAAGAGATTGGACAGCCATTTGTCCAGGATGGTATATGGTGGTTGGCTTATGCAGGGGATTGTACTGGAAGACTTCCAAAGTCCCTTCCAACTCTGATATTCTGTATTCTACAGTCTAAGGCCTCAAAATGACAGCATATTTAGAAGGGTCCAACATTGGGGGAAGCTAAATATTGATGGTCTGGTCCAGAATGTTTATGTACTGCATAAAAGCAAATATGCAAATAAGCCAAGGTTTACAAGTTCATTGATCAAGAATGAGTTTGATCAAACAGTCAGTCCAGAAATACTGCAAGTTCAGCATTGTAGAAGGGGCATTTCAACATGAGAATGAGCAGGCAGAGATGCTATCACAATGCTTTTGTTTGAAAATATTGTTGGTGCAATAAAAATAAAATCGGAACCGATATCACTTAGATGCTTTCTGCTTAACTACCAAAGGTTAGAATTATTACTCACAGCACTGACTTTATTTAATCCATTGCCCTGAAATAGTAATAGTTGGAGATCGTATTTGGAGGACTTTTCTGATAGATTGACTTTTACTTTATAAATCCACTGGTCTGAGGTAGAAATTTTCTTAGGAATGAGTTTCAAAACAAGCCTCTTCCCCTGCAGCAAATAGACAACCAAACTAATCTTAGAAGCAAATTGATACTAGAGACAGATACATTGTTAGCTAGCTAATATCTGCACCTCTCTTTCTTCTGGGTGTTTTTAGTTATAACTGCTATTAATGTAAATCAATGCCAGGGAACTCAGTTCTCGTACATTACATTACACAGCAGTGGTCAGGATGCAGGGAATTAGGATGCTGGTCTCTATACTGAGTGTCATGTCTAGGCAGATAATCAGTTACTCAAAATGGGGGGAAAAATCCACTGACTAGCAAAGCTCATCTACTTTCTCATGCTAACAAGACTGTCTTCTCCTGCTGTTGCTTTGGAATGAAAACAAAGCTAGAAGCCAATAGATTGGAAGACTCTTTTGCTATCTGTAGGATGGAGGGCTATTCCAGCCATTATGGCTTGATTTGAACAATTGCCAAAGCTAGGTGTAGAAGAGCTATGAGCTCTTATTTACTCAGCTCATATTTAACAATGCATTACACACATTTTAAAAGCAGGGATTAGGAGTTTGAAGAGCCTGGCACTTTTATTCGTAGAATGAATCACCTGAATTGTTAAACATTTTGTTTCTTCATAGATTTAAACGGAGATTAGCTGTTAACAAATTCCAGAAGAGAAACACTATGTGGTAGGCTAAGAATCCAGATTCTTATCAGGATTGGACCAGAATCAGGAGATACAAATTCTGATCAATCTTGCCACTCCCTCTCATTGGATGTCTATTCATCTTTACCCAGTTCCAGTCTCAGCTATCAGAATGGTATATCCAGCCTTACTTTCCTTAAACAGGCGGAGACATACTCATGTCATGTCATGTCATGCTATGTCATGTCATGTCATGTTATAATACCACGTATGGGCCTTTACATGACCTCTACCACCACCCCATGGTGTGATGAGAAATCTCTCTTATTTTTACAGCCAATGTGATATTTTCAGTTATGGTGACCACCAGGAGGCACCATATATGATTAGTTTTGTCAAAGGGATGAAAACGGTCATGTGGTCTCTCCCTAACTTACCTTTAACCTACTGGTCTGTAAGGAAAGTGGATTTTCTACCATGCTTAGCACATGCATAAATAGAAATGCTGTAGGGAAAAATAATGAATTTGCAAATGCACGGCTATTTTCTAATAACCTAAGAGTTTGAGCTACCACATTTTTCCCCCAGGGGCAAAAATAGATTTGGAAACATTGTAGGATTTCTTACCTTAGTGACAAAGGATGGGAACCCAGGGAAGGATGTTAATTTAATTTTCACCCTTCTTTTGTTTTTCTAGTCTTAAATTCACTTTGTGCTGGTTTCTACAATGCTTACAATTTTTCTTAATAATACATAGGTGTCTTAATCCAAACACCTCTAATGTAATATATCAGTATGTTTTGCAACATAGCATAATGTGTCATTTACACATATTATTCCCAGTACCCGGTGTTCTGCCTATAGGCAGAAAGGCAAAAGATAAATCAAAATAATAAATATTACAAAATCAACATGAAATACTAAGCACATGAAGGACATGGGTGTGCTTCTCCGTACACTATAATTCTTTGTGCATTATAATACCTCTAATTCTTTTGAATGTGTTTTTGGGCTGAGAATGCTTTGGTCACATTCAGAATAGTGTACAGATCAGTGTTGCATTTTAATTATTTTAACTAATCTTGATGAGGATTTCTTTTTACTCTGATCTGTGTCAGTATGACTAAATTAGGAATATTTTCTACTTGCCTTTAGAGGAAAGGAAAATGCTGGATTTAGTACATGTTTTCGGTATCTTTCCAAATTTTATTACAGGTGCTTGAATTTATGAGTGACAAATTTAAAGAAAAGTATACATTGCGAAGGAGGACAGTACAGAACTTCACCATGAAAACAGTCTTCCTTGGTTTGCTAAATTAATTGAGTATTATTTAAGAGAAATAGTTTTTATATTCTAGCTTCCAGTGCTTTTTTTTTTTTTTGTAAAAGAAAAGGTGCCGGAACTCACACATGTCATACAACCCACCTTGCCTACCCTACAAGGTTCCATCCCAAAAAGGTGCCGGAACTCCGTTCTGAGCATTCTATGACAAAAAAAAGTCCTGCTCCCTTCTTTTTATTCTCTCCCTGTCCCTGCTTTTTTTTAAAAAAAAACAAGGTTGGAGAGTTGTTATTTATATGATTTTAAATAGATTAGTTACTTTCCATAGTAAATTCAGACCCAGCAATGCTTTGCAAAGGGATTTGATGTGTGTGTTTATGTGTCTGTTTTATTATACCACCAGTAAAACTGCACATTTCTGTATCTCCCCACCTGTCAGGATTATTTGTTTTCTGCAGTTTTGCATGTGACAAAACTGCTTTATAATTTTATATTAGACAGGGTGAGTCATGTGTAACTAATCTCCAACAATCACAAGGTGGAGCATCTTGCCTGAGAAAAAAATAAGACACTCTTACTGGCTTAAACCTCTGTTTTAATTCCTAGAAACATACTTCAACTTTACGGTAGAATGTCAGTGGAAAACCTTGACTAAAGTTGGATGAAAAAAATTAACTTTCATAGATTTGCACAGTGCCAATAACAAAGGTCAGTGGATCAGTGCAGCCAGATTGCAACTCTTTCTTCTGTAAACAATGGCCTATTATACTTAGCATTACTAGTCCTTAATGCATATAATGGATAAAATGTGGATATAAGAGCCACTGACTTCAAAATAAATTAGCAGTATTCTTTAATTGTATTGTGGTACATTGTTTGATAGGGTGAATGGATTGCAAATGAAAAGTATTCAATTTCTCAAGGTTCAGATTTAGATGTTTATTGTTAAACCAAGGACACAAATTTATACAGGAAAGAATATATACTGGGTATATGCATGTGTGTGTGATATGTATATGTATAGACGATAGATAGATATAGCTATACACACACACACACACACACACACACACACACACACATAGTTTTTGTTCAGTCGCTAAGTTGTGTCTGACTCTTTGTGACCCCATGGATCAGCAGTCCAGACCCCTCCTCTCCTCCACTGTCTTCTGGAGTTCATGTTCACTGCATCAGTGCCACGACTGTATTTCGTCGAAAATAAGACCAGGTCTTATATTAATTTTTGCTCCAAAAGGTGCATTATTTTCCAGTTAGGTCTTATTTTAAGAGAAATACAGTATTAAATGTGTCCATCTGGCTGACAATTTTAACTTATTTTTTGGGGTGGGGCTTATATTATGAGCATCCTGAAAAATCATGTTAGGGCTTATTTTCCAGTTGGGTCTTATTTTTGGGGAAACACAGTGTCTAAGCACCATATCCTCCACCATCCTCCTTTTACCTTCACCTTTTCCCAACATCAGGGTCTTTTCCAATGAGTCCTCTCTTCTCATTTGGTGGCCAAAGCACTTGAGCTTCAGCTTCAGAATCTGTCATTCCAAAGAACAGTCAGGGTTGGTTTGCTTTGGGATTGATTGATTTGATCTTCTTGCAATCCAAGAAGACTCTCAAGATTCTTTTCCAACACCACAATTTGAAAGCATCAGTTCTTCAGGGCTCAACCTTTCTTATGGTCCAACTCTCACAGACATATATTACTACTGGGAAATCCATAGCTTTGACTATACAGACCTTTGTTGGCAAGGTGATGTCTCTGCTTTTTAATATGCTAGGTTTGTGATAGCTTTCCTCCCAAAGAGCAATTGTCTTTTAATTTCATGGCTGAAGTCACCATCTCCAATGACCTTGGAGCCTAAGGGGGAAAAATATATCTGTTACTGCTTCCATTTCTTCCCCTTCTATTTGCCAGGAAGTGATGGCACCAGATGCCATGATCTTAGTTTTTTAATGTTGAGTTTCAAGCCAACTTTTCACCTAAAGTAAGATGCTTTTTAGTTTCTTTTCACTTTCTGCCATTAGAGTGGTACCATCTGTACATCTGGGGTGGTTGATATTTTCCCCAGCAATCTTATTTATGGCTTGTTATTCATCCAGCCTGGAATTTTGCATGATGTACTCTGCTTATACGTTAAATAAGCTGCGTAATAATATACAGCCTTGTACTCCTTTCCCTATTTTGAACCAATCAATTGTTCCATGTCCAGTTCTAACTACTGTTCTTGACCCACATGCAGTTTTCTCAACAGACAAGTAAGGTGGCCTAGTACTCCCATCTTTTTAAGAACTTGTCACAATTTGTTGTGATCCACACAATCAAAGGATTTAGTTTACAATAGTCCATGAAGCTGAAGTAGGTATTTTTTCTGGAACTCCTTTGCTTTCTCCATAATCTAGTGAATGTTAGCAGTTTGATCTGTGCCTCTTCAAAATCCAGCTTGTACTTCTGAAGCCTAAATTGTAGGATTTTGAGCATGACGTAGCTAATGTGTGAAATAACTGCAATTGTACAGTAGTTTGAACATTCTTTGGCATTGCCCAAAGTATAAAATGACCTTTTTTCAATCCTGTGGTCATTGTTGAATTTTCCAAATTTGTTTGCATATCAAGTGTAGCACATTAACAGCATCATCTTGCAGGATTTTAAATAGCTCAGCTTGAATACTGTCACCTCCATTATCTTTGTTTTTTGGGGGAGCCTCTCTGTCTCTCTCTCTCTGTATACCCTTCTCACCCCATGGGTGGCATATGTCTTCTTCAATCTTGGGTCCTATACAAGATGTCATTCCTGGGATAAAATCAAAGAAGAAAAAAATAAAGCAGAACACCTAATACCAAGTATTATTTTGCTATTCTGCATGTTCTCTTGGATGAGAGATAGAAATAAAAATGCATCACAAATTCAATGTCATTCTCTCAGTATGAGTTTTTTGGCAATAGTCTGGTTCTTTTCATGGACTAGAGAGGATATATCATTTTGGAACCATAATTGGCAAAGTGCATAGTCTTAAGTATTTCATAGCAATTAAGGTGGCTATGAACCTTTAGAAATGGAATAGATATGTCCAATAATAGTATATTGGGATAAAGACATATGACTTGTATCAGTGGATCCTGGGAAAGTGAAGCTGGGCTAAGTTTATCCACAAGAGAGATTTTGCTATGAGCAATACAACTTCCAAAAATGGAAATTCTGAATCCATGCTAACAGAAGAAATGATGTAATGCAATAATATTTTTACTTTGATATCTTCATTGCTGAGGTCTTTGTTGGCCAGGATCATCTTATTAGAAGCCCATTATTCTCCTTTCCATCTTTCTGTCAAAACTCCATATTCTTTACACAGTCACCAAAGCAAAGGGAGAGGAATAGATAAAAATAAACTCTACTAGTTATAGACAATCATACAGTTGTGTAAATTCATCCAGCCATCTTTTTTTGGGACCTGGAAGAGTCATTGAACTTCGAATCAGAATCAGGATACTATCTGTCCAACTTCAAAAAGGAACTCAAGTTGTCCTGATTCATGTTAGGGATGGTGTAATGACCCACTTCAGCTGTCCTCCCAAGAATTCGAACTCTTGAGGTAATCACTGCTTCAAACAGGATTCTTTTATTTGGGGATCAGTAACAGTGGGGGATCAAGGCAAGGTCTGGGGTAAAAGCTCACAAACACCATATAGTCATCCAAGCTGTAAACCTCTCTGACCAAAGCCGTTCGGGGATTTTAATTGTATCCAATCAGCTGGCATCTCGGGGTGATCAGCCGCTGCTTTTGGCGCACAACTTCCTGGCTTCGCTGACATCTGGCTCGTTGAGATCATCTTTGGAGAGCTACCATACCACTCCCCATAGCAATCAGGAAAAGGAAACAGAACTGGAGAACAAATACAAACATGCAAGTAATGCTGGGCTCCCCCCTCCCGCAACAGAATGGCAGGTCCCAAAGATGAAAGGACAGAAGGAAGGTAAGTAAAATAGGGAACCATTTGGGACCTGACAGATGGTGTTTTTTCCCCCCCATGATTTGGAACAGTCCCTGCCAAGAAACTTTCAATACTACTGTTGAAGAAACTGTGGAGTTATTCCATTGTGATTACCTGAATGCATTTTTATCTAGCACATAAGATGATACTTACAGAGACTGATTTTTTATAAAGAGTGAAATATCACATGTGGCTTGTTTATTTCTCTTATTTAGTGGCTAAGAATAACAGATGCTTAATGACAAGGCCTTGAGAAACAGTCTTCCCAGAAGCTATTTTTTAAAACAATCTGTTAATTTGATCAGAAGACATAAGTTGCCCATTCTTCTTGCTATGAAACCAAATATTATGATGGAATGAATACAGTTTCTGACATAAGAGTTTGCATCATTACCTTGCATTTCTTCATAGCTATAGCATATTAGTCAAGCAGAAGGCCTGAGAAGATAAATCACTGACAGCATAAATGGGAAATGTGATTTATATTCCACTTTCATGTATTTATTTAGTATAAAAGTGTGAGATTAAACAAAACGCTAAATTGGCTGTTGATTCAACAGAGTAGTAAGAGAAATGAACATTT
Source organism: Vipera ursinii (assembly GCF_947247035.1). Classification (NCBI taxonomy): domain Eukaryota; kingdom Metazoa; phylum Chordata; class Lepidosauria; order Squamata; family Viperidae; genus Vipera; species Vipera ursinii. The sequence goes on along the minus strand of NC_139514.1, from coordinate 101,886,310 downwards.
GTACATAAATTGTGTTTCATAAACCAGAAGTTTGACATTAAATATGAAAACTATCCCTTTCCCACAGACAACTGTAGAAAGTAAACAAATTATCTTCCTAATATTCTGCAAGGAATTGTGCTAAATTATGAACAGAGGTTATGATTCAGTCATGATTATCATCATCATCCCTCTGATTTAAGATAAGACTGGATTATTCCTATTATTGCTGATTCTTTAAAAAATAAGGGTTCTGGGGAATAAATAAATCTGAGAAATACTGGATTTAACTCTAAATCTAGGCAAGCATCTGCATACAAATGAACTTCCCATGCACCAGAATGGTAAAATATAGATAAAAGCTGCTGTTTCTTCAGTACTTGAGAAATTATATTTTAAATTTCAATTGAATTCAACTTAGATTGGATATAACTAGTGATGCCATCCTCCCCAAGCTCTAAACAAACCCAGTTCCAGGAAGAGCAAGACTAAGGAATGGGGCACCTTAGCCTGAGCACGTTCAGTCCAGTTTCTGAACATACCCCTGGTATGACTGAAGACCTTGAGGCTGATTCCCTTACACTGAATTTTAGACAAAATAAAATAGCAATAGCAATAGCACTTAGACTTATATACCACTTCACAGTGCTTTGCAGCCTTCTCTAACTGGTTTACAGTCAGAAAATTGTCTCCAAAAATCTGGCTCCTCATTTTACTGAACTTGGAAGGATGGAAGGCTGAGTCAACCTTGAGCCGGTGAGAACTGAATCGCCAAACTGAGACAGCCAGCAGTCAGCAGAAGTAGCCTGCAGTACTGCATTCTAACCACTGCACCACCACGGTTCAAAATAAAATTAGCATAATAACAAACACAAAGCCAATACCTTGCATAGCAAGTTAGATAATTGTTCCACATACAGTGGTTTTTTATTCCAAACAGGACTAACAAACCAGCAGACTATGCTTCCATTTCCAGATCCTATATTTCCAAAATAAAAATGTACACATCAATTTCTATTATATTGTGAATTCTTCCCAACTTTCATTTGAGATTTGTGCTGAATGGGCATCAGTGTAAAGTACAGATTCCAATGATATTGTTTTTGTTTGCAAATATTTCAAAGAATTTATGTGAAATAAACAAGAAACTGCTTTGCCTATAAATGTAAGTGAAAGATTTTGTAATGTTTCTTTCTTTCTTTTTTTCCTGTTCAGCAAGGGGAGAAGTTGGCTGCTTTTGGAGACATGCAACACAACAGGGTTCTCAAGGGAATTTGCTCTCTTTGACCTTTTAGACATTTCTTTCAGACATAGGAAAAAAAACCATTATGTTAAGAATCTAGGAAGAGCAACAGAGAACTATTTTAAACTAAAAGAACATATGACTCAATAAAAGGCAAGAATGGGGCTAATTGGCTTGAAAAACTCACAGACATATCTTCAAATAATTTCATTTCCAACTAACCACCTTCAACTTTCAGTTAAGATATTTAGGGATTAAAATATTTATATAGTAATTTCCTGAGCCCTTTTGTCAGTAAAGATAATAATAATCATAAGAACTGGTAATAATAACAAATTATCACCATTATCATTTATTATAGCCTCCCACTCCCATAGACTCTGGGCAGCTTACAAAAATAAATTCAAATGGAAATGAAAACACAAACATAAAAATGTACAATACCAAAGGTGAACTGAAACAAAATAACCATTAATAGTGTTCATTTGTTCTTTGCTATAAAATGTTCTGTAAAAAATACAGATTTTATTGTGAATATCCTTAATATAGTACCATAAGAAATTCACGCAGTGCCTTTCATAAATTGTAATAGTACAAATGTTGTTCTATAATACAGTAGTATAATAATCAAAACCATAATACTGTTTTACAGTAAACTCTGTAAAAAGTGATGTACACTGGGATTATGTAAATATACTGCCCTGGTAGTGCAGTGGTTAGAAGGCAGTACTGCAGGCTAACTCTGCCCACAGACTGGAGTTCGAATTCAACAGATTCAAAACTGATTCAGGCTTCCATCCTTCCAAGGTTGGTAAAATGACAATCCAGATACGGAAATAAAAGTAAACTGCCAGACAGTGCTGTAAACCTAAGTGCTATTGCTATACATCCTCTGTTTTTAGCTTTTAGTGCCATCCAGAGTATGCTTTTGAAATCTGGCAGCAAAATAGAGAATTTCACAAGCATAATTGTTTTCCTTTCCTTTCCTTTCCTTTCCTTTCCTTTCCTTTCCTTTCCTTTCCTTTCCTTTCCTTTCCTTTCCTTTCCTTTCCTTTCCTTTCCTTTTCCTTTTCCTTTTCCTTTTCCTTTTCCTTTCAATAAGTGGCTTTCAGCAGATGGCCACACAAGATAATAGTGAGAAGAATAGTTATTTCTTCTTTCATCATTAAAACAAACAAATAGCTTCCCTAACTTTTACTCAATTAATTTATTCTTCTCAAGAAAAAACTCTTAGTCTGCAGCAATTTGGCACTCATAAGATTATATTCTTCCTAGCCAAGCTTCAAACTAAGGCTTATTTCTCAACAATAGAGTGACTCATTGGTTGCATTTTTGAAAACATAATAACCAATATTTTTAAGTGGAAGACAGAAGCTTTAGAAATAACTGTATCCCCAGTTATTGCAAACTAAGGTTGTAATCAATACTCTGCAAGATATCTGCAGCCATGAGTTGCTACAATCTTCAGGTATTTGCCTCAATGTGTGAAGGCATGAAAATGAATGTGTGAAGGCTTGAAAATGAAAAGGGGGAGCGTAAGCAGTTTTACTCTGCACTTTCTCCAGCTTCCATTTATTCAGCTGGGAGAGCTGAAGAAGAAATAGCAGCCGTTCCCTTGAATGCAAACTTGTTCTAAACGAGAATTGGGTCTGTCATAAAACAAAGTCCTAATTTATGCTGAGAGACGTTCTCACATGGGAGCACTTCCTTTCAGACCTCTCGAGTGAGCAAAAATCGGCAGCATTTGTTCTGTAGTTTCTTTGAAGATTTCACATGTTCAAACATCTGAAATGAGTAAGAAGGATCCTGGACAACCAGTTGCAGTCACTGCTGCATGGGAAGCCAACTGAATGTTGAAGTTAATCCCACTTTAACCTCAACCTCTATACTGTATTACAGACACCTAAACAAGATATTAGAATGGTACTGAGCACAGGGAGCAATTTTTTTTCAGATGTGACATGAAGATATGAGAAATTGTATATGTATATACACACACACATACTTGTGCTTCTATATTGAATCTGAAGCTATACAGTGTGATCATTTTTCATCAGCTGGAAGAGAAATAGAGTTGGTGTGAGAGGCAGGTCTCCTAAAATCCTGGAGCCATAAGCACTCAGGTATCAACTATTTAAGGGGTGTCAAACTGCCAGCCCGCGAGCCGGTTGCATCATATGGAGGCCGCACCCACCCCATCTCCGGCAATGCAAAAAAAAAAAAAAGTGACGATACATTGTGACACATCATGCGATGCAGCGAGTTTGACACCTGTGAACTATTTGTGATACTTTTGCTAAATTCCAATCAACACAAGTTTGTCGTTGTTGGGAAAGCTAAATAATAGAGCACATCTTTTCTCTATTAGTTTATAGGGTACCTCTTCTTTTTTTCCCTGGGTATTCCCTCACTATTATTGTAAATGTCTTAATCACATGATGAAGATGGTGATCATCATGATGATGGTGATGATGATGATGATGATGATAGGAGCACGATGGCTCACGTGGTTAGGGCACTGGGTTGGAGGATAGCAAGCCCACATTTGAGACCTGAGTGCTGTGTTGGGGAGGGGTGAGCTCCTCCCCTTCGCACCAGCTCCTATTAGGGACACGAATGGAACCTGCAACTGGGTGTTCCCCAGGCAACAGTGACATCAGCAGCTAATCCTTTCAATCCAGAGTGCCATGCCATGCCATCATAATGATGATGATGATGGCTATGATAGCACAGCTACTCCATGGAAGAGGAGGGATGAAAGAAACAGTGGGAGTGAAAGTAATTATGAGGGATGATGGTGTGTGTGGGGTTATAAATGCTATATGTCACCTGCTTGACATGAATGAGACCCCCTTTCCATATAAACAGAAAATGCCAAGATGTAAAGGAAGTAAAAAATAAGGTCTTTACTCCAAATCTCTCCTAAATTTCACATTTCCTTAGAAGGGAGAGTAAGAATGGTTGTATCTTGTGAATGTGGAGACACAGTTTGTGATATTTGAGTCTCATATCTTACAGTTCAGTAATTATAATGCAAGCATGATTAACCTCATGCTGCATCTGTTTAGTATTTCTACAGAATCTTTACATCCTGGACATAAGCTGTTTCAACCCGCTTCTCTTGGGATGTCACTATAGGGCATTGCATGCCAAAACATCTAATTCCCACAGTACTGTCTTATGTCTATTACTATTATCCTTCTCATCTGTTCCATTACCTTCTCTTATTGGTATTTTTATTATGATCATTATCACTTTGTTGCTTTGCATGTACACTGAGAGCTTCTGCACCAGAGACCAATTTGTTATGTGTCTAGTCACACTTGGCCCATAAAGTATTCTATTCTCTTCTGAAAGTATTCTACAGTTCAGTTATTATAATGCAAGCCTGATTAAACTCATGCTGCATCTGTTTAGTTTTGTTGCCAATACAATTCATAGTAGGGGGGGAATCATTCATAACGGCATGACAAATGAGACTCTTAGTTTGATCTTAGACAATGATTTGTCCTAAGCAATTTCATGTAAAGTTGTGAATGTATTTTCATAATTAGGAAAACTTACTATTAAATCAACCCGCTAACGCACAGACAGCATCAATATGTACACCCACTTCACTTTCAGCCTTTGTTATTTTTTGGAATCCAGCACAAGACATTGAATGAAGATGGTATTTTATAGAAACTCATTTCATTCCAATCCCCTATTGCTTAATGATTTATACAGTATTTAAGTTGAGGTCAGACAGGCACAATTTAAAATACGTGGTGAGGGAATTTCCATAGAAAGCTGAGCTTTGACAGTTCAAATGGCTTCCAACATTGACTAGCTAAAGCAGCAGGGCTTTTTTTTCTCATAGAACGCTCAGAACGGAGTTCCGGCACCTTTTTTGGATGGAACCTTGTAGGGTAGGCAAGGCGGGTTGTATGACATGTGTGAGTTCCGGCACCTTTTTCTTTTACAAAAAAAGCACTGGAGAGCAGTATCTAAATATCAGAGCAAAGGTTATGGTATCTGGAATATCTGCTTATCAAAGTAGATTTCATTTGAAATCAGCTTTCAGAATTCCCACTCAATTTTTCCGCCTTAGTACTGGGCCATTTTTTCTTGTGTTTGTGTTTTCTCTTGCGGAAAAGGTTGCAGGAACAAATATTTACCAAATCCTTCAGTTCTACACTATAGATAAACTGAATGGAGATTCATTTGTAAGAAAAGGAGTTCCTTCTTTTAAATATAACTGCTTCCTGTTATATATTAGTTGTGTTAACTATGACCCTCTATGTGAGGCAAAGAGGGTACAGTGGTCTTGGTTTTTCCCCCCCTCAAAATACTAATCATTAGTAGAGTCAATGTAGTATTGATTCCTCTGAACTCAACTTTTGAAAATCTTAAATTTATTTCTAGTGGATTTAATAAGGAGGGAAAAATAAATAAATAAATAAATCAGAAGACTGGCTGCTGAGCACATGAGTTTAGCTCTACCCTCTTTTCTGCTTTTCATTGTAATCTAGATTTATTTATTTATTTTTTTAAAAACACTCATTAAATGCAAATATGCAAATATTATTAAGCAAATAATGGGGGAAATCTCTTCTTGATAAGAAAGAAAGAAAGAAAGAAAGAAAGAAAGAAAGAAAGAAAGAAAGAAAGAAAGAAAGAAAGAAGAAAGAAAGAAAGAAAGAAAGAAAGAAAGAGGAAGGAAGGAAGGAAGGAAGGAAGGAAGGAAGGAAGGAAGGAAGAAAGAAAGAAAGAAAGAAAGAAAGAAAGAAAGAAAGAAAGAAAGAAAGAAAGAAAGAAAGAAAGAACAATCCCCTTCAGCCTTCATCTTCCCATATCACAAGGGTTATTAATGGCCCACCTCATGTTGCTGAATTACCTCTTTCATATCCTCTTCTAGTGGTCATAAACACTGAGGTTGCTGAGAGTTGTAGTTCAAAAACTTCTGGTAGGCCAAGGTTCCCCCTCCTAGAAACAGTCACTTCATTCATATTTTTTTTTTTTTGAATCCTAAATGAATCAATATTTACAATCCAGCAAACTTTCCCCATGGCTCACCTAGAATATATAATTGCTAGGTTTGATTTACATTCCTTAAAGAACCATTTTTATTTTGCTATCTAAGAGTTATAAATAAATAAAATTTCTAATAGTGAACCCTAGTGCATAAAGAGTATTTAAATTTGAAGCCTGCTTGTTCAGAGACACAGAATGGGTCTTGCCAGTCCATTTAACCTAATATTTTTTTTTTAATTTTTATTTTTAATCCCATTTATATCCCGCCCTTCTCCGAAGACTCAGGGCGGCTTACAATCTAAGCACAAATCAAATGTGCTTAGCAATAGCCTTCATTCTATGTATATGCCTGCTTATTAGGGCTTTCACACACCCTCCAAGTGGCATTATTACAAAGTCAGCTTAATTGCCCCCAACAATCTGGGTCCTCATTTTACCTACCTCGGAAGGATGGAAGGCTGAGTCAACCTTGAGCCTGGTGGGACTCGAACCTGCACTAATTGCAGGCAGCTGGTGTTACTTAAGGAGGCATTAGCCCACTGCTCCAACTGTACCTTGACCCACTAATGGTACATTCGGATAACCATCATCCACACCTTCTGATTGCCCTGTTTAAAGAATAGAAGCTTTAATAAGCTGCTGCTGTTTAGCTGTGCAGATCTTTGAAGAGCCCTTCACTCGGGCAAGTGAAGCCTTCCTTCAAAGCTGATTTTGAAAACAATGTTCCTCTTCACTTCTGGGTACAAATGGAAACAGTGACTTAGTTCACCTCACCAATAATGTGGGGGGCCCTCAACTGGCGTGGCCAATGGAAAAAAAATAAAGGTTGCCAATGTACCTAGGCTTCTTGAATCAGATGGAAATGTGATTTGAGGTTGTGAGGTATTCTTACTGAGGTAAATTGTGTTACTACTCTGTCAATGGGGAATAATAAATTCATTCATTCATTCATTCATTCATTCATATCTCACCTTTATTATTTTTACAAATAACTCAAGGTGGTGAACATATCCAATATACCTTCCTTCTCCTATTTTCCTCACAACAACAAGACTGTGAGGAGAATTGGGCTGAGAGGGAGTGACTGGCACAAAGCAGCTGGCTTTCATAGCAAAGGCAGCACTAGAACTCATGGTCTCCCATTTTCTAGCCTGGCACCTTAATCAGTAGACCAAGCTGACTCTCACTTAGCCTCTGCAGTGCAAAGGTCTTCTTTAAGATGCGTGTAAACTTTTCATGCTGTTATGGTTATTTAAGTTTAACTGGATACTATGTTGGATGGCTATGTTTACTTGACACATCTACAGTGCAAGCAGAGAATGAACGGATAATCCAAATTTCTTCCTAATCAATGATAAGCATAGAGACATCTCAGCCAATCAATGCTCAGAGTTTCATTCAGTGGGAAAGGACAAACAAATAAATTCTTTACACTGTATAAATGAGTTAAACCAGTCACTTTGCATTCTCATAAAGCTACTTTTGCTTTTTATTTTCAGTCCCCACGTCAATATTTAGAAAGTGGAGCAACGTGGATAACATCTTCCATTATCCCATAGATTACACTGTGCATCAGACCCCAGAGCAAGGCTGTCAGTTATATAGGAACACACACAGCTTGACAACAAAAGTTCCCTTGCAAAAAAAGAAAAGAAAAGAAAAGAAAAGAAAAGAAAAGAAAAGAAAAGAAAAGAAAAGAAAAGAAAAGAAAAGAAAAGAAAAGAAAAGAAAAACAAAACTGCAGCATGAAGAAACCAGGACATCACCACTCAGTCTGGATTTCAGCAGATCTGTTCCCTTTAATATTACAACTGCCCCCCCACCCCCACCCCAGTCTGGAAGATTCTTAAATAAATAAAATTTGCCTGAAACAGACCAAGCTATTTGTTAAAAGTGACTTTCCCTCAAGTGTATATTTCAGACCCTTTGAAGTTTCTCTGTTTCAAAACAAGGAAGAAATCAAAGATGGTGCCAAGTTACCTAAAAATAAAATAATACTGGACTTATTCCTACTTAATGGGGAAAGATGCATGTATATCATTAGAAACACCACAGTCAACTCCTTTCTAATCCAAATAGCAGCAGGGGGCAGGAGACATTTTGTAATATTTTCTGATGGCATTATATATGCAAACCTCTATAAACAGAAATCATTCTTAAAATATTTTCAAGATGGCTTCCCGTAGCAATGTGGATCATAGAAAAAAAGTGTGTCTGGTCCTGATTTAGCCAAATGGGTGACATTGTGACTTAGTATCATAAGTGAAAGAAGCACTGATGGCTTATTCATACTTATTCAGGATTCACAGAAATCCTGACTTACTATAGAATAAAATAAGAAGGCAGCTTTGCCATTGTGAGATGATCACAAACAATTAGAAATAATCAAATCCTGAGCAAAGAAGGATATTCTAACCAATGGTCCAACAAAGTTTGAGCTAAGGAGATTTGTAGCTAAGGTGGCTATCAAGATCTATAGTTTTCCAGTATATGTCAGAAGTTCCAGTGCCAGGAATTTTAATCTCAATTTATAATAATAATGACAATATGAATGTTCAGATCTATATATTCCATAAGAATCATGTTCTCCCATCTCGTAATATTTACAAGAAGCTGCATGAAACCGATGGTGTTTCTTTTTCAAACCTCATACAAACATATTATGGACTGGAGATTTGGCTGATCAAAATCTGATCAAAATCTGAGATTTAGCTGATGACCTCTCTTTCTCCCCGTCCTCTTAAATTTTCTGGGTCATCCCACAAAACTATATTTCCACCACCTTTTCCTCTCTCCCATTAATTACCACATCATGGGCCATCAGTATGTTTAAATCAAATGTGGCATGTCCTATTGGCCCAGATGTGGCTTATAAATGGCCCGGTGCTATATGAAAGAACGCTAGAAAATAAAGTGTGGATAATATCAAAGGGAAGGGTGGGATGATTAGCTGTGAATCCAAGTTTAATTCATTGAGTACAAGTTCAGCAGCATGTCCATCTCATCCACCCACCTTCCTTTCATTTTTCCCCAATGCCTTCCTTTACCTGTCTCCTAACAACTGAGATTTCTGTTATCTTCAACTCTGATTCTCCCAACTATCTTGGTCACCCCTGTCCAGAACACATGTCTTTCAGATGTATTTCCAGATTACTCACCCAGGTTCATACCCAGACCAAACTTCTATAGTTTGGTTAGGACAAAGATTACACCATGGATTGTTTTGAGCATTTCTAATATCCAATATATGGATATTTTTTATAAACAAGATTGATTCTGATATTGAGAACTAGTGACCCTCCCTCCCTCCCTCCCTTCCTTCCTTCCTTCCCTTTTTCTTTCCTTCTTTCCTTCTTTCAAATCTAGCCAACAGAAATATTATATCTTCTGCATATTACAGGCAAATGAGATCACTTACTGTGAGCTAATCAGCATAATTATAATTATCACACAGGAGCATTTTTAGCTACTTCCATACAAATCCTATAGAGAAATGAAATGGGGTAGAAACTTACTGAAACTAGTCTTTACTTTGAATAATCTTTCTAGCCATGCTGTATAATTTATATTTTTTTTTATTTCCAAGTCACACTAGTTCCTTTCTTCTACTGTACGTATACAATATTGTTATTATTTTTTCTTCCTTGTGACAAGCTGCTAGTTGCTGAACACATCTGATATTAACTTTATTTGTAGAGACCTGACAGATCAAAATTAGTTCTTGTTTTCCAAAATATTTTTCTCAGATAAAAAATAAATATTGAAACACGTGAAAATTATCATTCTATAAACAGTTGATAGGAATAATTAGCCCCACAATAATTTCTGATTTGCTGCTAAGACCCAGAGGAAGGTCATACTCTGACTTTGGAAAAAGTGCAGAGAAGAGCAACTAAGATGATTAAAGTCCTGGAGACGAAAGCCTATGAAGAATATTTGCAGGAACTGGATATGCCTAGAGAAAAGAAGGACTAGGGATGACATGATAATGGTATTCCAGTAGTTGAGGGGCTGTCACAAAGAAGAGGGGGTCAACTTATTTTCCAAAGCACCAGAAGGCAAGACAAGAAATGATGGAAATTAATCAGGGAGAGAAGCAATCTGTAATTAAGAAGAACCTTCCTAACAGTGAGAACAATTAACCAGTAGAACAGCTTGCCTTCAGAAGTTGTAGGTGCTTCATCACTGGAAGTTTTTTTTAAGAAAAGACTGGATAGCCACTTGATTGAAATGGTATAGGGTCTCCTCAGTGGTGGGATTCAGATATGTGAACAACTGGTTCTCTGTGTGGATGCCACTTCTGCAAGTCCATTCTGGATCTGGACAACAAAACATTAGCTACTGGTTCTGCTGAAGTGGTGCAAACTGGCTGAATCCCACCACTGGGTCTCCTGTTTGAGCACGGGGGGGGGGGTGGACTAGAAGACCTCCAAGGTCCATTGCAGCTCTATTCTGATTGATTGATTGATTGATTGAGCAAGTGAGTGAGTGATTTAAATCATTAGTTGCATTGTGGAGGATAGTTTTTAATTTTTCTTTCACAATGTATAGAATTCTTTTTTTTTATTAAAGAGTTTTACAAAAACAAGATTTTACAATATATCCCCAAATCCCCCCACCCCAAACCCGCCCACTTCCCCCCACTTCCCAGAGCTAAATACAGGATTATAGTTATAATAATCATATTCTAAATAAAAATTATGCATAATATACAATTAACCAAATTCATAATGTGCTTTAACTCCCCTTTAACAATCTATAGAATTCGATCTATCATATCTAGGTTGGAAAGTTTTAAATATATACTGGATAATAGCAAAGTGGGTTGTTTTTTGGTATGTGTATGAATTTGCCAAATGGATTTTTCCAATCAAGCAAGAAGAAGCAGAGATTACATGAAAAGGTCCAAAATGAAGCCCAGATCATCTCTCTCTAACCAAGCTCTTGCAACTTGTGCTTATTCAAGGAAGTCATAATCATCTAGTTTAATTCAGAATTCTACAAATGTATTTTTTGCCTTCCCTTTTTTATCCTTTTTCCTTATAAACTCCATTTTAATATCTATTGATTTGGTTGAATTGCTTTTAAAAGATAATTCTATATTGAAGTCTTTTTTTTTCAGAATTAGCACATTTTTTTTAGTTTGGTAAGTTCTGTGTTCCATGGTTTGAGCAGGAAAAGCAAAGCACTTTCTTTTATATTCTCCTTGAATCCTGGGGAATCCTCTTAAGCTGAACAAACTATGGGGTGTAAGCAGCTTCAGCCTAACTAGTGGCAGACCACTGTAATTTACTACAAAATCATTGGCAAGAACAATCTGCCAGGGATGTTTTAAATTATTCAGTTCATGATTTATAGCTGCCCTGTTTTGACTTGAAATGGAGATTCATAGTAGAGACATGGCATGGTTTTACTTGAGTTTGTGATTCGAAATCCACTGGCAACTCAATATGAACCAATTTTAGAATCAAGCTTTGATTTACCCTTGTCTGTAATGGGGAAGCTTCAAGATGCCTGAGGTTTTTAACAGAAGAGGCTGAAAATGATTTTAACTGCCAAATTTCACCCTACCATTTTCAAGGTTTATACCAAAATAAATATTTAAAACATTCACCCCACACTAATACTTTTATGTCAGAAGCACATAAAAGTGCTTCCATGGTAAAAGGATTTGCCAGTGACATCACTGTTGCCTGGGTGACACCCAGTCGGGAGCTCCATTTGCATCCCCACAAAGTTGTCCACTGAAGTGGTACCCATTAATCTACTTGCGATCAGTTGCTTTCGAACTGATGGGTTGGTGGGAACCACAGCATGAGGGGAGCTCAACCCACCCCACGGCAGCAATGAATCTCGAATGTGAGGCTGCTGATTGTCAGGCCAGCATTCTAACCCTGGAGCCATCGTACTCCCCATCAACTCCATACATCATCATCATCATCATCATCATCAAAAACAGGAAAGAAGCATATGAAAATAGACTCAAAATGGATAGCAAAAGTTGGCTAATTCAATGCAGAATGTGTCCTATTGCAATTCAAACATGCAAATACTCAAAAAAATGAATGGGGAAAAAAATTCTTAATATTCCACATGATTTTTGGAACTTCCCCAGATTCTGAAATACCAGGATCATTGGTATAACCCTTGCACTGGAAAGATGTCATTGTATCAGAGCTGAGCTTTGCTTGCAAAACTATGCTAATTTGGAAAGTGTTAGAAGGGTACACTGCTTGCTACTATGATAGGCAATAAATGAAATAAGAAACTGATAAAAAAGGCTGTTTGTAACTTTTCCACCCACAACTATTTTTAGAGAATAAATAGTTTGGATTAATCCAGTCCCTGTTGTGAAAAGCTTAAAAGAATGATAAGCCACGAGTTCAAATTCAGAATGTAAAGAATTATGTTGAATTCCTGCTTCTATGGGCAGAACTAGTACAAGAATGCAGCAATAAACTGTAAGAATCCCCAAAGAGAAGGAAAGTCATCAAATCTAAAAAAAGGCTTTGCATTCACCCAATTAAGTTTATTGAATTGAAAGCATGTTCCTACTTCATTTTGTAAATCTACTTCAGTGGGATGATTTGATCAAAGCTTTGTTGAATCGAATCAATTATTAAAAGTTTACACAGCCTTAAGTCCTGATCCTGTGCAAGCATATCAGTATTTAAAGAATGTATGTAAATATGATGGTTTAGTTCTTCTCTGTACCCTTTCTAGAGTCTCAACATCTTTTTTTACATTGTGGTGGTGACCAAAACTGGATGCAGTATTCCAGGTGTGTCCTTACCAAAGCATTGTAAAGTGGTATTAGTACTTCACTTGATCTTGATTCTATCCCTCTGTTAATGCAGCCTAGCACTGTGTTGGATTTTTGGCAGCTGCAGCACACTGCTGGCTCATATTGTCTACTAGGACTCCAAGATCCCTCTCACAGTTACTACTATTGAGCAAGGTACCACCCATATTATACCTGTGCATTTAATATTTCCTGCCTAAATGTAGAACCTTACTTTTTCACCATTGAATTTCATTTTGTTAGATAGCGCCCAGTGTTTGAGTCTGTCCAGATCCTCCTGTATTTTAAGCCTATCTTCTGGAGTATTGGCTATTCATGCCAGCTTGGTGTCGTCTGCAAATTTGATGAGTTCCCCATCTATCCCCTCATCCAAATTGTTAATGAAGATGTTGAAGAGCACTGGGCCCAGAACAGTTCCATTGAGGACCACACACTGTGTACGGCCGGTCAGCCAGCTACGAATCCATCTGGTGGTGATGCTATCTAACCCACATTTTTCTATCTTATCAAGTAGTAGGTTGTGATCTACTTTATCAAATGCCTTACTGAAGTCCAAGTAAATTATATATACAGCATTCCTCTGGTCCACTAGTTTTGTCACTTGGTCAAAGAATGCAATAAGATTTGTCTGGCATGATCTGTTTTTGACAAACCCATGTTGACTTTTAGTGATGACTTTGTTTGCATCAAGGTGTTCGCTGATTTGTTATTTGATTATCTTTTCCAGAATCTTCCCAGGTATTGAGCTCAGGCTGATAAGTCTGTAGTTTCCTGGATCTATTTTTTTGTCTTTTGTGAAGATGGGAACTACATCAGCTCTCTTCCAGTCCTCTGGTATTTCCCCAGTGCTCCAGGATCTTTGAAAAATATAGTTCAGTGGTTCTGAGATCACGTGTGCCAGTTCCTTGAGAACCTTGGGTTGATCCATCTGGTCCTGCTGATTTGAACTCGTCTAGGCTGGACAGGTGTTCCCTTACCATGTTTTGTACTCAGAAGCTATGCCAATTTTTCAGAAATCTGTTGCTTGGTGAGTGACCCAGATTTTATAATTATAAATTATAAATAATTATAATTATAATATGTGTATATTGAACTAATTATGAGAAACTTGGTGATTTCTGGAGCTGGGGAAGTAGGGAAATCAATAGAAATTCTACTATACAATCTGTTGCTAATTAGTCATTCAGCTCCTTTAGTCTACATTTCCCCCCCTCTCGATTTCGTCAGCTATCTATTTTCTTTCTTAGATGGCAGGAAGCAATATATTTACTCTTAATTATTATTTTTGATATTGCTTCTTTAAACAGAAGATATCAAGATTCATCACTGCAGTATACATAGTACAAACACATTACCTGCCAAATAATTTATTATTTTACTATTTATGTGTTTGCAGAAAGTAACACTATTACAGTAGCATATATGTTCAAACATGACACACGGAGAGAGAGAGAGAAATGGGAAGGGATTCCATTCTTATTGCATCTTTTTTCCCCAAATCAAATTCTCCAAGGTAGAAGTTAGATGAACAGCTGTGTAATCTTGGCCTCCTTGTAGATTAATGTTTAAATAGTGGGATGCTTGATAGCAACTTCATTCATCAAGAGTTTGTCAATTTGTCACAGTGACATGTTGCTCAACTACCATAAACATGAGGAAATTCAAATGTTTCAGCTGCCTTCCTTTTTTTTAATGCACAAGGCTTTTTATACATATAAGCATTACTAAGGAAAGAACTGAAGTGGCAATGTCTGCTCTGAAAAGAAAATAAAGAAAATAGCCTAAAATCTAATTTCCTATCATACTCATCATCACCCATGATCTATTCCCATTTAGCTGCTTAGCTCCTACCACCCAGTGGTGGGATTCAGCCGATTTGCACCACTTTGGCAGAGCCAGCAGCTAATTTTTTGTTGCCCAGGCCCAGATTGGACTTCCAAAAGCAGCACCTACCCAGAGAACTGGTTGTTCACATATTTGAATCCCACCACTGCTACCACCACAACTTGGATGTCTGCCACCACTAAATGACTAAAAATCAGCAAAATTTGGGAGGTGCAATTTGAAAGAAAGAAAGAAAGAAAGAAAGAAAGAAAGAAAGAAAGAAAGAAAGAAAGAAAGAAAGAAAGAAAGAAAGAAAGAAAATATGAGTGAGAGTGGCAGTGCAGTTCTTTCAATAGTTTAGATGTTCCCATTACTATTATGATTGATTTCCTTGTAGACAAGGGACCATTGAAACCACAGCTTATATCCTCTTATATTGTTCCCTCTGTAAGGATACACAGATTCATTTTATCACTCCTTAACTGGTAAAATATCCAGGAAATTCTGATGTTTTATATGGATAGCTGTTAGTATTGGATCAATTTCTTTAATATAGCTAAATTCTGCTATATTGTTTGTAAAATAAGGCATACTTGGGCTGCCCATTGATGATTTCACCACTGATTGTAATATAATATCTCAATACCCAACTCTTTCTTTCCACCCCGAACCAACCCAGCGATGCCCTCGCCATGATGTTCCATTGCCTGGAGGCGGTCCAGGTCTGGATGGGGAGAAACAGGCTTCGTCTCAATCTTGCCAAGACTGAGTGGCTGTGCATACCGGCATCTTGGACTAACCAGTTCATTCCACCTTTAATGATGGGGGGTGAGGTGTTACCCCCCGTTGATAGGGCTCGCAACTTGGGCGTCCTCCTGGATTCATGGCTTAATTTTGAAGACCATATAGGTGCCATGACCAGGGGGGCTTTTCCCCAGGTTCACCTGGTGCACCAGTTGCGACCCTACCTGGACCGAGATGCCCTACGCACAGTCACTCATGTGCTCGTGACCTCCCATTTAGACTACTGCAACGCTCTCTACATGGGGCTGCCCTTGAGGACCACCCAGAGGCTTCAACTGGTGCAGAATGAGGCTTCACGAGTAGTGATGGGGGCCTCCCGATACTCCCATGTAACACCTCTACTCTGTGAGCTGCATTGCCTTCCGGTTGCCCTCCGGGTGAGATTCAAGGTGCTGGTGATGACCTATAAAGCCCTAAATGGCTGGGGTCCGGGATATCTGAGGGAACACCTGCTGCCAGCATCAAGTTCCCTTCGTCCAGTGCGCTCACACAGGGAGGGTCTTCTCAGGGTGCCGCCGGTAAAAGATTGCCGGCGGATAACACCCGGGGGAGGGCCTTCTCTGTGGGTGTGCCTGCCCTCTGGAACCAGCTGCCCGTGGAGCTTAGGACTGCCCCTGAGCTTCGTTCATTCCGCTGGGACCTGAAGACCTGGCTCTTTGAGCTCTCCGGCCCAGGCTGAGAATTTTTAACTGAGGTTTTTAGTTAAGGGATAATTTAATCTTTTTTAATTGTCTTTTTAACTTTTGTATTTTGTACTGTTTGATTTTAAATACCCTGTAAACTGTCCTGAGTCCTTCGGGAAAGGGCGGTATATAAATTTAATAAAATTAAAAATTAAAAATTAATTATTCTGTTTTGTTCTATTTTCTTTTAATGTTTTAATTTTTAACTTTGCTGTGGACTGTAATAAAATATTGATATCTTGATTGATTGACTGATTGGTTATGTGCCATCAAGTCATTTTTGTCTCCTAGTGACCATAAAGATGGATTTTCTCCATAGCAATCTATCCCTAACTTGTTTTTTCAAGTCTTTCAATAGTTCATCTCTCTAACTGACTTCATCCACTTTGCTCCTAGTTATCCTCTCTTCTCTTTCCTTACATTTTTGTCAGCATTAGAGCCTTTTCCAGATAGTTGGTTTTTTGCATGATGTATCCAAAGTAGGATAATTTGATCCTGGTCATTTGTGTCTTGACAGAAAATTCTGGATTGATTTGTGTGATGATCAATGTAGACATGGGTGGCTAGTTTGGGAGAATAAATCAGAACTAATTATCTAAGGTTACCATTATAAAGAATGGAATGTATTCATCCATGCTTCTTTAGATACTTGACAAGTTGGGCCGCAGCCTCCATCATTAAAAGCACTGTTAGTAAATTCCAGACCAAATGTATTCTAAAACTCAGCAGCTTCAATTAGACTCCCCCATTACCTTTCTCACAATTTGCCTTTTCTTTGTAATCCCAAATAAAATGTCAATGGAAAAATGTTATGTTTTTAACATAACATGCATTGACTCATACTTACTGTTCAAATCATTGTCAGAATGTGTCAGGCAGAATTTGCCCTCAGAATATTACTCATCTGTCACTTCTCCTCTTCTCCTGATTTCAGCTTACTCATTACAGTGCTACTTGTTGCAGAATTGCTATTTAGTAATTAATGTATTCATTCATTTCTGTTACCATGTTTCCCCGAAAATAAGACCTACCTAACTGGAAAATAAGCCCTAAGGAATTTTGTGGAGCAAAAATAAGACCTGGTCTTATTTTTGGGAAAACACTGTATGTATAAATTTGAAAGTGAAATGGCAAGTGTTGAAGTCTGCAATGATAGAATCACAGATATTATGAAGCAACTGGTTCACCTTCAAAAAAAATTCACATGGGGCAAATGGAGATGGTTGATCCTCCAATCTGAAATGGACACGTTAGAAACATGCTTAAGAATAAAAAAAGTGGCAAAATGTTTGATGGAACTGTAAGGAGATGAGATATGTATATAAATAATGGAGCCCCTCAAGTGGCTTGTTTGATTATCTGTTGTCACCAGGGGTGATAGGGGGCTATTGATTTTATTCATTTTTTTATTGTTTGTAAGCCATGCAGAATCACTGAGAGTGAGTGGACTGCCATTTAAATCAATCAATTGATTGAACAGATGAATACAGTATGACTTCCCTTAATCTTAATTCATCTCTTAGTGGCTACATGATCATTTCCATAGTGTTTTCCTGGCAACAGAATAGCATTGGTTTGCCAGAGACTTGTTTGTTTCAAGTCCTTCCAGTTTTATATACAGCCTTAATAACCAAGTAGCTTTTAAAACATTAGACTTATATTCCTTGCTTCTGAAATCAGCTATGAACAAAATATAGTAAATATCTGAGTTTGGCTACGAAAGAAAATACATTCACATTCAAAGAAGTCAGCTTGAGTTTATATTAAAAAGTTGAATGGACATTACATCAGTTTGAATGTATACACACTGTCCATGCAATTTGGGTTCAGCATTTGACTGACAAGCTCAGCACAGATATTTAAATCTAAATAATTGCTCTAAGGTTTCACTTATTCAACATGTATGGAAAATCACCCTTGCATTTGCCATGGATAGTCAGTTTCTTAAAAGAAAGTCAGTTGAGCTAAATTTAAACCCAACAACTCTGATATGTTTGTTTTCTTTCCCTTAATTTGGAGTTATACAAAACATACCAAAAGTAGGTAAAGTGGATGCATTCCAGACTGTATGTCTAGTTAATTCCTACAAAAGCATCTCAGCCTGAACAGAATTTTCTGAATCTGGCTGAGTCCAACCAGCATCAGCACTGGATAGAAGCAAATTAAGGTTGCAGTGTGGATATGAAGAAAATGGCAAAAAAACAAACAAACCAACAAACCAAAACAAAATACCCTATTATTATGGAGAGTAGGGGAACATATAAGTTGTTAGAGAATAGGATGTTATTCCTGAGTAACCTGTACCCTGCAACCTGAACTACCAGTAATTGTATTTAATTCTTCAACCTGAAGTATGACTATAGCCCAATTGCACAGTGCAACAATGCATGCTTTCTACCCAGTCTCTGAGTTGTAATAGATCCACTGAGATTTGAAAAACTCTCTCTGCTTGTCCTCTAAATCTTTCCTGCAGGACATTTTTGTTTATCTTGAACTTGTCTCTGCTCTTTGATGTTAACTGGAAGTGCCTCAGCAAATTTATGAGTGAAGACTTTCAGTTATTTAGCTAAAGCTTTTCAGACTAAATATTATCAAATGTTTAGACAACTTCAGGTACAGAGACAAATTAGAATGCTACTTATTAGTAAGTACTACTGTATATCTAAGCCATAAATTATTTTTTAAGAGGTGCATTCCCATCAAATCATGAGATCTATCAGGCTTAGCCAAGACATCAGTGTTAACTTGAAAAGGTTGCACTGATGTCTATTATTTGTGGACTATGTGGTTCGTAGTCATCAATTTCTTCTCCATATCTTTCTTCCCTGGACACTCTATGGATTTCACATAGCTTATAGCATGCAAGAAAACACTGGTAAGTATAACTTTTTTAGTAAATGCAGTTGACAAGAGGAACATACTCCAAATTTATTAATTTCCAGTTTTCCTTTACAATGTTCAAAGAACTGGGTGATTGCTATCCAAGAAACCTAGCCTGATTTTTTTCCCTGTGCTATATAGACTGTATCCAGTCATTTCCTCAAAAGTGCCCAAAAGGTGCTATCTATCTTTTTGTTCATTTATAATTTCCTCTCTGACCTCGGTCTACAAAACAACATAAACGATTATACGGTACATATAAAATCTGTTGTACAGCAATGTCAGAGTCTAAATTTCTCTCTTTTGTTGATCCTGTGTAAAGAATTTATGCTACCACTATTTCATTGCTTTTTGAGGAACAGTAGACTTTAAAAACTGCTCTCTGAGTTGACAGTTCTAAGAAAATAGCAAGCAGAGCTTTGGGTCAACATACTTTTTCTATACTGCTCTTGAACAACTTATAAAATAAAGTTTTATCTTGTCTATTTTCTTCCTATTCATGCAGAATAAGATCTCTTTAAAGTTGTATGCATTATGAGAGACAATACTATTCTTTCCATGTGGTTTGGATGGTCTAGATAAATCACTTCCTATTGCTTTCTTCTAGAATTCTCTGTCCTATTAGCTCACAATATTGATATTTCCTAGTATTAATTAATTAGACCTGCCTTGGTTAGCTCTCTAAGATCTGACAACATTAACTAATTGCTGACTCCTATCTTAGCACTATATTCAACACCATTGTATCTGATTTACACAATGTCTCACATTTTTTGCTACCTAATCACCAGCCCCATCCCAAAGATGTTCATACATTCCAAAATCATATTTCTGGTGCTTAATTTTTTTCCCCTCAGAAATATTAATGCATATGGTTTTTGATAACAGTTTAGGACTTAGGTTTTCCTCATGTCAGGGTTTTGTTTTGTTTTTTGAAATCTGCCCAAAACTGAAAGGCATAATTTTCTATGTATAATTTTCTAAACACAATTCTTATTTTGTCTCATAAATTTTTTTTTTAAAAAAAGAGATGGGTTTACAGCAATTCCAGCAACTGAACTATTTCCCATTTGCTGCCCAAGTACCTTACAGTGGAATCTTCATTTTATCTTTTATAGCATTTCTGTGAACTGGGTTCTCTTCAATCTCTTCACAATAAAATTAAATAATAATTATAGGTAAAGGTAAAGGTTCCCCCACACATGCGTGCTAGTCATTTCCGACTCTAGGGGCCGGTGCTCATCTCCGTTTCAAAGCCAAAGAGCCAGCGCTTGTCCAAGGACATCTCCGTGGTCATGTGGCCAGCGTGACTAGACACCAAAGGTGCACGGAATGCTGTTACCTTCCCACCGTAGTGGTCCCTATTTTTCTACTTGCATTTTTATGGGCTTTCGAACTGCTAGGTTGGCAGAAGCTGGGACGAGTAACAGGCGCTCACTCTGTTACACGGCACTCGGGATTCGACCCGCCAAACTGCCGACCTTCTGATCGACAAGCTCAGCGTCATAACCCACTGAGTCACCGCATCCCTATGTAATAACTATATTTAATTATTTAAAATATAGTTGGTCTTGCAACTAACTCTGGATGGTTCCCAATCAAATATATCATTCATACCCATCTCTTGAGACCTTATCAATTTAAAAAGCAAGCCATCCTTTTCATATTCACTCAGAAATCATATTTCCTTGAAGATGTCAAAGATCAACAAATACACCAACAATACCAGCAAATATTTTCAAAATGGTTGAAAATAATAGCTGTAGCTCCTAAAAGCTGCATTGCAAAAGCACACCAAGGTATGTCCAACAGTTTCTCCTGTTATTTGTTATTGTTCAATGTGCATGTGTTTGGAAGTACAGAGGATTCCCTGTGTTCATACAATTTGTTGCTTGTGTTGAACATTATAGAGTAGAATTTATCATTGAATCACAGTCTGTATTATAATCTGCCATACATGTTCAAAACTTGCTTTCCGTAGCTTTCTTGGGCAAAATATATTCTTTTTTTATTGATTTTTCCTTACTGTTCACCTATATAAATTGTGTTCTTTTCAATGCAATTTAATGCCCAGAATTCTTTCCTATTTTATTATAGTGAACTATGTATCACAATCTGTATGCTTTCTCTTTAAATTGTAAATCTTTAATAGATTTTTGATTGGCCACAAAGTAGTTACATTTCTTTCAATATTCAATATTTTTTTTAGTGAAAATCCTTTTATCTCATGGACCCAGGACCAGTTTGAAACTTATATGTAAATAAGATTGGCACGAAATACCTTTACTTCTATAGCAGCATTTAATCATTTAAGTGTATATTGAATTTACTTCCAACAATTGTAGAACAAATAGATTACTCATTTAAACTGGCAAAGACAGTTAAGCAAACAGAGGGAGTGGAGAATAGTCTTCTTTATGAAAAAAAAAATGGATGGATCCTCCTTTATATTAAAAAGGGATATAAGCACAAACCAATTAAAGATGAGGAATTTCAACCATATTGATTTTAACAGAGAGAAAAATGTATTAATTATCCCACTATAATCAGTGGGAGGCAAATCTGCTTCACCAACTCATCTTTAACTGTTCTATTTTCTTGGTGTTCTCTCTCTCTCTCTCTCTCTCTCTCTCTCTCTCTCTCTCTCTCTCTCTCTCTCTCTCTCTCTCTCTCTCTCTCTCTCTCTCTCTCTCTCTCTCTCTCTCTCTCTCTCTCTCTCCTATGTGGCACAAATGTAATTTGGAAAAAAAATAGAGTGTAAGGAATAAAAATTATTGCTAATCACATTCTCTGTGTGTATGTTTCTTGCATCTTTGGAACGTTAAAAAGGATGATAAATATTAAAGTTCAGTTGCATTGGTTGGAAGTACTCTTTTTCATTAAGGAGGACTATGCCTTTTTGCAGATTCCATGTGATTGGTGGAAATAAATAATTTATAAATTGAGCTCACAACCATTAGTGTGTAGCAAAATAAAGCTATCTAGATAACAACTGATTCCCCTATATAATTCATGAATACAATCAGGATCAAATCATATTTTTCTGTAAGGAAATATCTCCAGTCAAGCATTGTACATAATGTACAAACATGCATATGCATGCATGCATGCATGAACCTACACACTTTTATGAATAAAAAAAATGTATATTACACTTATGTACTGGGTCTTCATTTGCTGACCTTATTTTCTAGTAGACCACAAGTATGCACAGTAAGAAACATTTTGGTATTTGGGCCACACTCCACTTTTGAATACATCAAAATTTCCCCAACTAACCTACATTAAAACATTGGCGTTATTACAAATGTATGTCTTAACCTTTTTAAAGGCAGATCTTGTTAAATGGTAAAACAGTAGATGCCTATAATTAAAAGGTATAGCAAAGGATTAAACTTATTGAGTTTTATAGAATAAATAGAAAGGAAAATGCCTTAATGGAAAGTGCAAATACGGTAGATGTCTGCATACATATGGAAATATCACATTGGAAAACACATTCATTCATCCTTATATGATCTAAGCATGTAGGACAGTAATTCACTGCCTTCAAATATTTTGAACCATAATTCCTACATTGGTTTCCTTCCTTCCTTCCTTCCTTCCTTCCTTCCTTCCTTCCTTCCTTCCTTCCTTCCTTCCTTCCTTCCTTCCTTCTCCATTTATCATGCTGGCTTTGGGTTATAGTATAAAACTGTAATGCATCTGGAGAATACTAAATTCCTTAATCTGCCTTAATGCAAGAAAGAAAAGTGACTCTGTTTAATAAATGATAAATGTGACTTGGTGGGTTTATTCAAAGCTACACTGCAATTTACATTATATTATATTGCATTATTACAGTGATGTAGCATAGAAATAATCTATATGTATTCCTAGCTGGGCATATATTAGCAGTCACTTCTGGGTTGTACTGTATTCTTTGCAGTTCTGAAGTGATATATGCCTGCTTGTCGGCTTTACAAGTCTAGGGTACTTGTGATCCCCCCCCCAAAAAAAAAGATCTTCCTATCTGGATGTTAGCAACCTTACTCCGTTTTCTGTAATAACAGCCATTCATTTCTCAAATGTTCCTGTTTTGTATAATATTTGTGCATGCAAAACAATGATGTAATAATATTTTGGCATTAAAACTGATTCCTGAATGTTGGGGTTTGGAAAAGTCCTTCTATCTGGTACATAGAATGAAAGATTCTGTTCAGGAGGATTGTGGGGCAGAAGATAGAAGAGAAGAGGAAAGCAAAGTGACAGTAGTTGGTAAGAATTAGTAGATGGGTCTTATCAACCAAAAACAGAAGGAAGAGTTGGATGTTGCAACTACATCTCTTGAGGTGAGGATACTCACTGAAATGACATCTTTCCTTTTCCGTGGTGCAGTTCTAGTGCAGCAAATTTAACAGTGTTTTTTTTTCTTTTTAGTTCCTTGGGGTAATGTGGCCAATAGATAATGAGGTAAAAGGAATATTATTTTATTTTCCTATTCTTCCCCCACCCCTTAAAATAAATCTGGAATTTTTAAAGAAAAGTTGAAGTCCTGAGCAGCACATTTTGCTATGCCTATGCATATAAATTTTTGGTAGCAAAATGCAGAACACAAAATGCCCTTGGTTTTATTTAGGTACCCCTTGCTTCTTAAAGCTTAAAGCTGTGGTCTCAATGAGTTACTTTTAATTTTAATTGTAGTGGCTGCCAAGAAAGCAGTCTAATAATTTTCTCCACAATAAAACACACATTAAAATTTACTAGCATGATTAATTTAATAATACTGTCTGAAGCTTCTGAAGAGATAATTCCAGAGATAGCCTTCTTTGCATTATTCCCTAAGTTAAAATAATTCACATATACTGTGACTGAGACCCTGGGTTGGAGAGAGACAGATGCAAGGTTTTGATTGCTGGAATATGAAATGTATTACACAGGTGCATGCTAAGAGACACTGGTAGAAAAAAATGTGTCCTGCAATCCTCACGTACACTGTAGATACCACTTCTGCTGGCCTACAACAAACCTTTCCTCTTGAGTTCAAGCAGCCAAAAGTTAAGCCCTCTGAGTTGGGGGAAGGTGGCAAGGAGGCCCATATTAATGAATGCAACATCACGGGTATGTTTCAACTTGCACAAATAATAATAATAATAATAATAATAATAATAATAATAATAGTAATAATAATAATAATAATAATAATAATAGTAATAATAATAATAATAATAATAATAATAATAATAATAATAATAATAATAATAATAATAATTATTTTATTTATATACCGCCCTTCTCCCGAAGGACTCAGGGCGGTGAACAGGGCAGATATATAAAAAATACAAAAATACAAAAGTTAAAAGAAAATTAAACATATGCCCAACTAAAAACAGTAAATACATATATTAAAATGACAATAAAAACCCAACCCATCCCCCATCAGGCCAGGCCGGCTTGTTCAAATAAGAGTGTCTTCAGATCGCGGCGGAAGGAGCGAAGGTCGGGCGCCATCCGGAGCTCAACCGGCAACCGATTCCATAACTCCGGGGCGCCCACAGAGAAGGACCTCCCCCTGGGGGCCACCAATCAGCATTCTCTGATCGGTGGCACCCTGAGGAGGCCCTCTCTGTGGGAATGCACAGGGCGGAGGGAAGTTGATGCCGGCAGCAGGTGATCCCTAAGGTACTCCCTAAGGTACTCCCTAAGGTACATGCCCTGAAAGCAATGGATCATGCAACATAATGTCACTACTGATGACAGTGACAGGATTCTGCTGATACCACTGTGTCTGTATTGCTTGGCTGATATAATTCTCTGTGATTCTACAAATACAAAGCTTGACTTCTTACATTCAATTATGAACAGGAATGGGAACTGTCCAGACTGTGTATGTGCTTTTCCATGAAGTAATGTTGGCATGCAAGATCCCCCCCCCTTGCAACCTTCAAAAATGAGGCAAAAAAGGTAATATAGTTAAATGCATCCTGTCTGGTTAAGAAAGAGATTTTATATATTTAAGATCAGTGGTCCTAACCTTTCTGGCTTTGTGGACTGGCAGAGGTGGCAGTAGCAGTGGGGGGAGGGGATGGCTTCATTCATGCACCCACCACTTGTGTAAATGGCGCTTCACACACTTGCCTGCCACTTATGCAAACTGATTCCCAATGGGCTACAGATCGGTACTGATCTGCCGATTGGGGGTCAGGAACCCCTGTTTAAGATAAAAGGGTTCTCAAATTTTTGACTTGCTTGGTTTCTAAATGTGATGCCTACAGTTTTTAACTGAAGCAGAACAGTCTCAGAAAGATTACATCTATGATTGTTATGCTTTTGAATCATTGTAGAAATAGATCTCAGCAGTTTATCTACCTATCCATCAGCAGTGGCCTTTGGGGGGAAAAAGAAAAAAAAAGAAAAAGCTATCTTAAGAAATAATTATGCATGCCTTTGGGGGAAAAAAGAAAAAAAAGAAAAAGATATCTTAAGAAATAAGATGGATATGCATGTGCTATCCATCTGCTAAATGTTGCTACCTTTAACAAGACATACAGAAACATAAATAAACAATACACATGACTTAGCCATATTACAGGTCTTGTGTCAAGATCTTGTGCTCCCTGCATGCTGACACTTACATTTCTTGTTACAACAAAAGTTGTTCAGGCAATTTGGAGGACTTCTGCAGTGAGGCTCCTCAGACTAAGACCAGCAAATCCTACATAATCTTAGAGAAGGGATTATATAGCCAATAATACCCTATCCAAAATAAATGTTCCCAACAGTGCATCTCCATAGGATACATTCTGGTAAGGGCATATCTGAATTGTAGCCTCCACTTTCAGTTACACTTGATCATCCCATGGCAATGCTCGTGTCATTAAAAAAAAATATGGATAAATTAGGCTTGAACATATATAAGAAAAGCAATTCCTCTTTCTGATGAATGCCAAGAACAAGAGAGTAAAAAGTAGAAAATTATTTGGAAACCTTGTTTTGGAAAGGGGGAGAGGGAAAAGACAGAGGCAATTGATAAAAAAAATATCAAAGCATCAGACAGGAAAAAGTTCCAAATACAAAGCAAAGTAGTAGGACTGTATCAGAGTAGCCTATAGCATAGCAGGGCAATTAGAGTCTTTAGCAGGTATAGGTTCAACAAAAAGAAAAGGCCATAACAGAAGGCAAGAAAAATCAGTGTAATGGCTTGCCTTCAGAAATTGTGGGTGCTCCATCACTGGAGATTCTTAAGGGGAGATTGGACAATCTGGAATAGTATTGTGTAGAATTTCTTGCTTGAACAGAGGGTTGGACTAGAAGATCTCCAGGGTCCCTTCCAACTCTATTATTCTGTTAAACCTCTATAGCTTTATCTCCATAAAAATCCTCTCCATTTGATTGGATCAAGATGTAGTAACTAGCCAAAATCATCCACTCTAAGGACTGAATGTGGGATTGAATATAGATCCTCCTGGCTCTAATCCAAATACCTTAATCATTTCTCCACACTAGCTCAATGATTTCAAGCTTCTGGTTTAAAAAAAAAGCCCTGATACATTTGAATTAATTGTATATTAAACATTGTGATCTGCCTAAAAAAAATGAAGATGTTAACACACACCTTTCAGGGAAAGGAAGGTTGTGAACTGTTCCACTCTACATCTTTCCAGTCTACTGTTTAAAATTACAGTTATTTACAGCTTTAGCTTTTACATTACATGGTGAGCATATTTCTCAAGTATTGCTCAGAGAAAAATGTTCTCTGGAATTCCTCAGTGTCCCCACTCATATTTGGGTAAATGAAGTTCTCTTTGGACATTCCCTTCAGAAACAGATTGTGAGGTTTAATGGGATGTTTATACGGCTGTCTTTCTGTTTCATAACAACTGAACAATCACCCATAATAAAGGGCTACCTTATAGCAGTAAATAGAACTGCATAATATATTACCGTAGACTAGAGCAATGTTAACCTTGAAACACATACACTTGTATTGAGCTCTGCATTGCACTAACGTTCTGTAGTTTGATACTCCTATTTCATAATAGCAATACTAATAATAGCAATGTACAGTATTGCAGGCTAATTCACTGCTCACTTACAGGAGTTTGATTCTCACTGGCTCAAAGTTGACTCAGCCTTCCATCCTTCCAAGGTCGGTAAAATGTGGACCCAGATTGTTGGGGGGCAATATGCTGACTCTGTAAATTGCTTAGTGAGGCCTGAACCACAAGATGGGAAGCAAATACTTTTGATATAAATAAGTAAAACAATAAAACCATAAAACGATACATAAATAAACCATAAAACAATAATAAATGAATAAATAGATAAATAATTTGTTAGGTTTGCATCTTGGAATATATTACAAACAGCTAAAGGGCAATGAAATTATGTTGCATATGTAATCAGACACTGATATTATGAATCAAGTTTTTATAAAGTTTTCATATTGATGCCTGTAGATAACCAGGTCTGTTTGATTCAATGAGGATGGTGATGATGATATTTATTTAAAAATGCCTGTGTCTCCCTATGTTTCCTTTGAAAGTAGATATAGATAGTGGTTGTCGTGTAGATCTCCCCAGAGGAAAAAAAAATGATAAAGATCCAAAGGCAATATAGAGGAAGAGGAACATGGAAGATCAGCAAACAAACACCATGTTTCTTTGAATCAATAAGCTTTTTTTCCAATTGAAAAAATAGTGCCACTGGCACTTTGTATGTTACACTAAAGCACCCCAATAAAGGCCTTAGAAATTAATTAATTTTGAAAGTGACAATATTATCTTTCTTCCATGGGTGAAGAAAAGGAATAAAATTTATCCTGCAAAGTGAAAAAAGATATATAGTGTAATGTGCTCTCTCTCTCTCTCTCTCTCTCTCTCTCTCTCTCTCTCTCTCTCTCTCTCTCTCTCTCTCTCTCTCTCTCTCTCTCTCTCTCTCTCTCTCTCTCTCTCTCTCTCTCGTAGGTAATTAGGCAGGAGATAGATGATAGAAAGATAGACAGACAGACAGACAGACAGATAGATACATAGATAGACAGAGACAAATAATAGATGAAACAGATCATAGATGAAACAGATGACAGATAGATGATAGACAGACAGACAGATAGACAGGTAATAGGTTTCTTATAAAACAAAATGGATTGTTTAGTCTTTCCTGAACGGAACGAGAGAGAGAGAGAGAGAGAGAGAGAGAGAGAGAGAGAGAGAGAGAGAGAGAGAGAGAGAGAGAGAGAGAGAGAGAAAATTATGCTTTGAATAATTTTTT
Organism: Vipera ursinii; assembly: GCF_947247035.1. Taxonomy (NCBI): domain Eukaryota; kingdom Metazoa; phylum Chordata; class Lepidosauria; order Squamata; family Viperidae; genus Vipera; species Vipera ursinii. The sequence goes on along the minus strand of NC_139514.1, from coordinate 101,857,833 downwards.
GATTGCCATTACACCTAGAAACTTCACTTGAATCTGAAAGATTTAAGCTAAAATCTTTTTTTTTCCTTTTCTTGTGGGTCTTAAGGAAGCTATTGTCTCATTTCTATCTTTTAGTAGTAGTAATAGAGAAAGATGATGATGATGATGATGATGATGATGATGATGATGATGATGTCGTCTTAGCATGGGCTATAACACTGGAATATAAAGTAGATACTTAAGATACTTTTTAAAAACAATCTAATGTTTGAGAATCATAAAAGCTCTGCAAGAGATTTTTTTTTAAAGAATGCATCTACTTAAATGTTAAGGCTGCAAGATCCCCTTGTTCTAATTTCTTGGAGTTCTATGCAGTCTCTCTGAGATAGTAATGGTCCCTCTCTCTTAGTGTATATCAACAAAGCTATTTTTTCCTCTTTTTATTTAGCCTATTGCTGACTTTCAATTGTCCTTTTCTGCAGATCTTTCCTTAGGAACTTTGCTGCAAGAAAATGCCTTGGGGGCATTGGCAATGGCTTATCCTGCACTCTGTATTGCTGTCTTTTGATGTAAGAGGCTAGTGGAAGAGAAGCTAATGTTAAATTCTGTGGTGGTTATCTTCCTTCTGGATCCAGATTCAGAAGCTATTTAGGAGCCTTCAGGGCTTTATCCTGTGCCTTTGTCTGAACTCTAACAGAGAAGCACAAAATAAGTAATTTACTTATCAGGTCTATGGCTGAATTACTTATTTTGAAAAATAAATGGATGACAGACAGACAGACAGACAGACAGACAGACAGACAGACAGACAGACAGACAGATAGATAGATAGATGTAGCTGTCATCAAGATCTGTGTTTGGACCATCAAAATGAGCTCTTTTTGTTCTTATTTTCTTCTGCTCGAACATGTCCACAAACATACCAACTTACTTATATTAAGTGGCACATATGAACAGGCATATAAATAGCAATTTTATTGTGGGATAGCAATTTCATCTAAATGAGCAAAACCAAATTTATTATATGTCCATAAAACAAGGGGAAAACCATCTTATTGAAATAAAAGATAAACATGCCATCTGATAAATTTAAACCAGATTATTTGAAAGTTGTCTTCTTTTCTTTTGGGGAAAAAAAAACACAGGTCAAATCTTTACAGAAAATATCTTCTATAATTCAAGATTTGTCCTTTCTGTGCTGCATAAGTAATCTCTTGTTCCAAGTGCTTTTTTGGTAAAAGAAGAAGGTGCCGGAACTCACATATCACATACAACCTACCTTGCCTACCCTACAAAGTTCCATCCAAAAAAGGTGCCGGAACTCCGTTCTGAGTGTTCCTATTTATTTTTCCCAAACTTTTTCTAACTGAAATATAGCTTTAGAGTGTGTATATATATATATATATATATATATATATATATATATATATATGTATATATGTATATATATATATGTGTGTGTGTGTGTGTGTGTGTGTGTAAATTTTTTGGATTGCTAACAAAGAATTAAAGGGAGACTGATATGGCCATTTCAAACTCATTTGTTCTCATCAGTCAGCCATACCCTTCTGAGATTCGAACCTGGGCCAATTAATATACATACATACAAAAAGCCTTGACAAATACTTAACACACCTTTGCCTTGCCTTCTAGCTAATAAAAGAGAGAAAGAACCTGTGGCTCAGGAAGTTAAAACAATTGCCTAATATATAATCAGCCCAGGTTCGAATCTCAGATAAAGGGTATGACTGACTGATGAGAACATAAAGAGTTCGAAATGATCATCTCAGCCTCCCAAAATTCTTTATTAGCAATTTGAATAATTTGCATATATATATATATATATATATATATATATATATATATATATATATATATACATTATTTTTAATCTTTGAAACCTGTAGGATTGGTTTGCCAACTCTAGACTGTAAAAATCAACATGTGGCTGCAATTATAGAAAACTGTGGCTCTTTGCTATCATTTAATTATAATATATATCTGGACTTAGACATACCTAGATCTTATAGCCTTATAGATGTGTCAGGCTTGCACTCATTTTAATGAATGTTCCCCTCAACTACAACTAAGATTAGCATTCAAGAATTTGATTGATAGTGGCACAAAAAATGATTTTTTTCTACCAGAATAATTTAAGTGTGTTTATGTTTTATGTTTATGTTTTATTTAATTTATATACCGCCCTTCTCCCTGGGGACTCAGGGCGGTTCACAGGGCATATAAATAAAAATACAATACTATACAAAAGTTAAAACAAAGATTAAATCAGTGCCCAATTAAAAAACAATAATACAATCTAAAATGACAATTTAAAACCCAACTCCCCCATCAGGCCAGACCGGCCAATTCAAACAAATGGGTCTTCAGACCACGACGGAAAGTTCGGAGGTCCGATGCCGTCCGGAGCTCCACCGGCAGTTGGTTCCACAAAGCCGGGGCACCCACAGAGAAGGCTCTCCCCCTGGGGGCCGCCAGTCGGCATTCCCTGACCGGAGGCACCCTGAGGAGGCCCTCTCTGTGGGAACGCACAGGGCGGAGGGGAGTTGAAGCCGGCAGCAGGTGGTCCCCGAGGTACCCCGGACCCATGCCATGTAGGGACTTAAAGATCATAACTAAGACCTTGAACCTCACCCGGAAGACAACTGGTAACCAATGCAGCTCGCGGAGCAAAGGTGTAACATGGGAGTACCGGGAAACTCCCAAGACAACTCTCGCGGCCGCATTCTGTACCAGTTGGAGCCTCCGAGTGGTCTTCAAGGGAAGCCCCATGTAGAGAGCATTACAGTAGTCAAGGCGAGAGGTCACGAGCGCATGAGTGACCGTGCACAGGGCATCCCGGTCCAGATAGGGCCGCAACTGGCGCACCAGGCGAACCTGGGCAAAAGCCCCCCTAGTCACGGCCACTACATGATCTTCTAGGGTAAGCCGTGAATCTAGGAGGACTCCCAAGTTGCGAGCCCTATCCACGGGGGGTAAGAGCTCACCCCCCATAGAAAGAGATGGAACATTTTGAATGTCCCGGGATGCCGGAATGCACAGCCACTCAGTCTTGTCAGGGTTGAGCTGAAGTCTGTTCCTCCCCATCCAGACCCGAACCGCCTCCAGGCAACGGGACATCACAGCGAGGGCATCACTGGGGTGGTTTGGGGTCGAAAAAAAAGTTGGGTATCATCGGCATATTGATGATACCCAACTCCAAAACCACGAATGATCTCACCCAGCGGTTTCATGTAGATGTTGAACAGGAGAGGCGAGAGAACCGACCCCTGAGGAACTCCACAAACGAGAGACCTCGGGGTCGATCTCTGCCCCCCTGCCAACACCGACTGCGAACGTCCCAGGAGATAGGAGGAGAACCACCGAAGAAACGTGCCTCCCACTCCCAATCCCCTGAGACGCCGCAGCAAGATACCATGGTCGATGGTATCGAAAGCCGCCGAGAGGTCTAATAGGACTAGGACAGAGGAATATCCCCTGTCCCGAGCCCTCCAGAGATCATTCACCAGAGCGACCAATGCCGTCTCCGTGCTGTACCCGGGCCTGAAACCCGATTGGTAGGGGTCCAGATAATCCGCTTCATCCAGGACCAGAGGGAGCTGATGCGCCACCACACTCTCAACAACCTTCACAAGAAAGCGAAGGTTGGAGACTGGACGAAAGTTGTTCAATACAGCTGGGTCCAAGGCAGGCTTCTTGAGGAGAGGTCTCACCACCGCCTCCTTCAAGACGGTGGGGAAATAACCCTCACTCAAAGAAGCAGATATAACCACCTGGAGCCAGCCTCGTGTCCTCTCCCTAGCTGCATAAACCAGCCAGGAAGGGCACGGGTCCAACAAACATGTGGAGGAGCTCAGCCTCCCCATAATCCTGTCCACTTCATCAGGGGTCACAGAATCAAACTCTTCCCAAATAACATTGACAAGACCGTCCGTGTCCTGATCGCCTGACTCTGCCCAGCTGGAGTCCAAACCGGTCCGAATCCGAGCGATTTTATCCGACAGATGTTGACTAAATTCCTCGGCACGACCCTGCAAGGGATCCTCCCTCACCTCCTGATTCTGTGAACCACCACAGAATACCCATTTGCTTGCATCTTTTTTGAGATGTTTGAAAGTCTATTTTGTTTGATCAGCTGTTAAGAATGGTTCACTTTTGTTTCTTTTTATTTCTTTTCCTATTGATCCATAAGAATTGGATGCAAATGATTCCTTCCTTCCTGTCACCATTAGAAAAATGACCCAATGTTAGGACTTTCAACAGGTGGATGTTTTAGAGTTGCCCTATTTATTTTTCCTAAGAAGTCTATTACATATGTTGAAACCTTGCCTTAAATCCTTTTCAGCAATGGAGGGCAGGAGGCAGAAACTTTATAAATAAATATATGTTCTGCCTGAATCCCCTGCATATTTACTTGTAACATCAGTAAATATGAATTGGATTGCAGCTAGAATTGTGAACCATGAAACAAAATATGAATGCTTATAAATTATACATATGTTAAAATGAAGTATATATGCTAAATTTTCCTGTTGAAGCCAGTAGTATTTTCAAGTTGTTAGGTTTTGGAAAAATCACATCTATCATTGAATATTGTCAGACCCTTCCAAATTGGAGGGAAAATAAAGACTCTGTTCTCTAGGTTAAGTATGGCATACAGGCATCTATGGAGATTCTTAGTCATCCAGGTCATGGTTATCCCAAAGATGCTTTTTCACAAGGCAACTGGACTTTCTTGTTTTTCTTTGAAGATATTTAACCTTTCATCCAGGAAGCTTCTTCAGCTTTTACTGGATGGTGGGGAATGACAGGATTTATACTCCTTGCAGACAGCTGATCATTTGCATTTTTTAGCAAGTTGTTAGTGCTACCTGGAGGCTTATCTATGTCTTCAGAGTCACCTGAGTAGTGCAAATGGATGTGGAGTCTTCTTGGACTACATTTACACTAGTCAGGTGGCCCTGAAGACACAGATAAGCCTCTAGGTAGCACTAATGACTTGCTAAAACAATGCAAATGACCAGCTGTCTGCAAGGAGTATAAATCATTCCATTCCCCCACCATCCAGTCAGAGCTGAGGAAGCTTCTTGGATGAGAAGCTAAACATCTTCAAACAAAAATAATAAAGTCCAGTTGCCTTGTAAGAAAGCATCTTTGGGATAAGGCATACAGGCCATTTTTTCCCCTGAATATCTGCTATGCCACCCTGTAACCATCACACACACAAGTCTTCTGGGAAAATGTTGAAACAGAATTGTCCATTGCCTTCTAAGAAAATGCCAAGGAACCTTAATTAGAATCATTAACTTGAACTTTCTTCAAATGCCTCAGCAGCAAAGTTGCAAGACTCTTTCCATCTCTATGTAAATAACATCAGATCTAGTCCAGTCTCCATGGCTTTGCTCATCAGAACTGAACATTATTATTACATTCATTAATTTAGGCAATATTAAAGAAAGACTTGGTTGAACTCCACTCCCAACAGCAAATTATTTCAATTCTGACATGGCATTTCCAGAATCCTAAGGGTAGCAGAATAACTTATTTCAAAATCACAGGTGTGCTTTTATATAGCTACTAAGAAATCTCTAGGTCTGCTTATCTGAATAGGAAATAAAGAACAAAAAGTTCTTTATATGAAATATGCCTTGCAAATTTGCTATTGTTGTAATAAATGTTAAAGCCTCAATAACCATGATGGAACTATTTCAATATAATCACTAAGCTTAAGTAATGTAATACAAATGTACATCTGTCTGTAAGACCTACTTCATAAAGGCATGTGATGGGAAATCAGAAATTAGACTGATGGATGGACAATTTGGGAAAAAAATAGAATTCACTTTTCCATTATGCAAAAATGAATTTTATGACTTTAGCAGGAAATTATGTTAACCTTAGAAAAAGAATAAAATATAAATGTATTTGTAATTGATTTTTGGAAGACCAGAAATCACTTCTTTATAACTTTATTTTCTATTCTTTTTTGTCTATTTTTTTAACTTCTACTTGTTCTTTTTGTACAAAGAAAGAGAGTACTGTTGCATTTTCCTGTCTTTACTTTTGTCTTTCAAAAATTGTATTGTTATTCTTTTAAAAATGTGTCTCTCTCTGTGTGTGCATTTGTGTGTACACAGCAGCACCTACATTTTCTGTGTCACATGAGAAAAGCACATCTTCCTTCCGCTGTCCTGACCACTTTCTACAGAGATCAAGAGCATCCTGTCATACAGCATCACAGTCTGGTTTGGAAGCATCACTTCTTTGGACAGGAAGGTGGTGCAGAGTGGTGAGGATGGCTGAAAAGATCATTGGCAGTTCCCTCCCTCCCATCTGGGACATAGCACAGAAGCGTTGCTTGAGGAGGGTCTGTAAGATTGTCTGGGACACTACACATCCTCTTCATGACCTGTTTTTTTCTTGTTACCTTCTAGGAGGAGGCTTCATGGTATCTGTAGCAGAATATCCAGATTCAGCCATAGTTTCATTCCATACAGCATCAACCTTGTGAACTTTCAAGCTTCCTCCTTCTGTTATATATTCAAGATGAACAGTATTTAATATTTATTTGTTATATATATGTAGGGGTATGGGTCTATATGTTATATAGTGTGCTTAGGTGTGTGTCATGTATGTGTTTCACTTTGCGAGCGGGCAACTAAATTTTATTTTTGATGTGTGCCGTTGTGCCCACAGTAAAAAAAAATGACAATAAAAATGATAATAAAGCATCTTGATTCCTTAGTTTTCACTATTTTTCCCCTGTTGGTGGCAAAAGTTGAATATTTGTCCAGTCCAAACTCCACTGCAATATTTTAGCTATGTGTTTGGAAAGTGTCAAACAGCAATTCAGGTGGTGTTTTTCTATATAGTTTTAGATTGTCCATGTACAGGGGATGGGATAAACTGACAGATGTTTTTAGTGTTTGATAACCATGTCCTGATTTGTTCAGTATTGTTGGTGGACAAATCAGTGGAATGACACACAGTAGTGGTGAGAGTGAGTGTCCTTGAAAGATCCCTCTCTTGATATTAACATCTGCCAGTCTATCACCATTGACCAACAACTGTGTCTCTTCCCTGGTATCATTGTGTCACTGATCTTTGCACAAAGCGTCTGATGTTTCTATTAACTCCTGTTACTTCTATGCTTTGGAAATAGCCACTGCATTTTTGTTAGGAACATGAGAAAAACTAAGTGCTTATCCCCCAGTTATATTATTGCAATTTTCCATATTTAGTTTGGCTCACTCAGTCTCAAGGTCTGGATCTTCACTACCTCTTGTCAATTTCATTCTGCATTTTCAATTGTGAGAAATACTTCTTTATTTTAATCAAGGAAAGGATTAGGGTGGGTGCTTTGCTGCCATCTAGGGGACTTCTGGATTCCTGCAGTCCAGTTTATGTAATCTGATGAAAAATCTGTGTTTGCAGTCATTCTCTGTACTGATTAATTCCAGTGATAATTTTGTAGAAACGTGATTGTTTTCAAATATTAAATTTGTAGTAAATAGGGCAGAAGGCTGGGCATCCCAGACACCAAAGTTATAATGTAAAAGTAGAATTCAGCCAAGGTGTTAAAAGTATAAGCCCTAATCAAACCCTATAAACACCATTTTGTGCTTTGAATACTAACTTTCCTCAAACTCCTCCCTTTATATATTGGAAAGGAAGATCTTGAAAAAGCTAAATCCCTGATTCAGTCAGTGAACCTTTTCCTTCTTTGTTTCCCAGAGATTCTGGAACTAATCTTTCTTTTTGATGTTCACAGAGTTCTGTTATTTAAAGATTAAAAAAGGTTATGCTCATTATTCTGCTATGGCTTAAGCAATATATGCATTATGTACTTGCAAATTGATTAGTAAATCCCTGAGCAAATTAATCAGGCCTTCCAATTTTTGTTTCAAAGGATATTTTGTTGTACCCTTTCTAGTCTCAAATAAATGGCAACATCTCTTTTCAAGAATGTGTTCATGTTTTAGGTAAATTAATTTATTATTAGCTATCTTAAAATCTCAGGGCATGGAAATTCCTATAGACAACAATATGTCAAACTCCTGATTTTTCCATATCCCTTTTGTTGTTGTTGTTTTAAATAAAATAAAAATAAAATCTGACTACTTTATAGTTTGCATTTGCTTCTTGAGTCTGCTGCACAATCAGAGCTGACGAAATGAACTTGCTGAACCTTCAACACTCAGCCGTGTTCACATCTGCAAAAAAATTAAAATGCAAAACCCTAAACATTTGTCCATCTATATTTTTAGGCTCAATTCTTAAAATAAATGGCTGGCAACAAGTGCTGTGGGTTTTCACCCTTCCTTTACACAATAGCCGCTGAATCACAAGGATTGCTTTTGGCATGTATTATTGTTCTCTGGTGCTGTTTCTGGTGAATTGGCAGGTTCATAGATTTGATGGATTTCAAGCTGTTTGAGGCCAAAGCTGTAATACCCACTGAGAATGTTTGATGACTTTTCAAAGTTGGTATTGCCACAGCAAGGTGTCCTTTATTTTTCCCCTTTGCTCTTACCAGCTACTATACAGTAGAACTGTCTCTTACACACATAAATGCTCACTCTCTCTCACACACACATACACACATACAGAACATCTTTCATTCAGCTGGTTTATTAGCTTTTGTATCCTACTGCTGAACAGTTAAAGTAAGTCTGAAAGGGACTGAAGTGTGGACATTGAGAACAAAATATAAATGTAGCAGAAGACCCACACATTCAGAGGAATGCATACTACAGTGTTGAAATTCTTCTCTTTGTTCTCTGATGCATACTGTATGTAATACAGGGTCCGCTCATTAAGGTAAGCATTTCCCTGCTCTTTTCATTGGTGGCCAGAGATGGAATCAATGCCATGCAGCATTTGTATTACAGGTAATCCTGGTTAATGACCACTTTGTTCAGTGACCATTTGGAGTTATGATGGCAGTGAACGAGGAGACGTATGACTCCTTCTTAAAGTTGCAATCATCACAGCACCCCTGTCATGAGATGATCACAATGCCTGACATCTGGCTTGCAATTATGATGATCACAATGTACTGTGGTCACGAGATCACCAGTTGCAACCTTCATTGCTGGCTTCTGACAAAGAAAAGTGATGGGACAAGAGGTCACAAATAGTGATGACATGACATTGCACTTAACAGCTTCCCTTAACAATTATAACTGGAACTGCCAGGTGGCTGCAGTAAATCAGCACCATCATATGATGTCATGCTTTACAACTGCATCGTGTAGGAACAACATTCACAGTCAACCAAGTAATTGTCAACCAAGTAATTCATTTTAAAATTTGCTACTGTATATATTATGTAATCTTCATGGATTACTGCCTTGTCGTGGCGAAGGGGCTTGCGTAATTCAATGAAGCTATGAGCTATGCCGCGCAGGGCCACCCAAGACGGAAAGGTCATAGCAGAGAGTTCTGACAAAACGTGATCCACTGGAGAAGGAAATGGCAAACCACTCCAGTATCTTTGCCATGAAAACCCTATGGATAGTACCAAAGGGCAAAACGATATGACGCTGGAAGATGAGCCCCTCAGGTCGGAAGGCGTCCAATATGCTACTGGGGAAGAGCAGAGGGCTAGTACTAGTAGCGCCAGAAAGAATGAAGCGACTGGGCCAAAGCCGAAAGGACGCTCAGCTGTGGATATGTCTGGTGGTGAAAGGAAAGTCAGATGCTGTAAAGATTCTTTCTCCATAGGAACCTGGAATGTAAGATCCATGAATCAAGGAAAGCTGGACGTGGTCAAACAAGAGATGACAAGACTAGACATCGACATCTTAGGTATCAGCGAACTAAAATGGACAGGAATGGGTGAATTTAATTCAGATAACCATCAGGTATACTACTGCGGGCAAGAATCCCTCAGAAGAAATGGAGTAGCCTTCATAGTCAATAAAAAAGTAGGAAAAGCAATACTGGGATACAACCCTCAAAATGACAGAATGATCTCAGTTCGAATCCAAGGCAAACCATTCAATATCACAGTAGTCCAAGTCTATGCCCCAACCACCGGTGCTGAAGAGGATGAAATTGACCGGTTCTATGAAGCCCTACAGCACCTTATAGAACTAACACCCAAAAATGATGTCCTTATCATCATGGGAGATTGGAATGCTAAAGTAGGAAGCCAAAAGATAACTGGAATAACAGGCAAGTTTGGCCTTGGAGTACAAAATGAAGCAGGGCACAGGTTGATAGAATTTTGTCAAGAGAATACGATGGTCATAGCAAACACTCTTTTCCAACAACCCAAGAGACGGCTTTACACATGGACATCACCAGATGGTCAACACAGAAATCAGATTGACTATATGCTCTGCAGCCAAAGATGGAGAAGCTCTATACAGTCAGTAAAAACAAGACCAGGAGCTGACTGTGGCTCAGACCATGAGCTTCTTGTTGCAAAGTTTAGGCTTAAATTAAAGAAAGTAGGGAAAAGCGCTAGGCCAGTCAGGTATGAATTAAATCATATCCCTGTTGAATATACAGTAGAGGTGACAAATAGATTTAAGGAATTAGATCTGATAGACAGAGTGCCTGAAGAACTATGGACAGAGGTTCGCAACATTGTACAACAGGTAGCAACCAAAACCATCCCAAAGAAAAAGAAATGCAAGAAAGCAAAATGGCTGTCTGAGGAAGCTTTGCAAATAGCTGAGGAAAGGAGGGAAGCAAAGGGCAAGGGAGAAAAAGAAAGATATGCCCAATTAAATGCAGAATTCCAAAGAATAGCTAGAAGAGATAAGAATGCCTTCTTAAATGAACAATGCAAAGAAATAGAAGAAAACAATAGAATAGGGAGGACCAGAGATCTTTTCAAGAAAATTGGAGAGATGAAGGGAACGTTTCATGCAAAAATGGGCATGATAAAGGACCAAAATGGCAGGGACCTAACAGAGGCAGAAGAGATTAAGAAGAGGTGGCAAAATTACACAGAAGAACTATACAAGAATGAGCTTAACGTCCCTGATAATCACAATGAGGTGGTCACTGACCTCGAGCCAGACATCCTAGAATGTGAAGTGAAGTGGGCCTTAGAAAAGCTGAGCAACAACAAAGCTAGTGGAGGTGACAGTATTCCAGCTGAGCTATTCAAAATCTTAAAAGACGATGCAGTAAAAGTGCTACACTCAATTTGCCAGCAAATTTGGAAAACTCAACAGTGGCCACAGGATTGGAAAAGATCAGTTTACATTCCAATTCCAAAGAAAGGCAGTGCCAAAGAATGTTCAAACTATCGCACCATTGCACTCATTTCACATGCTAGTAAAGTTATGCTTAAAATCCTACAAGCTAGACTCCAGCAGTATGTGGATCGAGAACTACCAGAAGTACAGGCAGGATTTCGAAGAGGCAGAGGAACTAGAGATCAAATTGCTAACATACGCTGGATCATGGAGAAAGCTAGAGAGTTCCAGAAAAACATCTACTTCTGCTTCATTGACTATGCTAAAGCCTTTGATTGTGTGGATCATAACAAACTGTGGCAAGTCCTTAAAGAGATGGGCATACCAGACCATCTTATTTGTCTCTTGAGAAACCTATATGTGGGCCAAGAAGCAACAGTGAGAACTGGACACGGAACCACTGATTGGTTCAAAATTGGGAAAGGAGTCCGGCAAGGCTGTATACTGTCGCCTTGCCTATTTAACTTATATGCAGAGCACATCATGAGAAAGGCAGGGCTAGATGAATCAAAAGTTGGAATTAAGATTGCCGGAAGAAACATCAACAACCTAAGATATGCAGATGATACCACTCTAATGGCAGAAAGTGAAGAGGAACTAAAGAGCCTCTTGTTGCGAGTGAAGAAGGAGAGTGCAAAACTTGGGTTGAAACTAAACATTAAGAAAACCAAGATCATGGCATCCGGCCCTCTCAATTCCTGGCAAATAGATGGGGAAGAAATGGAGGTAGTGACAGATTTTATTTTCCTGGGCTCCAAGATCACTGCAGATGGGGACTGTAGTCAAGAAATTAAAAGACGCTTGCTCCTGGGGAGGAAAGCCATGGCAAATCTAGACAGCACACTAAAAAGCAGAGACATCACCCTGTCAACAAAAGTGCGTATAGTCAAGGCTATGGTCTTCCCAGTTGCAATGTATGGCAGTGAAAGCTGGACCATACGAAAGGCTGAGCGCCAAAGAATTGATGCCTTTGAACTATGGTGCTGGAGAAGACTCCTGCGAGTCCCTTGGACTGCAAGGCGATCAAACCGGTCAGTCCTAGAGGAGATCAACCCTGACTGCTCTTTAGAAGGCCAGATCCTGAAGCTAAAACTCAAATACTTTGGCCACCTAATGAGAAGGAAGGACTCACTGGAGAAGAGCCTAATGCTAGGAAAGATTGAGGGCAATAGAAGAAGGGGACGACAGAGAATGAGGTGGCTGGATGGAGTCACTGAAGCAGTAGGTGTGAGCTTAAATGGACTCCAGAATATGGTAGAGGACAGGAAGGCCTGGAGGAACATTGTCCATAGGGTCGCGATGGGTCGGACACGACTTCGCAACTAACAACAACAACAACAATATTATGTAGAATAGTAGTTGTAATTTTATACAGAAGGAGGGAAAACTATTGGTGACTTTCCACAGTTTTAAAGTAAGGTCTAAAAAAACCTTGAGCTTTCTCAGAGAAGTAGCTACTTTCAACTGTTATAGCCAAGCATCTTGGGGCACCTTAAAGACCAAACAACATATCAGTAAAGTTTAATATATCACAGACCCTTGGTTGCTTTTCATGGAACCTTGTTTTGACATATTTGAAATGATGTCTAAACAACAAGGGATGTTTTATCCCCACTACTTCTAGCCTGTATCAGCATTTGAAGGTTAATTTGGATGTCCTTCAGAAGGGAAAATATCTCAAAAACTTCAAATATGTCAGTTGTGGAAGCTTAAAAAAAAGACATAGTTTTTTCTTCTTCTTCTTCTTTTTCCTAGAGGGCTAATCTAACCATTTGTAAAAATGAATACATAACCATCCATACTTGAATTTTGGATTTTGTTATGCAGAATTCTTCATAACAGAAAGGATAAGGAATCTCTGCTATCCTCTTAATAACTGTTAGGAATTAATCCACATCCAGGCTCTGTGACTGGCTGATATTAATGAGAAAATGAAATTGTAAAGTTTTTTCTCAGCTATATTCACTCAGAATTCGCTCATAGTATTAACCATCTTTAAAGAGATTGTTTATTAATTTATTTATATACTCCATCTTTTGTATTGAGTAACTCAGTGTGTAACTCATTGAACACCAGCATATTTATGAGTTTGTGAGAAGGGGAGAGCAGGATATAAAATCATTTTCTTTTTATTTATTTATATCCCACTTGTATTATTTTTACAAATAACTCAAGGTGGTAAACAAACACAATCCTTGTGTCCTTCGTTGTCCTAGTTTCCCCACAACTACAACCCTGTGAGGTGGATTTGGCTGAGAGAGTGTGACTGGCCCAAATTCACCAGCTGGCGTTCATGGCTAAGGCAGCACTAGAACTCATGGTCTCCCACTTTACAGCTTGGTACATTAACCACTACTTGAGGGGACTTCAAACTTGGCCCTTGTATGACTTGTGGACTACAGCTCCCAGAATTCCTCAGCCAGGCACGTGCCTGGCTGAGGAATTCTGGGAGTTGAAATCCACAAGTTATACAAGGGCCAAGTTTGAAGACCCATGTACTAGACCAAAATGGCTCTTTAGGAAATGTTTATCCCCAAAGACAAAGAGGTTTGCTGCCTGTGCTGCTTGTGGGCCTTCCACTTATGTCAAAACTGTTGTGTACTGGGTTCCTTTTGTGAAGCAAGAGGCGAGACGAGTGAGTTCAGGCAGAAACATGCTTTTATTGAAGAGCAGGAACTGATCTGAGAAACAGGGCTGCAAGGCAGGAATTTATACTCTGGTCTCTAGGCAGCAGCCAATAGGTTTCAAGCAACCTATTGCCACCCTAGAGCCAACCATTGGCAGTCCTAGAGATGGACTGTCTGAGGAGCTGGCAGCCGTTAGCCAGCTCCTTGCTTAAGCAATCTTCCAGCATTCAAACCCATGTGGTACACTCAAGTTAAACAAGGCCCAATACATTACAAAAACCACATAATTCCTAAGTTTTGAGGCAGGTTATTTTACAGACAGAAAATAAACACTTCAGCATTTAAAACTTTCTGAGTTAGTTATAAAATGCTGTTCAAAAGTGTGTTGAGCTGAAGCAGCTGAAATGTTTTTCAGCAATCTTGTACTATTTCTTGAAAAAAAAATTGTTGAATGTACATTTAAAGTTTAGGCTGCTGAAATTTAAATGCTTTATCTCATCCTGCTGAAATCACTTTACTAATAGAAAAAAAAATCATTAATTGCTGGTATAAAACTTAACAAACATAACTTAAATGTTAGATTGCCATGTCAACTACAGGTATTATTTGTTGTCTTTTATTTTGGATTTTTAAAGCATTGTCTGGCATTGGTCTGGCAGTACATTTCTTTCAGAGCATTGTCTTAATGAATCAACCCATTACCAAACCCAGGATACATTTTTTTATCAGACTTACAGAGACTTAATCCACATTTGTATTACAAGTTTTCATAGACTTTGTCAAATACTAATCAAGAAACATTCCTTATTCCAGGAATTACTATATCCAGAGTTTATTATAAATTGAACTTAAATCCAGTGCCTGCCAACTCCTGATAAACCCATTTATGTTCCCATTATACTCGAAAAAATATAGATACAGCATGCAATAATTCCAGTTTTGCACCATAGTGCACGGCCAAGGGATTGCAGAGCTCCACAGCCTACGACTAGTTTTGCCCTGCCAGGGGACCCTAAATGGGTCTAAATTCGCTCCAGATTGGCAATGAAGAAAGAGAACTACAACTTAATACAAACAAAAGAAAATCCACAAAGTTTTGCTGCAACAAAGGAAATAATAAAGATGTTTTACCTTCCAGGACTTCAAAACAAACTTGAGAACAAAAAATATTTAATAAAATGGATTAAAGAGCTGTCAGGAGAATCATTAAAGCATGGGAGACAAAAAAAATGAATATTCTACTTAATATGTCTTTTTTTATCCACAACAATATCTACAAAAATACAACCTGGCAAGCTAAACCTACTGATTTGGAAATTGACCTGGAAAAGAATAAGATTAGAATTAGATTTAAGAGATGTGATTCAACTTACCGCATGAAATACTATATGACTAAACACCTGTTAGAATACGGTTAAAAAAAATATAAAGTTTGGATATAAAGAGGCCCTATAGTAAGATTGCTAGATGGTGTACTATATGATTAAATATTTGTTTGAACATGGTTAAAAGAATAGACAAAGCTTGGACATAAAGGGGCTCTATAGTAAGAAGGATAAGATATATAAGTAGTATAATACTTTTATAATATATGAAATGTAAAAATATTGAGACGGTATATTTGAATGAAAAGTTTGGATATTCAAAGGTAATGAATTTTAAGAAAATTATGACTGGTAAGAGTGATTTCAATACTGAGGGGAAATTAAGCTTAAATAAGAATCTTTAAATCAGGACATATAATGACTTAAAAAGATAACTTCTGTAAATAAAATTGAAATGTAAACTGATTAGAAAAGATGTTATATGTTAATGTTATAGTTATATGTACAAATACTAGAAAAATGTTTATACCCAACTCTGTATGTACTGAAAGTATTAAGAGTTATATTTGTTTAATGTAGATAAAAGGAGAATATTACTGGAAGAAGAGAGAATCAAGGAAATATATTATCAACTAACATATTGATCAATTATAGAAATTAATTATTATTCATTGTCTTTAAATATATGAACCAAGACAACACATTGTTCACTAAGAACTAAATATCGTTATTGTAAACATTAATAAAGTATATTAATATGAAATGTTAGAAGTTAGTAATAACTAGGCTTGGAGAAAACACTCTCCCTAGCAAAACACCTTCTCAATTCTAATTATGTCCTTCAGTGCTTTTGCAGAAAGATGATGAGGTATGTTCTGTTGTAGTTCTCCACAGCCTTCTTTGTCTTTAAAGCAGATTACAAACTGGAATAGCTGGCAAGAGGGTCACAGTATGAAGAGGTTCCCATTGAACATTATCTCCAGAGGCTGTGGGTGCTCCATTACTGGAGGCTTTCAAGAAGAGAGTGGACAGCAACTTGTCCAGAATGGTATAGAGTGTCCTGCTTGAGCTGGGGGTTGGACTAGAAGACCTCCAAGGTCCCTACCAACCCTATTATTCTATGTTCTATAATCTAACTCCTTGAACTTTGGATTTGTCCTTAAGTAAAAAGCAGTAATCAGATTTGCCTTAGGTTGATGGCATATCTCTAGTTATACATCCAGATCATAACATGATGGTAAGTCCCTCTATGAAAGAAATGGGCGATTCAAAAATTGAAAAATAAATAAGTAGGTAAGTAAATAAGTAAGTAAATAAATAAATAAATATGTGCAACAGAGTTAGATGTGTGTGCTGTTGAAAGATAAAACCAATACAAATTCTTTTTTTTTAAAAAATGTTCTCATAAATTTTATCATGGTTCAGAGAAATGAAATCTGAACACAGCTTGTCCAGACAAAAAGTGATAAAAGAAATAAAAAAACCCCAAAATCTTATCTGTGAGAGACTGAATAGACACCTACAAGAATGTGTTTTTTTCCAACCAAATCTTGTTTTTATTATTAATACATGCTATATCAAAGCTGCCACAAAAGGAACGTGTAAACAAAATAGAAAATAACTTACTACTGTACATCGTGAGTATGGCCACTAATATGGAAAGATAATACTAAAACCAGATTTGAAGAATAGTGAAAATTCAACACATTCTTTCTGTTGGTGCAGTTTATAATTTGCTATTTCCCTGCCTGAAATGTTTGCAATGGCATGAAAGAATATTGAAGACAAACTTAAGCCTCCAAATTCTGGCTGACATACCCAACTGATTTGGGTCATCCAACTTTTACTCTAGGTCAAGTTCCCCATATTTTCTAGACTCCATACCACTACAGCACATTTAATGTTTGCACTTCCAACAAAAGTAATCTAACACATGATTTGTCACTAAGGGACACAAACCACTCTTTGTCACAGTTCTGAAATTCCCTCTTGTAAGGGACACAAGCCGCAATTTGTTACATCCCCTGAAATTCAATTTTGTTCCTCCTGGTTGTGAAGGCAACCCAGTTTGGGAACCCCTGGTCAAGGTATTCCAAATATAGCACTTTGATGGGAAGCAGAAGTTGGTAAACTTGAATCTAATCTCTGGATCAGTATCTTTACTTCTGGTTGAAACTACACTGTTACCCTAGTGGGCTGATCCATCTAATGTTGGCAGATAGCTACAAATCTTATTGGGAAATAGCAATCCCCCCCCCCAAAAAAAACAACAAATTATCTATGGTTTCTCCAAGTAGGGACGTGGTGGCTCAGTGGGTTAGGACACTGAGCTTGTCAATCAGAAGGTCGGCAGTTTGGCGGGTCGAATCCCGAGTGCTGCGTAACAGAGTGAGCGCCTGTTACACGTCCCAGCTTTTGCCAACCTAGCAGTTCGAAAGCACGTAAAAAATGCAAGTAGAAAAATAGGGACCTTTTACATCCAGAATAAATATGGGACTAAAAAGTTTCATTTAGCATTTGAATAAGTATTAGATTTATAAGATTTATTATTATTTAGTTATTTTTAAGGAGAGTTAAAGCACGATAGGATTTAAAGTGTTATTAAGGTTAGTTAGCATATTATAGTTTAAGATTGTTAGGGTCAATACGCTGTATTACGCTCTGGGAAGTCGGGGGGGAGGGGGAGGGAGGGGAAATTGGGTGGGGGTGGGGGAGGGATGGGTTTTATGTTTAAAATGTATTTGTAAAACTTTTTAATAAAAAAAAAAGAAAAATAGGGACCATTACAGTAGGAAGGTAATAGCATTCCGTGTGCCTTTGGCGTCTAGTCATGCCAGCCACATGACCACGGAGACATTCTCGGACAAATGCTGGCTCTTTGGCTTTGAAATGGAGATGAGCACAGGCCCCTAGAGTTGGAAACAACTAGCACGCATGTGCGGGTGAACCTTTACCTTTACCTATGGTTTCTTCAGTAGTGCCATCTTAACCTTAAGGTAAAGGTAAAGGTTCCCCCGCACATGTGTGCTAGTCGTTTCCAACTCTAAGGGCCGGTGCTCATCTACGTTTCAAAGCCGAAGAGCCAGTGTTTGTCCAAAGACGTCTCTGTGGTCATGTGGCCGGCATAACTAAATGCCAAAGGCACACGGAATGCTGTTACCTTCCCACTGTAGTGGTCCCTATTTTTCTACTTGCATTTTTACGTGCTTTCGAACTGCTAGGTTGGCAGAAGCTGGGACGAGTAACAGGCGCTCACTCTGTTACGTGGCACTCAGGATTCAACCCGCCAAACTGCCGACCTTCTGATCGACAAGCTCAGTGTCCTAACCCACTGAGCCACCACGTCCCTATCTTAACCTTAGGGTCAGATTAATTAGATCAATAGCAATAGTAGTAACAATAGTATTTAGACTTACATACCACTTCATAGTGCATTATAACCCTCTCTAAGCAGGTTAGAGAGTCAGCATATTGCCCCCCCAAACAATCTGGGCCTATTCTTGGAAGCATGAAAGGCTGAGTCAACCTTAAGCTGGTCAAAATCAAACTCCTGATAGTGAGCAATGAGTTGGCCTTCAATATTGCATTCTAACTATTGCACCACTAATCAATACTAATCAAAGGATCTTAGATATAGAAAAGCAGGCAGAAATTGCTGTTTTCTCTCATAATGTTACTTCAAATAATCAAGGTTTAGTATCTAAACCAACCTCATATCTATATCATATCACAGGTCCCAAATTTAGGAGAGGTTTATTCTTAGAATGATTTAATGTTCTCCCACAGCTGTCTTATAAGGGACATATAGGAAAACCTCTTATGAAACCCAATACTGTCACTGTGATATTGGTAACATAGAAACCACAACCAGGTTCTCCTGTATTGCCAATTGTACAGAGACATTGATCAGCAGTTGATTACTCTTTTTTATTTCAATTTCTGGGCCAAATCACATTTTCCTATATTTGATACCAAGAACTTCAACATGGTCTCTGTTTCATAGGGCATTAATGAAGCTTCATGGGGTTAATTATTTTATGGGAGGTTTGAATACATACATTATATGAAGACATGCACAAACACCAGCCCTTTAAACATTTAGCAGCTCCTTCAGTTGGAAGAAGAAATTACTGTAACTGAGTGCAGATTGTATTAAAATAGTATATTATTTTTTTATAATTAACAATCTAATTGATGATGTTAGATAGTTTGGGTAATGAAAGGTCTGCAAAAAAAAAAAAAAAACAACCAAGTTCAGAGACCGCTCATTTCAACCCTGAAATACAAATGATCTCCTTTGTTGATATCTCTATCCTTTAAGCATCATATATCAATTGGTGAAGTTGGGCCGACATGGTTCAGGGTTCCACATATCCATTCTTCAGCTGCAGAATGTGGTATAGAATATATATAAACTTCTCTGCCTACTTGTAATGATGTGTGGGAATTACTTCAGGAAATGAGATGCTGCTAGGAAATGGTCAGATAAGAAGGAGCACAGTGCCCAGCTACATAGTATGCAGATCAAGAGGCTTAGGAGGGACCCTCACTAAGTTATCTATCTGTAAAGATGACAACAGGAGAATTCTACTTTCAGACTTACCAGATTCTGTTAAACAAAACAAACACTTCATAAAGGTATGGCACAACATAGGAGAACAAACCAATCAGGACAAGATTCAGCAGTCCATCTGCATTTAAAAGACAAAGGCCACTTTTTTGAAGACAGCAAAGTCCACTTTTTGGACAGAGAAGACCGCTGGTTTGAAAGAAGGGTCTAAGAGATCATCTATGTCAAAACTGAACAGCCCTCTCTCAACAGAAGGGGAAGGATATGACATCACCTGTCTCCAAACTACAACATAGTCCTTTCAACAGTTCCAAGAAGGTTCCACACCCATTTGCATTACTCAGGTGCCTCTGACAACACAGATAAGCCTCCAGGTGATATCAGCGACTTGCTAAAAGAATACAAATGACCAGCTGTCTGCAAGGACTATAAATTCTTCCATTCCCCACCATCCACTCAGCTGAAGAAGCTTCCTGGATGAGAAATGAAATGTCTTCAAAGACAAAAAAGAAAGTCCAGTTGTGTTGTGAAAAAGCACCTTTGGAACAAGATTGTGTTAAGGTATCTTTACAATAAAGTGAAATTAGTTTATCTAGTCATGTTTCCTGTCTGGTCTACCTAGTTGGGAGACACTTATAGTGACCCATCTGGTGGCAAAAGCAAATGACGTATTGTAGGAGTGTCAGCATTTACAGCATCATAGGAGAAGGAGCTGTGCATGCATTGTGAGCTTTATGTGATTTACCCAGTGGGATGGTTTCTTCTGAAAATTCTAATTTATCAGAACATCTTTTCAAACTGTATTGGTGTGAATTTAGTTTTGTTCTGGTCTTTTCCTGGCATATGATAAAACTTTAGAGAGTGGCAAAGAGAAGAAGCATGTTAGCAAAATGTCATCATTTCTCATTTTTCTTCAGAAGTACGCCTAGAAATTATATGCAAAGAAATAATATCCTTTATAGAAAATAAAAGTTAGATTTTTTTTCCAGAGCAATCTGCATATTTTATGCAGCAATATACATTACCATTCAGAATTTATCTTGTAGGAAATGTAGATATCAAACCTCTTTGTTATTATATCCAAAGTCATATGGAGAACTGGCAGAGTTCCAAGAAAAGAATTATTGCATTTGTCTTTCAAAGAAAAAAAAGGTAATGATTTACAAAGGGTTTAGCTGGATTTCACTGCTTAAGGAAATATTAAAATTATCAAGCTATTAATTTGCGTAAGAAAAAAATCAAGCAATTAAATTCAAGCAAGCAAATTATCTAGAATATTTTGATCAAGTTGTATAATAATAATAATAATAATAATAATAATAATAATAATAATAATAATAATAATAATAATAATAATAATAGAGGGATTCTTATGTGTATATGATGCTATTCCCATGTTTAATTCAGAAAAAAAATAATTTTAAAGAAAACCTTGTTTTTAAAAAAATGTTTTTTTTTAAAAAAAGCATTATAAAGGTATTCACTCATACTAATATATATAATATATTTCTGATCTTGGTAATGAAAGTTGAACATTTTTTTGAACAACTAGGTGTAGTCCCCACCTGTCAGGACCCACTTCAAGCCCACATTTTAAGAAAGCAGAACTCCTGGAAACAATTTCTTCCAAGTAGGAACTTTTACCAAGAGTAGGAGATAGCAGGCATAACAGACAGGATCTGAGATTTCCTGCACAATACAGTAGATTATAGAGTCCCCAAGCAGGACCCCACCCCATAGATTGATCCCCCTATGTGGGATAGCCAATCCCCAAGTGTTAAGTCCATTGTGGGAACTGAGGAGATAATATCTTCAAAGCACCTGAAGGCAGAACAAGAAGCAATGGTTGGAAACTAATCTAGGAAAGAACCAACCTAGAAATAAGGAGAAATTTCCTAACAGTGAGAACAATTAGCCAGTGGAACAGCTTGCCTCCAGAAGTTGTGGGTGTTCCATCACTGGAAGTTTTGAAGAGATTGGACAGGAAGTGGTATAGGAACTTCTGATTGAGTAGAGGGTTGAACTAGAAGACCTCCAAGGTCCCTTCCAACTCTGTTATTCTGTCAAGGTTCAGGCAACAAGCTGGTTAGTCAATTCCTTTTGCCCCAATGTATCAACATTCAGTAGACCCTAGTTTAATGCTAGACATACAAATTCCTTCTTCCAAGATAATTTTCCAACTCCCCATTCTATTCCAGAACCTTGCTATGTCCTAATAATTTTCCATTCATGTACTAAACTATTATATGTTTCTGAGAACAGCCAGATTTGATAAGATATTCTCCTATAGCTGAGCAAACTTGAGTTGAATTGGGGAAACTTCAATCAAATTTTACCTTGTCCAGGATGAACAGATGATTCTAACTCAGTCTATTTCTATTCAAAAATAGAAATGGTACAGCTCCAGCCTCAATTTGTCAATAAATGATGTATTTATGTACATCTGGTGATTGCTTTTGTAAAAGACGAAAATATTTGATTTAGGAATCAGTAGGTGAGGTAGATTTCATCCTTCCTTGTTTATATCTGACTACCAAGTCAGCCAAGGAACTCTGTATAAACTTTTCCTATAGGAATGGTGTGATGCAGTGATGGAACACAGATGGAGAGGGAGATTAGATTATTTCATATAGCAGATAAGCAAAACAAATGCTAAAAATATTCAGACACAGGGAATCTTCTTCAAATCCTGTTATCTGTGACATGAATATATTTCATTAACCATTGTTATTGGTGATGACCTTATTTTTTTTTTCTTCAAGTACAAATCCTGCCACATGTTTGTTTGTTTAGTGTATGGAACACAATGTCAGAGAAATCTACAAATGCTAGACACAATGCAATCCTGACAGCCTAAATTGCTAGTTCATTCTGTTCAGTGCTTGTGTGCATATCCTTGGTGCACCACAGAGGGCAAAGTAACTTACACCAGCTGGCTGGCTGCTCTTGGGTTGCTAGCTATTCCAGGATCCTTTGCTGGTCTCACCTTACCTCATGTTGTGTTGCCTTGTGTATGGTGCTGGCTTCTGTTCTCAGTATACATAAATGCAGCTAGGTTCTGCATTCTGCCTCACAAATGATACACAACACATCTATATCTACATAACTATTTTATTATTGATAGGCTCAGGGACCAAATTCTGCTCAGCTTCTATTAGACACCTACATCTGCTGCAAGGTAAACACAGAACACACAGACACACATAGACACACATACACATAGACATGGGCATACACACACACACACATATAATGTGTGTCTGTGTGTATGGATCTATGTGTGTGTGTGTGTGTGTGTGTGAGAGAGAGAGAGAGAGAGAGAGAGAGAGAGAGAGAGAGAGAGAGAGAGAGAGAGAGAGAGAGAGAGAGAGAGAGAGAGAGAGAGAGTGAGTTCTAACCATTCTCAAGACTTCTTTCCATCCTTAAGGAGTGGTGTTCATGATTCTTGTTCTCACCAGTAGATAATTCACTATTTACTTTCCTCAAGGTACTTTGCACTGAAGGTAGCAAAGTTACTGGCCTTATTGCTAAGACATAATCATGTGAGAAAAAAGTGAGGTCTAATGTGTAGCCTCCAGTGAGAGCTGGGGCTTAATAATATGGGCAAGATTCTTGATGAACATGATATCCATGAATCCCTGAACTGTCTCTGATTCTGCACCCAAGGAAGGCAAGTTAACTTCCTGGCCCAAACCATACATCTGAGGAACTTCTATGTCAAGACAACTACAGGATTGAGTAGCACAGGGAGGGAAGTCACTACACAATAGGGAAGCTGGTAAAGTAACAGCAATCCCATCTAAATTTATTTTCTTGATATCCTGTGAATGCTTGACAGATAAATGTCAAATAACTTTATTTTACTGAAATTATATGTTTATTGACTCAATAAATGCAATACAATATTGTAATATTGGAACTGGATAAGCATTTCCAATTTTTTCTAGTTTTGGACCTTCTAAAATTTAGCATTTCTACTTTTTAAAATAGTACACATTTGAGTTGAGGTATGCTTCCAGAATCTGAAGATACACATTTTTCTTGAAATTGTGGATTAGTTGTCTACCACCTCTTCTTGTTTATTTTCCTTGTGGTTTTTGATTTCCTACCCTTGTTATTTGCTCTGGAATTCACAGAGGACCATACATAAACATCCCTTCTCCTCTTAGGTCATCCAAGGTCAGCTAGTTGTTGCTTCCTACATTAACTGTAACTTCTTCTTTTCACAAAAAAAATCATAACTTCATTCTTCTAAAAAAGCAGGAGAGAAGTCTTCAAAAGGAAAAAGAGATATTCAGGCTTAACATAACCATACCAATTGAAAATCAGATCCCATGCATATCACTGGAATTTGTTTTCAATATATATAGGAGGATTTGTAACCCCCTTTTTAATCTAACCTTGGCAAAATTAGTTGGCATTTTTAATCTTAATCCCAAAATATGATTGCCTATGAACCTGGAAGCTTAGGCTGGGAGTGGGGATGGGACAATAGGCCTGTTGTATATCATGCTTCCAGTGTTAATTTATACAAAAGTGGGTTTACTCCCAACTTTCTTCAGAGTGCACAATCTGCCTTCTATGTGCCAAACAAATCATCCAAAGACTTTGCTGCCTTTGTGAGAGCTTCTTCTAGTTGAACCAATTCATGATAACATTTCATACTGAATAGCTTCTGAGATGAAATTTTGTAGAGAAGAATGCTGTTTGTCACTTCCTAAACTTTGTGAAATGCTGCTTCACAGTTGGGTTTTGTTGTATTTAGGTGATTTGTTGGCACATACTGTAGATATTGCCATCATATGTAATGCATGGATAGTACTATTTCCTAAAATAAATAAGCATTACCCGCTTCAAAACAAAAAGGAAAAAAAGAAAATTTAAGACCCACAATTTTGCTCATATTTTATATGTGGCCTTGATGTGATGTAATGAAGGATCTTACCTTGAGTTATGTGTCCATTATTAACCTGCCACACGTTGTTAGCTTTCTCTGTTTTTTTGAAATGTGATGTTGATTTATTCCAGGATAAAAGTAAATGTCAGCATCATCTTTCTGACAACTGTCCTCTTTACATATGTCAATTTCACCTTTACATCAGCTTTCAATATTTCTATAAATATTCCTCAATTTTTGTTTGTGAAAAATGATTTCTATAGAAGCTAAAGTATCTAGAAGAGAAGTACACTTGAAATTGCCTTGATTTTAACTTTAAAAACCGAGTCAGTCTTTAAAAGGTTAAGTTAGAAACAGACTATTTGAAAATACATATTTTCCAATGGAAATGCTTTCATTGTGATCTTTTTCCTCCACAGTGATCTTATTACCTTTATCCCACCTGGTTTCCCCCATGACAATAGTTCAAATTAACTAAATCCTCCCACAATTAAAATAAGAGAGGAGACTGGAGTTCTGTTTTGATGACTTTATATCCCCTTGATTGATCTCATTTCCATGACCTTCTGTCTACCGTAGGTTGGGGATGAAAGCTTAAAGTGAAACGGTTGGGGACTGTATGTAGTTGCTTCTGTAGGGTTCTAAATCACCTGAGAATTGAGAATTGTACACAAGATTGCCAACTCATGAATCATGGTGGATGGGCCCAGCACAGTAGCAGATACAATTCAATTATTCTTTCATGTGATGGTAATTGTATGTGACAATGATAAAGTATTTAAAGGATTGAGCTAAGACTGAGAAGTCCAAGTTCTATTCATCTATCCATCATAATCAGTTTTACAACCCCTTGAATTTTGAGGGTCATATATGCTTCCTATCTTTTCTTCAGCCTGATTTCTCTAAAGGAGCATAAATGGAAGTTTTCATAAGTTCTGTAGCAAGTTGACATGCCATTATCAGAATGATACATTTTGAGTGGCTCAGAAAGAGTACCTTCAGCAATTAACATCTGCTCCTTTGCTACCTTTATTGAGATTGTTCCTGAAAGTTAAGTTTTTCTTTTTCTCCCTCCCACTATTTTTTACTATTAGGCAAACTGTTTCATAGAATATTTACTCAGAATATGTTTCATATGTACAAGTTTTAGTAAGTAGAGTTGAAGCAAACAGATGTGAAAACCCAACATGCACATTTTATTGTCAATCCCCGGTGGGGCTGACATTTTAAATGGAGACCAAATTCTCATTAACTTTAGGAAGCTATTGACTTTCAGCATACATAGCCACTCACTGTGTGCTGATAAATGGTATTAAAAAGGAAAGGTAATCAACAAAGAACAGATTTGCCATTATTTTATGTTGAACATTCAGACAACGCCTTCTGAAGAGAACTTGAGCTTTTGAACTCAATTTTGATTGCCAAATATTGTTGTTCAACAGCCAAGGGGTATTCACCAGTATTTCTAACATTGATTTATTGGGGACAAACACAAGTATGACTAATATAGTCTAAGTGAATTATTTCAGCAATATCTGTAGAGGCCAGGAAGTCAAACCCTGTGAGCAGGACACAAAAATCATGACAGTGTATTCAGTGTGACTGTGATATTACTTTGATTGTCAGAAGAAGAAGAAAAAATTCAAAGCAAAGAACTTGGAGGAACTATTTGAAATTAGGGTGGAAAAGGTTCAAGTTCCAGGCAATCAATCAATTATTAAAAAAATGTACTAGAAAGCCATGGTGGCGCAGTGATTATAATGCAGCATTGAAGGCTAACTCTGCCCATATATAGCAGTTTGATACTGACCAGCTCAAGGCTGACTCAGCTTTCCATCATTACAAGGTGAGTAAAATGAGGATCCAGATTGTTGAGGACAATATGCTGACATTTGTAAACCTCTCAGAGAGTGGCTGTAAAGCACTATGCAGTGGTATATAAATCTAAGTGCTACTACAATTGCTATTGTTATAGAAAGGAGTGAGAAATTTTAGTATTTCATTTGATTGTGAACAAAGTTTTACATTACTGAATTTCAATGATCCTGATTTTGTATCAAGAAATATGTACTAAGAGAAGGTTGTATTCATGAATATTAGATATAAAAGTACCTTATAACAAAGTAATCTATTCCCAAAAGACAGGAATGTTGGGGGGGAAATGTAAATTTAGTGTAAATGTTAAATTGAATTGCAGGGTGGGGCATGAGGGTCTCTTCTCAGGTACAACAAATCAGATGCTGTTCAACTGATTCACAAGAATGAAAAAAGGGAGATGTACTGAGTCTGACAAATTTGGTGAGCCATAACCTTTACTAGGCAAAAATAAACAGAGTGAAAGCTTACAGAGAAATTCAACAGAGGTGAAAATTCCAAGAGCCAGCCATGCTATGTGTCTACCCCAAAATCTGATCTTTTCAAACCCCAGTGAGTTCATGAGTCTGAGATCAATTATAGGCTGTGAAAAACAAATGCAATATAGTGTTTGAAGGGGAGACTGCTAAAAATCTGGAATGGAGTGAGTTTGCTTTTTTAAAACAGAACTGGACTTGATTTCTAGTAGCAATGTTTGGGTGTTAGTTAGAAATTCTTAAAATAACTTGGATTTTCAGTAACTCATTAAACTGCAGGAGTCTCTGTGGTCTCAGTAGAATACAAATGTTGAATTAATTAACCAAACAATCCATTGAATCCTTATATATTGTAAGGTTTGGTCATTGGTTGGGTAAAGATGGACTTAAAAGTGTGGGAAGCAAAAGATAAACATTTGTTCCCATCAACACTTCATTTTCCTCCATTGTTCCTCCATTATTAATCTTATTTTTAAATTGAATTTTAAACATATTCTGTTAAACTAGGTAAATCACGTAACCTTAGGTCAACTCCTGAGCTGCAATAGACAGTTCATGGAATAAATAACGTTCTGATGTGCAGTATAGTAACTCTTGGTGTAAAAGGCTTCAGTCCAGTGGACTTCAAACATAACAGATTCTCTGCCACCCTGAATGGTTTGTCCATTACACTGATGTTTAGTAAACATTACCCTATGTATATCAATTATTGTGGTGGAATGTAGTCTGGAGACCCAGGAGGGAGAGAGAGCATTCCAGAGCAGCAAAAGACAGAGACATTTGTGGAAGGAAGAGAGTTAACACAGCTCCTTCCTAGGACTTATCAGAGAACATATGTTTAATGATATACATCGTTTGGTGAGATTTCTGATTTTAGATTTTAGATTTAGATTTTAGATTTTAGAAATCACGGGCATTGACAAAATCATCATCAATCAATTTGCAAAAGGCGGCATTACTTGAAATAACTTAGATTCTGTGACAATACTTTTAACATCATCAAACATTAACATCCCTGGAAAGAACTTGATAGAGGGATAAAATGCCAAGTTCAGTTTAAATATCTGACTGTGCGACCAACCAAAATAATAATGCAATGACACCTTTAACACCATCAAGCAACATTATCTGCCTATTTCAGGTCCCTGGAAGTGCTTGACAGATGGATGAACTGCCAAATCCAGTCTAAACATCACCCAGCCCATCATAGTTTATAGAAAGCTTTCCTGAGGCTGTCAGAAGTTTGGGAAGATAAATTGCAGACTCCATTTCTCAAAGACAGTCCTCATTTTCATTAAGAAAATAAAAGTAGCAGTTTATAAAAGGTCTGTTTATGTCCAGAAGTTCCCAGTAGTAGGCATTTGCTACCATGTGTATTTAAACTGAGTTAATAATAGACAGGTGGAATTGGCTGCAATCCAATTCAAATCTTATTGATTGATTGATTGATTGATTGATTGATTGAACTTATATACCGCCCTTCTCCCATGGGACTCAGGGTGGTTCACAAGGTAATTAAAATAACACTACAAATACAAAAAGTTAATAATTAAAATAATTAAATTATCCTTGAGTAAAATATAAAATGCCTATAGCTCCAATTAAAACCCAATTACAATAAGTTAAAATAAAAATTCTCAGTCCTGGCCGGAAAGCTCAAAGAGCCATGTCTTCAGGTCCCGGCAGAACGAACGAAGATCAGGGGCAGTCCTGAGCTTTACGGGTAACTGGTTCCAAAGGGCAGGTGCACCCACAGAGAAGGCCCTCCCCCTGGGTGTTACCCGCCAGCAGTCTTTTGCCAGTGGCACCCTGAAAAGGCCCTACCTGTGGGAGCGCACAGGATGAAGGGATCTTGATGCCGGCAGCAGGTGTTCCCTCAGATATCCCGGACCCACGCCATTTAGGGCTTTATAGGTCATCACCAGCACCTTGAATCTCACCCAGAGGGCAACCGGAAGCCAATGCAGCTCGTGGAGCATTGGTGTTACATGGGAGTATCGGGAAGCCCCCATCACAACTCGCGTGGCTGCATTCTGCACCAGCTGAAGCCTCCGAGTGGTCCTCAAGGGCAGCCCCATGTAGAGAGCATTGCAATAGTCTAACCAGGAGGTCACGAGCGCATGAGTGACTGTGCGCAAGGCATCTCAGTCCAGATAGGCCCGCAACTGGTGCACCTGACGAACCTGGCAAAGGCCCCCCTGGTCACGGCTCCTATATGATCTTCAAAACTAAGCCGTGAATCCAGGAGGACACCCAAGTTGCGAGCCCTATCGACGGGGGGTAACACCTCACCCCCCATAATTAAAAATGGAATAGAATGGTTCACTCGAGATGCCTGTACGCACAGCCACTCAGTCTTCACTTTGATTCAGATCTTATTTGATCTTATTTGACAAACTGAATTGATTTGGAAAGTCAAATTCTCTTTAATTCTCCAATCTGTCAAATTGGTTCAGAGGCACCCAATGTATTGATTAGATTTGACTTTCCAATTCAACTCTGTGATTTCATTGGCTTCGTATCAAATCTCCAGATTAAAGCTGTACACAACCCTAATTGATGGTACCATTTATCCATGCCCCTTTAAAGTATTGGGGAAAAGGGATAAAATAGATAGATTAAAAATACAAGTAGTAAAAAAGGTGGATAAAATGTTAGAAATTGTGACCAATCCTTTGACAAATGAGATGTTGACCTTTATGAAATGAAAGCAAGAATATAACTTATGTGCAACTATGTAAAATGATTTAATGTCAGATTTGAAAGTGATGTTAGAGCATTGCAAAAGGCTTTTAGCTAAATAATCTCCAGCCCAGCTTCTTGTCAACTAGAAAGATATCTCTGGACACCCTTATAATATCATATGCATGTTCCAGGAAAAAAGAAAGGGATGTTTAGAAATTTCCTAAGTGACATAAAATGCTAGAATAGAATAGAATAGAATAGAATAAGGAATAAGGAACGAATAGAATAGAATAGAATAGAATAGAATAGAATAGAATAGAATAGAATAGAATAGAATAGAATAGAATAGAATAGAATAGAATAGAATAGAATAGAATAGAATAGAATAGAATAGAATAGAGCTGGAAGGGACCTTAGAGGCCTTCTAGTCCAGCCCCCTGCTCAAGCAGGAGAACCTATACCATCTCAGACAGGTGAATGTCTAGTCTCTTCTTGAAAATCTTCAGGGATGGAACGCCCATGATTTCTGGGGGTAAGCTGTTCCACTGGTTAATTGTCCTCACTGTCAGGACATTTCTTCTTAATTTCAGGTTCTTTCTCTCTTTGAATGTTTGTTTGGAATAGAGGGCTCAGGGTGAAGAAAAGATTGCTATCTTCCTTTCCTGACAGTGCTTAAGGAAATATAATGTTTCTGTAATGCCAACCATTGCCTCATTTTGCTTCATTAATATGGCCCAGTTGTAACTTTGGGGGGAGGGGCAAAAAAAGGAGGGAAAAGCTGATTTTCCTTGCAAAGTAAAAATTTGTGAGGAAATGGGTGGAAATAATATGTGAAATAGAAGAGAATGTGGTGACTTTCATGAATGCTCTACCACTAGTAGGAAAGGAACATTATCGAGATGCTGCATTGGAAATTATAACATCAGTTCGTTTCTGGGAAATAAAAACCCTTAGAGTAATCAGCAGTACAATCAATAAAAAACTATAAACTAAAAAAAAATCCATAACATGTGAAGTATTTTTATTCTCCTGTTTCCAGGCGCAATTCTTAGCTTACATAGTGTTCTGAAGTTCAGAATATTTTGAAGAAATGATCTTATCAAACCCCAATATGGCAGAAATGATTAGGAGGCATCCCTGAAAAACATTCAGAAGCTTCAACTGATCCAGAATGCAGTGTTGAGTTCTTTGAGGTTTACCCATGTAGCACACTGCTGTCTGAATTGCTTGGCTGTCATTAGGCTTCTGGGGGGCAGTTTAAAGAGCTGGTTTTAACATCCTCCATGGCACCAGTTAGATAGTGTCATTGATGCAATGAACATGAATTTGGGCAAACTCCAGGAGACAATGGAGGACGCAGGAGCCTGGAGTGCTATGATCACAAAAACTCAGTCACAATTTATTGATTTAATTGAATAACAACAATGGCAGAGGGGCTCACTCACAGCAGTTGTTTCTGCCAGTCCCAGCAGATCAGGTGGGATGGCGTGTGTTGAGTCCCCTGAGTGAAATGTTGTAGAGTGTATGGAAGATGAATTCGATGGAAATATGCAAGAATTGTTTCCTAGGAAAAAGTGAATGAAACATATATTTTCTTTTTAACTCCAAAATGAGATAACACTTGGAAATAGCTTAGGAACATAACTTCCTCATTGAATGACCCGGAAGAAAGTGGAGGATATAGAGTAAATAAGGCTTTGGGATTATATTATATAGCCAGGGTCAATAACAATAGCTTTAGCCCCTCTAGAATTGATTTCCTGGTCTGATCTACCTAACAGGGCTGGCAAATGCCTCACAGAAGCCAGGAGATGTATCTTCTTTGCTGTGGTGCTTGCCCTGTGGAACAGCCTTCCTTTGGAGGCATAGATGGCCCTGACTCTGTTGGTCCTCTGAAAGGTTGTAAAAACCTGACTTTTTCTTCAGGCATTATAAACCAATGGTGGGATTCAGCTGGTTTGTACTGGTTCGGTAGAACCAGTAACTAATTTTTTTGTTGAGTTCATCAAACCGGCTGAAGCCCTAGCCCTTTGTTGCAAGGCCCAGAACGGCCATCTGGAAGTGCGTGGATGCCATTCCGGAAGTCCACTTTGGGCCTGGGAAGCCTGGAGGAAACCACCTAGATCCAGAAGGGCCCACTGGAAGTGCATGGATGCCACTTACGGAAGTCTGTTCTGGGCCTCAGAGACCTAGAGGAGGCCTCCCCGGCCTAGAACAGACTTCTCGGAGCCGTATCCACGCAGAGAACCAGTTGTTCACATATTTGAATCCCACCACTGTTACAAACAATTTAGCAGAGCTCACTATATCTTTGTTTTGGGTTTGGGGCTCTTTGTGCAATATCTCAGCTGTTTTAAATTGCATTTCTTTCATCTGTTGCTTAATAGCATTTGTATTGTTTCACACTGATATGGTTTGGTTATTCATTTAGAATTATTTACTTTAAATAGGTAGCCATGTAAACTTTTAAAATAAGTATTCCTTCACATATTAGTATTAGGTAACTATTGAAGGATAGAATCTCTCCAAATATGTCACCACTGTGTACTCTCAAGCAAAACCAAATAAACCTGACTTTCTATGCCTACCTTTGATGTCAAAATACCTTAGTTTTACTGTACAATTTCTGTTTTATTAAAATTACACTTATCCCCAAAGTGAAGCCTTGAACAAAACTTCTAAAGTTCTGGAAATAAAATCTGTACAATGCTTCTTCTTTTTTTCCTTTCCAAATCTGTAATTTCATTTTTTTTTAACTTTCACTCTGAAACTTGCAGTTCTAAGCACCTCAACTATATATAAAATTGCATTACACCAACATAAAGAAATAGACTCTCTGTACAACAGAGAGTGATTTAGTTTTACGCCTCTAGCAAGAAGTAACAATAATGTCTTTGAATATTGTGTTAAACATTTATCCAGAAGGCATGACTTCAAGTCAATTTGAAGAAGCTAAGAAATTTGTCATTAAAATGATACACTTTCCTTCAACAAATGTGGGTTGGGTTGTTTTGTTTTTTTCTGTTGAAATTCTAAGAGAGCTTTTAAAGAAATTTCAGTAAATTGGCTGCAGTTTTCTCTCTTTGAATTGTCTTCCACAATACTTTTTCTTCACATAAAGTTATAAAGCCACTGTCACTGAAAGTAGGTCTTTCACTTCACCTGCCATTCCTTGCCTTTCAGTGGCTTCTACATTGATGTTGCATAAAATAATGGGAGTAAAACCTGCTTTCATTTGCCAAATTTAAGTGATATTCCGCATCCTACAACTATCAAAGCCCTAGAGACTAAGTATAATTTTACTCTAGACATATTCACATAAAGGGTGAGTTGGGGAGCCTTATTCTACCAAAGGATCACACTCTAGTTTAAAATAAGAATACCATATGGAGGTTGCAAAAAATCCAGACACAGGATGGAACAACAACAACAACAACAAAATCACTCGGTGGTTGTTTGTACCTTATCTATACACCCAATTTAAAGTAAGTAAAATAGAAGTGAATGAGTAAGTGAATGAGTGAGGGCACCACAGACCGTATCATATAGGCACCACACATGATAGTAAGAAACCATGTTGCCAGTCATCACACCCATGTAGCTCCACTACTGGCATTGGTGTCTGGGACAAAGTATGGCTCCCATTAATATCTGTGGTGAACATCTATGTTCTTTTGAGAAGGTGAAAGGATATGTTGCCAATTGGCTAACAAGCAGTTCACCAGACACACATGGCTGGTGGGTGGGGTGGGTATGGGACAATAGAGGGAAAAAAACTTATTTGGTATTCTAGGTCAAAGTTCCCCTAGTCCTGGTCCGTGGCCTGGTACCGGGCTGTAGCCCATTGGGAACCTGGCCATACAAGCAGTGGGCGAGTGGGCGAAGCTCCATTTGCACAAGTGGTTGGCATGTGTGTGAAATCATTCTCCTTCCCTGTTCTCCTCTGTTGCCACTGCTGACAATCCACAGAGCCAGAAAGATTGGGACCTCTGATCTAGGTAATTGATCTGTATTTAGCATTGAGGATGTGGGTCTACATTCTCTTTAAATCTCCTCTCCAACTTTATGATTCCCTCGAATGTTATTGCCTGCTGTTTGCCTGGAATCAATTTAGTTGAAAGAATGATTAATGCTTCAAGTAAAAATGCATGATGCCAGCCTTAATTCTCTTGCCTCTGTAGATGCAATGAGGCCACTGTGAACAACCTCCTCTTCTTTATTTATTCTCCTTCCATGTGTTATATTTTAAATCTAAGTAAATCTCTGATAGGTCTTGTGAGCATTTCCAAGCCGCCCCTCCTCCCCAGCATATCATAATCTAGTCAGAGCCTTAATGCAACCCTAGCTTCTCAACTAAAAGCATTAATTTGCCAACCCTGATTTCTTTCATAAAGACATAATAAATTAGAAAAAATATGATGTTTGAGAAGTGGACCATCATCAGACATGGAATTGGGGTCCTTTTAATTAGTGGACCAATGCAATTGAATTAATATTCACTGTAATTAATTTTTATATGTAGGAATGTCAAGCTTTTCCTGCCCACCCCCCTCCCATAGGCAGAAATGGTGTATCCATTCAAATGGCTTCCAAAACAAAAAGTTTCAATAATTATTATTATGTTTGATCATAGTCAGCAGGTCTTTAGGCCTGATTTTTGCATTTTTAATGACCTATTGAGTCCCTCCAAAAGACTTCTGCAGAAGTTGTTTAATTAAATCTACCGTCACAGGATATAAGGTGTTCCAAGTAAATCTGCCTTTTGAAATTGGCTAGTGGAAATTTTGTCAATACTGATGGTGCTCAAGTGGTGCTACGTATATTTTAGGATTGCACCCAAGGCACCTATTACTACTGGTAATATCTTGACTTTCTTTTGACACTGTTATTCTATTTCTATTTGCAGGTCTTTGTATTTTGTTATCTTCTCCAGTTCTTTTGCTTCTGTTCTGCTGTCCCCAGGTACTGCAATGTCCATTATGCAGAATTTTGTTTTTCTTATTAGCAATTAATAACAATAGCAATAGCACTTAGACTTATGTACCACTTCATAGTTCTTTACAGACCTCTCTAAGCAGTTTACAGAGTCAGCATATTGCCCCTAACAATCTGGGTCCTCATTTTACTGAGCTTGGAAGGATGGAAGACTGAGTCAACCTTGAGCCAGTCAGGATCGAACTGCTGGCAATCGGCAGAGTTAGTCTGCAATACTGCATTCAAACCACCATGCCACCACGACTCTTAATTAAATTAAGTCTGGTATGCGGCAGATGTTTACCTGTTTGAACTCCTCCTCATTGTCCCATTGCCAAGGAATATCACTCTACGAAGGAGATGGAAGGAGTATAACCATTAGCATCATTTATGGCATGTTTCCAGGCTAGTCATGTTATATTTGTTGAGGTCTTTAATTAATTGAAGTGGCTGGTGTTTGAAAGATTAAATTGCAGCTGGTGCTCTAATTGCATTCCGTCCCTCTTTAAACATTCAAGGAAAGAACCTGCTATGACTTCTTTGCTGCATAGGTAATTTGAAGAAGTCTTGGGCTGGGAAGTGAGAAACTTTATCAGGTGCTGGATTTAGCTGAATCAAGGCAAAGTTTGAAAAACAACATCTAAATTACTTCATTTGTTGCTTACCTCTAGTTGTCATAGCTAATGTTTCTGTGTTGATAAAGGACTGACAGCAGATCCACAAGAAGGAAAAAGAAAGAGCAGTGGATTATATTCAGGTAAACTTAACAATGCAAATGTGTTAGAGTTTCAATACGCAGTTTCTCTCAGGCTTTGCATGTTCAATATTTTGTGTTGTTGTGACTGACATGAACATGTTTAATGGATGACCATATCCAATAGTATGTATTCATCAACATGACATTTATTGTAACACCTCTGGTTTGTTTACTACTGTGATTAACAACAGACTGAGGTTTACTCCTAACTTGCCTATTTTATTCAGGGGACTGAGATGTTTTCCTAGCTTGTGCAACAATTTGTTATGCCAAAAGCAGAAGCAAAAGGAAGGGAAGGAAATGAAAGAAAAGCTCTTCTGGTTGGCAAGCCAGAATATTAAAAAAAAAAAAAACAGCCACACCAAAAGCAAAAATTTGCAAAAAATAGAAGAATGTGAAAGTAGAACAAGATTGAAGACAGAGGGGGCATGGAGAGAGAGAGAAAGAGAAATTGTCATTGTGTTTATATGAAGGTTGCAAGATTAAATGGAAGCTGTCCAATTTTGAAAGCACTGAAAGACCTTTACAAAGCAATAACACATGAGTTAAGGAAGCAAGAAGAATAGCAAGATGGAAAATAATTTATATTACCATTTGCTTTTAAGAATTGCTTTTGAAACTAGTATCTTCTGAGAAAACTCCTCATTTATCCCGGAAACCCTGATGTGAATAATGGACTCTAAAGTTACCAAAAAGCTTTGTAGGATATGTAGGATACCCAAATATGCAAATGATTGAACTAAACATTTTGCTTGCAAAGTAGACATATTTTGGAACTGAAACTCTGAAGCACATAGACATATATTTTTCTAGAATAGCTGAAAACTCAATGTCTTGAAAACTTTGGGGGAATCCTTTAAGTAGTCATGTAAAAATTTTTGAGTGGGTTAGGATGCTGAGCTTGTCGATCAGAAGGTCGGCAGTTTGGCGGGTCGAATCCCGAGTGCCACGTAGCCTGTTACTCGTCCCAGATTCTGCCAACCTAGCAGTTCGAAAGCATGTAAAAATGCAAGTAGAAAAATAGGGACCACTCCAGTGGGAAGGTAACAGCGTTCCGTGCGCCTTTGGCGTCTAGTCATGCCGGCCACATGACCACGGAGACGTCCTCGGACAAACGCTGGCTCTTCGGCTTTGAAACGGAGATGAGCACCGGCCCCTAGAGTCGGAAACGACTAGCACGCATTTGTGGGGGAACCTTTACCTTTACCTTTATTTGCTTTCTGGATTTGACAGTTGCTTCAAAGGATCTTTCTGAATGATTTGTATTGTCATGATAATCAATTTACACAAAACACGCACCAAGACTGACCTTATTCTTGCCCAGCATAATTTATGAGTATGCTCCAGATTAAAGCATTGTTATCATCCAGGGAATAAATAAGGGATGTTACAAAACAAAACATAAATAAACGTATCTCATGATTTTCTATTTTCACTGAAAAGGATATTGATTACATTGTGTTAGACCTGTCACCGTATTAGCCAGAATGATGCCTAACATAATCACAGAAATGAAGAGACAAGAATGAACACATTGTGGTAAAAATTGATTTTAAATTGGGAGCAATTTGAATTTTCAAAAAATTGAGGCAGTTCATATATTTTAAAAAGTCAAGATTTGCTTAACCATTTATTGAAGATACAGAATAAAAGTGATAAAAAATAAAGAAAAAAGAAAAGTGATAAGGGACTAAGGAAGGAATAAAAGAGAAAAGACAAAAAGGAAAGAAAAGAAAAGGAAATATAAAGGGGCTTCCAAACTTCTTTATAATAGCTATAAATGCATTTATATTTTATCCTCTCTGTATATAATTATATTTTGAATTTCTTCTTTCTATATTTTACCTTTTCTAATTGTCAAACCATAAATCACAAGTTCATTTTTTTCCAGTTTTTGGGGAAAAAAAGACCTAAGTACTTTCTGTCACTAATATGATTGTCTTTTCTCTAATCACTCAAGTCAAGTTTTCTGTCTATAGAGTTGGACAGTATAAAAATATCTGATTGAAGAAGACTTGAGGCCTTTGAACTGTGGAACTGGTGTAAAGTATTGCATGTATCATGGACAGCCATCATATAAACCCAGACACATCACTAGAAACAAAATCACAAGACTATGTCTGATTTACTTTGGCCATGTCATGCCTGTAAATTTGTTGGAGAAGTCAGTGATGCTAGGAATGGTTAGTGGAACACAAAGAAGGGGCAAGCAAGAAAACACTAGCTTGGTAACATCAAAACTGATACAAAGATAAGCACCCAACATCTGAAAGAAGCGGTACTTGACAAGGTAACACGGAGAGCATTTGCCTGTAAAAGCGCCAAGAGTCTGACATGACTGAAGGGCTAAAACAGCAACAATCACATTTTGTCATCTTCACCAACCATTCCTTTACTATGGGCAGACAGACGGAACTTTATTTTGGTCATTAACCAATAAAAATACAATAAAACAGTAAACAATACAAAGCTATCCCCTTAACCACAAGAGTAGTAGTGACATGAGCATTTTACCAGTGAAACTTTGAACTTCAGATTTAAGTATGCATTTTGTATGTGAAAGAAGACATGTCTTGACTGTTGAGAAGTTGACAAGGCTTTTCTAGTTATTGAAATGCTGTCCTCACAAAATACTTACGAAGCCTGGTTCTACAGTTAGCCAATACAGGTAGCCATCACTTAATGTAGACTCATGTAATGACCATTTGAAGAAATAATAATAATAATAATAATAATAATAATAATAATAATAATAATAATAATAATTAGTAGTAGTAGTAGTAGTAGTTGGAAGGGACCTTGGAGGTCATCTAGTCCAACCCCCTGCTAAGGCAGGAAACCCTATAACATTTCAGACAAATGGCTGCCCAGTCTCTTCTTAAAAACTTACAGTGTTGGAGCATTCACCACTTCTGGAGGCAGATTGTTTTGAAGTTTGGATTGTAAGTGGATTTATTGCAGGACAACTAGCTAGCTGCTTTCAGTGGGCCACATTTGCCACTATGTGTACATTAGCTCTTTTTGAAACAACACACTTCTTAAAATGGGCTTCTTTCTCCCTGCTATAGTTTCCTTGTTGTGCCCTAATGGAGTTTGGAACCTTTTAGACAGCACTGAAAATGTTGTAGAATGAAGAATGGATATCAGCAAAGCTGAGGAGCTAATGGAATCTGCCACTCTTGTCAAAAGTGGTAAAACTTGCTGCCACATCTGTGTTCAGAGAAGAAAGACTGAGATGAAGAATGAATGGATGAATCAGAGGACATTTCAGGGTGATGGAGTTCATTTAATTGTTCTTCTTGTCTACCCTGTCTGTGTTTGTTTTTCTCCTTGACTAAATTGGAAGAATCAAGTGAGTGACATTAATATAGAAGGATCTTGCCAATTAAATGGGGAAAAAGAGACATGCATGCAGTTTTGTTGGCTGAAAGAGTAAAGTGATGGGGTATGCTTGCTGGGGGGGGGAATGTTCAGCTGTATTAAATGGTACTGATGCTAAGTAACTTAGCTTTTTACAATAGGCATAAATGAACAAATTTCAAATCCAGCCGACTGGTGCATGTTTTGAAAGGAAAATAAATCACAAAATCATACAGCTGGAAGGAACCATTTATGTTTCTGAGTCTAAGCTACTGCTATATACAGAAATATAACATTATAAAGCAGATGCATCAAGTAATTGTATTCTTAGATTCTGAAGCTAAAACGAAGCTCCTTATAAGAAGCATGTTATAAAAATAGAAGGCAAGCTGTATCCAACATCTCAGTGCCAGAGTGAATATAGATAAATGTTAGACTTAATAGTCTTATCGATTGGAGTCTCTGAAAGAGTAATGTGCTAGGCCAACCCAATAATATTTCTTTTCTTTTTGTTAAGTGAATCTGCCAGAAAATCTTGTTGTACACTTATGCTTAGCTTTTCAAGATTGTCTAAAAGAGTATAAAGTTAGCAATAGGAAATGGGCATAATTAGTGACTGATGAGTATAATACAGACTTAGTTGAGTGACTGATCAATTGATCTATTAATATATTTAATTATTTTTTTAATTGCCTGGCTCCCAGTGACTGGAACTTATGAAAGAAGAAAAGGAAGACATTAGTGAAAAAGAAGAGTGATGATTTATTAGCATTGCCTTGTTATACTGTTGCCAAAATGGGACAACAGCTAAAGTATTTTTTTTAAGTGTTTACTTGGTAAGCACAATTATTTTTGAGATATTTTCTTTTTATCTCAAGTGATTGGAAAAGTCATTCTGTTGGCTTTTGAACTGAAAAAAATAAAAAAAATAAACAAAACTTTCAGTCACTATACCATCTTGGCACTGATGACAAGGAGGCAAAAAAATTATTAGAATGCAAAATGGTTGGTCAACAATGGATTTTTAATTTCAATGTACTTTTGCTTTACATTTTGTTTATATAAAGTTAACTTTACTTTGTAGAGTTTTTTTATATGCATGCATAGACATAACTATATATGCACACCAACACAAAGAACACAAAGCAACTTCTAAAGCAAAAAAAAAAAAAAATGGGAGGAAATAGCAGCTGGAGAATGAGCTGATGGGAGGATGGGATTGCCTGCAGTCTGGACTAAATATCTTGTAACCTTCTGAATATGTCATTCTTAAAGCATGTTAAAATTTAAGCTGCCATAAGCACAAGGCTTGAATAGCAAACGTGGATGTGCCTTTAAATATTTTAGATTTTTTTAATACACCCTTTACTATTATTATTTTATAAATAACTCTTTCCCCTTCCTCTTTTCCCCACAACAGCAACTCTATGAGGTGAGTTGGGCCGAGAAAGAATGACTGGCTCAAGGTGATCCAGCTGGCTTCCATGCCTAAGGCAGGACTGGAACTCACAATTTCCTGGTTTTTAGCCTGGTGCCTTAACCAATAGACCAAACTGAAAGGTGAAAAATATGAAAGCAAAAAAAAAAAAAAAGCAAGCCCTAGAACAGACATGTCAAACCTGCGACATCACGTGACATCGCACAACGTATTGGGACAATTTTGCCATTGCTGGCAATGGGGTAGGTGTGGCTTCTGGATGACACGTCCGGCCTGCAGGCCAGCAGTTTGACATCCCTGTCCTAGAACAATGCATACGTAATTTAAAAAGAAATATAACTAAATATCAGTTTTTTTTTAAAGAAAAGATTAGTTAATTATAAGGAATGGGATGGCTTAGAAAAGCAATGTACAGTATGCAAATACATCCATACACTAACACATATACAAATGTGTCTGTATGTATAAGGGAAGCAGCATATACACACATATATTTGAGATTAGATGCGTAAATAAAAAGAAAAAGAAAAAAGAATAATTAGTATGTGAATAAGGGTTACAAAGTGATTTTGCAGACAGTACAGAATTCAGTGAAATGAAATATGGGCATAGGTGAGTATTGGTCAAAAATTCCACTTCTCAATATGCTGATCTCACAATCAATTAATAGAATAACAGATTTGGAAGGGACCTTGGAGATTTTCTAATTCAACCCCTGCTCAAGCAGGAAGTCCTATACCATTTCAGACAAATGGTTGCCCAGTCTCTTCTTTAAACCCCCCAGTGTTGGAGCAAAATATCAAAATATATTCTACTAACGTTATCTGGAAATTAAAACCACATCAAAAAAGAAAATGAGAACTACAACTACAAGTCCATGAAGACTTCCTTTTGCTGTATCCTTTCTGAGCCACTTTTCAAAGAAAGTGGCCATCCCAAAACAATCCATCAAAAGCAATAAATGAAATTATTTAAATAATAACCTCCAATGTACAAACACATATTGGGGGAAAGGAAAGGGAAAATTACTTATATTTGATTAGTAGTTGTTTATCTTTTACTTCCTTTGTATGTTTATTAAGCTGTTTCTGCTTAAATAATCTGTCAAAGCTTGTACAATAAAAAAAGAAATTTTTTAAAAAAATATTTTCAACTGCTTCTGACATGTCGATATAAAAACTCGAAAAAATGTAAATATGATTTAAAGCTGAAAAGAGGAAAAAGCTGTTTCTCCCTAAAAAGGTCTTTCCAAACCTTTTTTTCCATGAAGAAGAAAACTGTATCATTCATGCACTCATTATACATTAACATTCCCTTTATTATAAGAATACATACATACATACATACATACTCTTATATATATATATATATATATATATATATATATATACCGTATATATATATATATATACCATATATATATATATATATATATATATATATATATATATATATATATATATATATATATATATATATATATATATATATATATATATATTAACAAACCTCTTGGTTATTAGTATATGCTCTCAATTGTTTAATATCTATGGAAATTCTCAATCATCCAGGTTATGGTTGTCCCAAAGGTGTTTTTCAAAAGGCAACTGGACGTTCTTGTTTGTTTTTTCCTTGAAAACCTTTCACTTCTTATCTCAGAAGCTGAACTGAAGTGGACTGAAAAAGCTTCTTGGATGAGAAATATTTTTTTTTCCCAAGAAAGTCCAATTGCCTTTTGAAAAGCAACTTTGGGATCTCAACTGCTCAGTTTACCTTTAACCTAATTTTCTTTATCATTTTTAATGCAATGCCACTAAGTGAACTTTGGTTTTTTTTTTCTTTTTTTATTTATAATGAATAGTAATTGCTGATAGTAATTTCATATCTTTGTCTTAGAGATTGTATACACTGAATTTTCATTCAATACGTTGCAGGTTTGCCAATACAATCATATACTGCATTCATTGTTTCTTCTTCTTACAGCAATGAGTGATTTTGCTGTATGATTAAACTCTGACTCTGAAGAGATGGATGGAAGTTAGGAAGAAACAGTGCAGAACTTGGCTCAGTTATAAGTGAGTAATACCAAGTTTATTTTTTAAAAAGAAAAGTGAAGCTATACTAAGCTGCTGGAAATTGAAATGACAGTCTGGTAGAAAATAGTGATAGGGCTGATGTCAAAATTGTATGGCTATGCAAATATTTGATATGAAGACTCAATTTTGTGGTAATTAGATTCAATTACCAAAATGATTTGAAATGTCAAATCAGATTAGAAGCTTCTTACTTGATTCAGAGAGATTTGGGAATAATTCAGAGATTTTATACACTTCTCTACAAGTGTGATTGCTTGCTTTTCCAAAATTGCTTTAAAAAGAAGATTTAACTTGTTTTCATTGACTTGGACATTCAAAGAGGACCAGAGACAGTCAGACCTACATCATGGAAACAAAGTTATTTGACTCATCAAGACACAGAGGAAAGTGTGTATATGCTCTCTCTCTCTCTCTCTCTCTCTCTCTCTCTCTCTCTCTCTCTCTCTCTCTGTGTGTGTGTGTGTGTGTGTGTGTGTGTGTGTGTGAATTGTATAAATGCAGAAACATTTTCTGAGCCTTTTATTTACCTAATGAAAGTTCCAAAAAGACTTCAAAAGAGTGAAGAATCCTCTTCCAAGTAATGAAATGTGGAGCACCATGAAATACCTTCACAACCCAGACTGTGAGAATAAGACAAACTCTTTTTTCCTGCCATATAAAGTATAGACACCTTAACTTCCATGTTGAATTAGAATGTTGAATTTTTATTCTTTTATTCTAATTTCTTTTATTCTTCATGTTCATGAGAAGTCAAATAGTCCAGTTTACTACATTTTTTTTAAAAAAAATGTTTGTATGAGATTATCAGGATGGATTATTTTATTTTTGTTTGTTTGAACATGACATAATTTGAATGACTTTTGATTCAAATGTTAAGGATTAACATTTAAATGTTGATAGCCATCATATTTCTGATACTTAAAATGCCAACAAT
Organism: Vipera ursinii; assembly: GCF_947247035.1. Classification (NCBI taxonomy): domain Eukaryota; kingdom Metazoa; phylum Chordata; class Lepidosauria; order Squamata; family Viperidae; genus Vipera; species Vipera ursinii. The sequence goes on along the minus strand of NC_139514.1, from coordinate 101,814,606 downwards.
TTGACAATAAAAAAGGTATCAATTTCAGTTTTCAATTCATACAGTATCCCATCTGTTTAATGACTTTTTTTAATAGATGTGCACAAATTTATGGTTTTTTTTAAAAAAAATATGTTTAATGAGTGGCATATAAGCTATGTGAATGAATAAATGCACATATATTTTGAAAGCATCTTTCCGCAATATGGTGTATTTTTGCATGCTGTTTTAACTAATATGTATGTTCTATGAAATTCATATCCCAACCCCAGGTCTATTAGGGTGGTAACTCTTGGCCTGTTTGCTTGCCCATCTCAATTGCAGAAATTGAAAAAGTGGTCACTCAAATGAAAAAATGAAATGGCCAAGTAGATGTAGGAGAAGAACAGGCAGAACTAGGGGCAGAGTTAAATATATCATTAGTTTACAGTCCTTGAGTTGCCACAAGAGATCCAAATCCAGCCCCCCTTGAATTCTGTTGACCCTTCTCTAGAACCAACTTAGTGCTGATCATTAATTGACCAGATTCTTGTGTATAGGCTTGAATAAATCTTCTATTCTGCAACCTTACAAATGATCCTGATAGCAATGGACTTATTCCATTTGAAGAACTTAAGTCCAGTTATTATTATGTTCCAATTATGGTATCACTGCTTACTTTTATTCATTTATTACCTTCTGTTAATGGTATCATTATCATGATTATTATAATTCTGTTGATACAAGGAGACAAATTCCTTGTATCTAAACATACTTGGCCAAATAAAATATTCTATTCTATTGTTCTGTTCTGTTATGTTATGTTCTAAACAGCTTAATTAAGATCTACAGTAAGTAAGGGAAGAAAATCAAACAAGCCAACAAGTAAGAAAGAATGTACAGTTTGGGGGAACCTGTAGTTTGAAAAACACAAACAAATATTGAAAACCTTACTAAACAGCCTAGCAAAGTGTATGATAGGTGGCCTTCAAACATGGTTTCAGTTTTGCAGATATTGGAACAGAAACTCAAGATAAAGGAGACTAAAATATAATACTTAGGTGAAACATTCCATACTCCAACATTTTGTTGAAAATCATACACATTTCAAATACACGTATTTTCTAATTTCTGAGCATTAAAAGCAAATCAGTAATCCCTCAATGTTTTCTAAAGTCATAATCATCATTTATGATATCAGAACATGACAAATTATTATTACAAATTCAGTTTTGGGCTATGTGGTAAGGTTGCTGATAATAATTATAAAAATAACCCTTGCAGGTACACCTTTCATGATATCTAGAATTTCATAGCATATCAGGTGAATATTTTGTTTAAGGACACCAGCAGCCTTTTAATGACCTTTTTATGGAATAAAAGAATTCTATGGCTCATTAGATTGCTAACAAATTAAAAAGATTTATAGTGCATTCCAATGTGTGCTGTAGGACTTCTATTAAACTCAGCTCATTTCCTGCCAAGAAAGTGTGTGTAGGTCTTCTAGTTTTATAGAATTCACATTACTATGTGTATTTTTCCTTCTTTAGTTATTCAGTTCATAGCAGCTTTGAGGGATTAGGAGCTCATGACAAACTGTATTTTAAAATAAAATCTAAAACTTCAAAATCCACCTTTAAATGAAACAGTTATTATGTCCCCCCATAATTCATATACAATGTAGTTGTTTTCCGATAATGCTAAAGTGACAGCAAAGTGAGTGGAAGGGGAATGACAAGAATTCAGATGACCTAATTATCTGCTAAATTAGTCAGATTGTTGTTCTATCTCTAGGTTTTAGAATACATTTTCCGAAGGTATAAACGATATCCCTGGTGAGTATACAGCTGAGAGGAGAATTCTCAGAGCAATTTTTTAAAATAATGGTCTCCATCTCTTTCAAAAAAATCTTACTTATTCTTTTGTTGCTCTATCTGTGGGGCAGCATTTATCCTACTATATTAGGATATAGCTATATACACATTTATTGTAAATCACTTGAATCGTACTAGAATGTGGGAAGGAACAATGAAGCTGCTGGTGTCAATGCTGCTAACATTGGGTGTTATTGCTTTGGCAGCCATTGCCTGCCAAAATGAATGCTGACTTGCTCTATATACTGTAACCAAACACTATTATGCCACAAGAGGAAAAAAAAACAGTGGCTCATGTGGTTAGGATGCTAGGTTGGTAATTTGCAAACCTGTGTTTAAAACCCGAGTGCTGCTGTGTGATGGGGAGAGCTCCTGTCATTCGCTCCAGCTGTTGCTGACCTAGTAGTTCGAAAGTGTGCGAACACAAGTAGATAAATAGGTATCACTTTGATGGGCTCCTTAATGGAGACATGAAAGGAGCACCCAACTGGATGTACCATGGGCAACGGTGATATCATGGGCTGATCTTTTCACCACAGAAGTGCCAAAATGGAAGTATAAGTATGCCACAAGAGAAGGATTCACATCATCCTTGATGTAAAAAATAAGTCTACATTTTGAATAGTTCAGGTAGTCCTCACTTATTGACTGCCTCATTTAGTGACTGTTTGGAGTTATAACAAAAAATAAATCGATCACTAGTTCTTCAATTTGCAGCCATTTCTGAAGTCTGTGACCACATGATCATGATTTGGGCATTTCACAACTGGCATGGATTTACAATCTTGTGGTGTCTCATGGTAACATGATCACCATTTATGACCTTCATAGCTGGCTTCTGAAAACAAAGATGATGGCAAAGTGGACATAGTTCATTCTGCTCTCAATACAATCCTATTAGTAATGCAAAGATATGAGTTGTTCAGTTATGGTCCTAGCTGAAACACCATTGCTAACTACAAAAATGATCAGCTCATCCATCTACACAAGTTTGTCTTATGTTACTCCTATTAATAACTTTTGATAGCTTCCATGGTGATCAATTGCTGCTTATACTTTGGTGACTGTGATGAAACAGCAGATTTTTCCAATAAGTGAAAACTGGCTTGTGATCCTCTTAATGTTTTAAGGAAATTAGACTTCCAAAGTAACATATAAAACATATAAAACGAGAAGGAAATACTCTAAAATCTAATTTAATTGCTGACAGCCTCTCATATTTGAAATGTTTTGGGAGTGTGGCAGTGTTCCAAAACTAAAAAAGTGGAAAGAGTACGATATGTTTGGGATGATGAAAAGAACAGTAGAAAAGTGGTAAATTTGCCCAGAGGATAATATTGATGCACAGGCAGTACAATACGATCTGGAATTTTAACAGACAGGCTACATCTCATCCTTAGCATCTTCACTAGTTATAATCAATTTGAAATGTCAGAATATTAAGAAAAAAAGTATTCTTATAGGATGGCTGTTGTTATTTGTGGCCTACCAATACTTGCAAAAATTTCCACTCTCAAGATGCAAAACCATTTCTCATCACTGAAAGTAAAGAAGTTCCCATAGGAGCTTATTTTCTTTGAATGATCGATAGCTTTTACAGTTGCCTGCTTTCAATCTGTTGAATTATTTGAGCTTTGAAGACTGAGGTCTAGTGGATAGCATTCCTTCATCTCTAGAGACCCATCTCTAATCTAGCCACAGTGCAACAGAGAGAACCAATTAGTCTCATATCAATGCATTGATTTTCTTATATGAAAAGTGTTCTGGGACTACCGTTTTTACAAGTCTAGAATAAACTTCGAGAGACAGCTTTATGTCTGCATATAATTTCTTTGACTAATTTATTTACTCATTGGATGAATGTCCTTTGCTATTAGTCGGAACAATAGGTGAAATTCACAATACTCCCTTGTCTATTTTTTTCCTCATCCCGTTTTTAATGTGTCAGGAAAATTGGGCTGAGTATTAATGACCAGCCAAAGTCATCCAGCAGATTTCAGGGGCTGAGAGCAAAGCTCAATCTGGACCTCCTCAATTCTACTTCAACATATTAGAGATGTCACTGACTTATCTCTCAGTATGCTCGTAATGATCTCATTGGCCACAAACTTCAATTGCTTCAGAGGTTTTTCCATGGAACTTTCCTCGCCTCTCCTACTGATTCGAGTTTTCATATTTTTCAAAGAAACTGGGTTCTATTATATTTTTGTCCAGACCATATCATTATCTTACAATCCTGGCTAATTATTAAGCTATAAATAAGAATAACCTTATGTGAAACATGCAAATGAAGTAGCATTCAAAGGATTTAATTCGTACATAATTTATTGTACAATGCTTGAATTTTAAGTAGTTTTTGTAACTGAAAGCAAGACACTGTGGAGGTTATCAAAGACTTCCTGGGACCCATTGAAAATCCCAGACAATTGAGAATTCATCCGGTGCTACCCACACAAATCTAAGTATTCCCTCATCTGGTTACTAAAAGTTGACACTGACATTTTCGAGACGCTGAGGTCTGTCAACCAGTAATAAAAAAACATATAGGTCAATTTTCTTTTTCTAATCTATGTCAGGTTTAGCTGTTTCATCTTCTTTCTGCATTAATCTAAGACTTAAAACATGGATTCTTAATTTTAATGGTTCATCTCGGGTTGCATTAATCTCATTGATGTGAAGTCTACAAATATGACCTGAAACTTTCATAAATAGATATCTTCCATGGTGTTTCCTTGTTAACCATTCTAAATATCAGTACAGTAGACCTGACCGTAGTCAAAAGGCCAAGAAGCTTTACCCTCAAAGATATTAACCAAAAGATTCAGTGATATTTCTTATTTAGAGTACATATGTTTAATTCAGACATGTAAATGAGGCAATTGTACATATACTCCTGAAATACCTTATCGTACATGGAAGACACAGTAATTCCTCCTCTAATTACAAATTATGGGACTGCTCCCAACAGGCAATTATATATTTCTTGTTTTTTTGTTTTTTGTTTTTAATCTCATTTATATCCTGCCCTTCTCCGAAGACTCAGGGCGGCTTACAATCTAAGCACAAATCAATGTGCTTAGCAATAGCCTTCATTCTATGTATATGCCCGCTTATTAGGGCTTGCGGCCCCCCCATCATTGTTAAATGATCAAGATCACAAAATCGCTCGGAAATATTGGATACATCCTCATTCACCCAATTATTTGTTTTATTGTGCAGTATAAAGGAAGGATTACCTAGGATCTTATTTTTTATCTCTATTCAACTATTGTTATGTGCATCAAAACGTCAAACTCTGGCAATCGAAGGTCACTCTCTTTGGGACTGTCCATGCTTATTATATGTAGCATTGTTTCTCAAGACTCAAAAAGTTCTGTGTCTTTTAATGCATGGAGACTTCAATAGTTTAATTGTTCATATCTCTCTCCCCTCCCTCCCTCCCTCCCTCCATTTCTCTCTCTCTCTCTCCTCCTGATTTTCCTTGCTTTTTATACTATTTTGATATGGTTTTTTAAATTTCAGCTGATGTTTAATAATCATCATCATTTTAGTCATTGTCTATCCAGTGCAGGATGAAGACCTCTTCCACATGTTTCCAACCTATACGGTCTTTTGCCAATTGGACCCACAGTACTTCCTGTTTTTGTTGATCCATCTTGTTTTAGGTCTCTTTCATGGACGCTTTTCGTCAAGTGGGATCCCTTCAATGACTGCCTTGGTCCACCTGCCATCAGTTCTTCTTGCTACATGGCCAGCACATTTCCTTTTCAATTCTTTTACTCTCTTGATGATATTGTACACTTTTGTTTGTTCTCTATTCCATGTGCAGGTCTTTCCATCTTGTCTTGTAATGCTGAGCATGGCTATTTGTACAACTACAAAAGCTATGATGTTTAATAAATAAATATCAAACTGGGTGGTTTGAGCGCTTTTTCTGTTCTGGCTATATGAATTAAGTAGGAATCGTTTGGATGCAAATCAAACTGGAAAGGTCTGTGCCACATAAGGGCAGTCAGCAATTGTTAATCCTGACTCTAAATTCTCTAATACATAAATAGATAAACAATTATTATATAATTAATACACAAAAGCTGAGATTCCTGCCATCTTTCCAATAAATCCTGTCACTATAGGTAATCAGAAAAAAGAAATGCATTGCTTCTCCACCCCACCCCCTCTGCAGAGTTTCTAGTGGGCTATGCATAATCTCAATACCACATCCTCTATACAGAATGATTGTATAATTCCTGAACCCAACAGAATAAATATTGAAATAAATCCTTTCCAGTCTTATTTGGGAGATAGCTGGTGGTGGAAATGAACACTTTCATTCATTTAAGGACGAAGTTATGGTAATTTCATTCTTAGGCATCATGTATTCTTATAATTAGAAATAAACAGTAGTATTACTTTTTATGTTTCTTCACCTGCAAGTGTTTACCTTTATAAAAATGTCTTGAAAAATGTTACAGGAACTTTGATTGATTGCTTGTCAGTCAACAACCGATTTATTGCAAGAGGAAGGTGTCCATCTGCTTTATTAGGGGATTGAAAATGTAACTTCACAAGATTTTACTTGTTGCGAAGATACATGTAGAATTGCACTGAAATTCAACCATAAATATAGCAGCCTAACGTTTTATAACATTAGATTACTGTTGCTATGTTGACGCCAGTACTAAGATCTTGCAGGAAAAATGTCTTGGCAGAATTATATTTTATGCAAGTTAAAGGTAAAGGTAAAGGTTCCCCCGCACATGCGTGCTAGTCGTTTCCGACTCTAGGGGCCGGTGCTCATCTCCGTTTCAAAGCCGAAGAGCCAGCGCTTGTCCGAGGACGTCTCCGTGGTCATGTGGCCAGCATGACTAGATGCCAAAGGCGCACGGAACGCTGTTACCTTCCCACCGCAGTGGTCCCTATTTTTCTACTTGCATTTTTATGTGCTTTCGAACTGCTAGGTTGGCAGAAGCTGGGACAAGTAACAGGCGCTCACTCTGCTACATGGCACTCGGGATTCGACCCGCCAAACTGCTGACCTTCTGATCTCTTTATGGGAAGGGGTTTTTTTTAATTTAATCCTACCCTTTAATGCAGAAAACACCCAATGACAGTTATTGCAGGGGTTTTATTTTTATAATTTGTATTGTGGTAAATCAATTAACAACATAAAAGTATATGTTCATGCAAGCAAGTTAATGAAATAGTATAACTTCAAAGTATGTTATTAATTAAAAAAGCAGAAAGAACATACAAAAATGTGAATATGAAGTATGAAAATAAAATTTTAAAAGGAAAGGATAACACATTTTGTTGCTAAACAGAACCACTCTAAACATTTTAACTACATTGCTTGACATTTCTATTTCTTTTTGTCATGGATGTGTGTCAACTATAGTCAAGAAAGTCAAGATGGTCACAGCAGTATGATCAAACCTCCACCTTTTTTTAATGTGTTGCATGTGTGATTCATAAAAACAAACAAACAACAGATAGAGCTTCAATTATACTGTTGAGGACACCATCTTGCTTTTCTTACCATACCCTACTGATATTCTTGTCCTGTCAACAAGAAACAAATAAAATCTGCATGTCTCAGCAACAAATCAGATGTTGGTTTCTGAGAACATAGAATAACAGAGTTGGAAGGGACCTTAGAGGTCTTTTAGTCTAACCTGCTCCTCAAGCAAGAGACCCTGCACCATCGCAGATAAATGATTGTCCAGTCTCTTTTGAAACCCTCCAGTGATGAAGCACCCACAATTTCTGAAGGCAAGTTGTTCCATTGGTTGAGTGTGGTCTTACTAAGGCTTTGTAAAAGGGTACTAGAATGTCACATGATCTTGATTCTATCGCTCCATTAATAGGATTGCATTGACTTCTTTCACTGCTGCCACACACTGTTGGCTGATATTTAAGTGATTGTCCAGTAGGACGCCAAGATCCCTCTCACAATTACTGGTGTTAAGCCAAGTTTCACCTAGCCCAGTGGTGGTGAACCTATGGCACATGTGCCACAGGCGGCATTCAGAGCCCTCTCTGTGGGCACGCGCACCATCGCCCCAGCAGAGTTCACCAGAGTAGCTTCCGCCTTTACTTTTCCTGTTTCTGGTCTCACCCTCTTTCTGCAGTAGTGAGGCCTGTTGGGCAATGGCAGCTGTATGGGGCCTCCATATTTTGGGGAAGGTGAGTGAGCTGGAGCCCATGGAAGTAGAAGAGGGCAAGCTGTTGCTTCAGACTTGAGGCCTGTGCTAGGACATCAGCAGAGGAACTAGCCGTGCCGGTGGGGCGCTCGCTGAGGGAGCTGCTACCAGTAATAGAGCCAGGGAAACAGGCTGGGTGGGTGGCAGCTGACCATGCTGCTGCCATGGGGTGAAGCCAGTGGAGGAAGGGGGATCAGACCCATGCACCCCACTTCCTGGTATCCTTCCATAGCCATGATGCAGCAGCATTGCCAAAATCGGCCACAGCACCAGTGGGGTGATGTGAGAGGCTGCAGCAGGATACCAGAAATCAGGCGCATGGGTCTGATCCCCCTTTCCCCACCAGCTTCACCTCATGGCAGCAGCACTGGCAGCTGCCCTCCAACCCGGCCTTTTTCCCCGACTCTGTCCCGGCAGATGGCAACGAGGAGCCAGCAACACACATGGGACAATGTGGAGTGGCATTAGCAAGGGGTGTGTGCATGCCAGAGCCCACCTTCCCCCACCGCTGCCCCAACCAGTGCTGGAGCTGCTGCCAGCCGGGCCTGGTGATGCAGGGATCACCGCTGCCACTGCCTGCTGCCTAGCCTGCTGCGTAATAAAGCAGGCAGAACCACAACCGTCCCTCTCTTCAAACAGCCGCCCACTAACTCGCTGAGGTCCCACATGGCCAGATGCATCCCAGCATGGCTGGTTTCCCTCCTCCCCATCCCATCCCTCCTGGCCTCGCATGCTTTCCTTTTCCTGGGCACCACCCACTGTATCACCTCCTCAGCTGTTGGCTGGCCATCCAGCTTAGAGGCGGCTTCTCTGAACTGCTGGTGGCAGGCAAGGCAGGGCTGCCTTTTGTCTTCTCCTCCGGATGGGTTTGGCAGATTCCTCCTCACCTGCCCAATCACCCTCTTCCCTTTCACTCCACTTCTGAGCCCTCTTCACAGTTCTGCCCACACAGCCACCAAAGTGGCAGGTGGAACATCTCTTCTGAACACAGAGCTGGAAAGATTGCCCTACCCACCACCAACCAGATGCCCTTGTTTCCCAAACCATTTCTTTTCTGACCTTTCTGCATCACATGCCTCCCCCCTCCACCTACTGGAGGGCTGGCCTGGTATTTGCAGTGGGCTGTAGAGCCCCAGAGTGCACTGCTTGAGGGGATGGCAGGCTTTGGCTGCTGATGGACACTGTCGGCTCCCATGTGCTTGCTGGCCTCTGTGTGTGTGGGCCAATGGTGTCAGGCAGCAGCCACCCCATCCCCTGCCTTGCCTTGCCTTGCCCCATGGCAATGACACCCCTGCCCTCTCCCCTTCCTCACCTCACCCCACGGGACTAACCTATTGCCTACTACCCCACACACCAGAGACTTCCCGGATCTCCCCCAACCCTGCCCGGCCCCCACAGGGCAGCATCGAGGTGCCCATGCCCACCCTGGCCACACCCACTCACTCTGATATGACCACTGCAGCCATGCCCATCCAGTGGGCCACGCTCACCCAGCACCTGGCGATAAATATGTGGGATTTGGGTTGCAGTTTGGGCACTCGGTCTCTGAAAGGTTCGCCATCACTGACCTAGCCTGTACCTATATAGTTGGTATAGGTACACTACAGTATAATACTCTTCTTCCAATGATCCATGATAATTCTTATAGTTGCCTCCCACACCCTGAAATCCATACTTCTTTTTGACATCTGGATAGGCTAGTTTGACTCTGTGTGTGTGACTGAATTAAAGACCTTCCTTCCTGTCCTTGGAAATCAGACTCTGAAATGATATTTACCACCTTTTTATTAATGTGGCAGGTGCCTGATCTCTGTTCCTTCTGTATCTGCATCTCTCCATGTTCTCTTTTCTCTTTTGCTTTTATGGATCTGAAAGAAACAAAAGAGGAATTGGAAGTCCCAATCCCCTCTTTTCAAACCAAAGATAACCAGTAAGGTTTTTCAACTGTAAGCCAGGAAGCTTACAAAATATGGAAAGAAAACACTAAACATAATGAAAGCCAATGCTAGTTTGGAATTTATTTATTTTTTTTGAACCCTGAGGAAAATTGTATTTCCTAGTGCAATGTTGTATTTGTTCTTATATGTCTATATGTATGTCAGGTATACAGCAACTGCTCAAAATACCTACAAACTCAATGTTTTAATTACTGTTCTGCTCCTGGGGAAACCTTACAAATTCTTCATTTCATTCCATTTGTTGCAGGAAAGACATAGCACTGGAGGAGCAATCATTGGAATAGAGAAACCTGCCCCAGGCATATGATTCAGGGATTGCATTCAGTGCATCATTCAATGGTAAAAAATCTTAGTTTTGTGCTGTGCTTGGCTTTGTTTTATAGTTGCTTCCCATGCTCTGAAATTCACACTCTTTTAAAGTATGTTTTATTAATTTTTTTAACATAATCACCTTAATATTCGGTAGACAGTGTGTTGTCTGGGTTTACATTTAGCAAACATTCACTAACAATTAAATTCTATAAACTATAATCCACATGATAACTTTACATGATTTCCTCTTTTCCCCATAGTGTTCTCTTTCACCAACCTTGAGACATTACAATTCTTATCGTTTTAATAAATGATAACTAAGTATAAAAGTTTTCTAATATTTCTACAAATAATAATCACAGCAATATAGTATTCCATTTCTATCTAGTCATTCTGGTTGTCTCATCATATATCCTATTTACAGTTCTTGAGTACATTTGTTTTTCCCACAGTGTTCTAAACATTTTTACTGGTTAAGATTTTCTCAGAGTTAATTACACTTAAATATTTAAATCTATTTTTTTCTCTGTGATAGGTCCTATCATCTATTTTCTTAATTTTCACTTTAGCCTTTTTCTTTTGCCCAATGCCTTTCTTAATCAATATGTTGTTGAGTCAAAAAAATATTTCCATGTTCTTATAGATGTTACTGTAGATGTAAAAAGTAAGTGATGTACAGTATCTTTGTTAGAGGCATTTGCCCGCTCATTTTTATTGAGAATCTTTTTCCTTCTTTTTCTCTCTGCTTCTTTTGTCATTTTTTTGTCTCTCCTGTTCTGGTGTTTTCCCTGGCATCTCTGCAGTCCGTTTTATTCAGTCTTTTTTTTTCTTATCCTCAAGTTTATTTTATAGCGTTGAAATATAGATTGTCTTTTCCAAGTCCAAGTCCATTATTTCTTGTATTTCCCCCCCCCCCAACTTGGATTAAATCATACTTCTTTGTTTTGTAGAATTCCACCTTTAAGTCTCTATCCTCAAATTCTTATTCAGTTATCTGTTTTATCTTTTCCTTCTCTGTTTTATTTTCCTGGGATTTTTTTTTTTGGTATAAAATTGAATTGGAGATGAGTTGGTTTATATTTTCAAAGTTATTTTGGATTTCTTTGTGGTTTGAAACTCATTGTTATTTGAATTAGTTGCAATATATTATATGTGTCCTCTTGAAAAGTATTTATTATTTCTTGATAAATTCTTTCTATAAATCTCTGGTTTTCCATAATGGCCAAGAATCCAGATTCTCCCCTCCTCTGGAAATAGCTTTGAGGTCAGAGTTAAATATATACTTGTAATCCAGAGAGTTCAAAAAAGTTCTTTTTTTGTTCCCTAAAGTTTGTAAGTCTCACTTTATCTACAGCTCAGATTATTTTCTTGTTTGTCACAGCTATTCTCTATTGTTAAAGCTTTGAAGATCACAAGTACAGATTAGTTGTGTTTTTTTTTCCAGATTTGAACAAGTCCTACGTGCAAGCCATAGCTGTCATAATCCTCATCCACCAGTAGGTGTCAGCACTGGTTCATTTTTCAAATTTTAGTCCTCCATAAAAGGTTCAATTTGCCACTTCTGTTAGTAAAAGGGTGGGGAACCCCCCCTTCACTTTCAGAGGTGTTTTGTTTTTTTTCTTGGGAATTTTTTTCCCTCTCCTTCAGGAAAATTGATAGGTAGGATAGAGAAAATCAATGTTCTTACCCAGATTCAAGCACACTGTTTATGATCAGTTTAAAAGAGTGCTTTTGACTTTGGTTTCTTGCAGCTTGGGCTAGACTCTGAAGTTAAGCTAGCCTTTCTCCTGTTAGTTTCTGGAAGGCTTCTCCTGGACCAATCAGGTCGACTGCCATCTCTCCGAGTTCCCCAGACTTCCTTCCTTCATTGCCACCTCTCCGGGGCAGCTTCTGGCCCATTTAGGGTCCCTTAACAGGAAGAGACTCAGCTGGAGGGCTCAGAGTTCTGAACCCCTCAACTGCTATGCTGCACACAGGACTGGAAGTTCCCAAAATTCACACTTCTTTTTGACATCTGGATAGGCTAGTTTGACTCTGTGTCTGTGGCTCAATTAAAGAACTTCCTTCCCATCATTGGAAATCAGACTCTGAAATGATATTTACCGCCTTTTCATTAATGTGGCAGGTACCTGATCTCTCTTCATTCTGTATCTGCATCTCTCCATGTTCTCTTTTCTCTTTTGCTTTTATGGATCTGAAGGAAAACGAGGAATTGGAGAGTCCCAATCCCCTCTTTTCAAACTGAAGGTAACCAATAAGGTTTTTCAACTGTAAACCAGGAAGCTTATAAATTATGGAAAGAAAACACTAAACATGATGAAAGCCAATGCTGGCTAGAGTTATCAGGAGTTGTTGTTTTTTTTTAACCCTGAGGAAAATTGTATTTCCTAGTGCAATGTTTTATTTGTTCTTATATGTGTATATGTATGTCAGGTATACAGCAATTGCTCAAAATACCTACAAACTCAACATTTTAATTACAGTTCTGTTCCTGGGGAAACCTTACAAATTCTTCATTTCATTCCATTTGTTGCAGGAAAGACATAGCACTGGAGGAACAATCATTGGAATTGAGAAACTTGCCCCAGGCATATGATTCAGGGATTGCATTCAGTGCATCATTCAAAATCTTAATTTTGTGCTGTGCTTGGCTTTGTTTTATGACCAAGCAAGGAAAAGGGAAATGTGGATTGGGCTTATTTGTCCTCCCTCAGGAAATAAAATTAATTTGTCTAGTTGTGTTGGGCATTGGAGGCAAGAACTGAAAGTTTGCTGGCATGCTAGGTTTCCATGGTCTTAATGATTTGCAATAAATCACGAAAGCTAAATAATAGGAGCAAAAAAAATCAAGTCTCTTAATAAATAATGTGTTTTTTCCCATCCTTCCCCTGGAACTTTAGAAGCTTACTTACCTCAGTGTGATTATTAGTTTTGGTAATATTAAGTCATTAGCATTGACTAATCTCAAAAAGAACATGTTTCTCTTCTTATTTCACTATTTCCTACTTCTAGATATGCCAATTGCCTAAAACACCAAGGGTTGGCTGGCCTCTAAATCTAATATATTAATTAATAACACTAATAATATAGATGGAGATGGACCTGGTTAGTGCTTGTATATAAGACCATCAGGAAACAGTTAAAATATTTGAGATACAACATAGAAAGTTATCTAACAGTTAACAGTATTAGTAACATAAGGGTCCATGACAATTTGCCACAGCCAATTTTTCATGGCCAACTCAGCACAGCCGACTCACTGCAGAACAAGAGTTATACTAAAATCAAAGAAATGGTGGAATAGAATCATTAAAGGATGCAAAAGGAGGGACAAAATGAAATGTGAATTGCTGAAATTAAAATATTTTTATTTATTTTAAATAATTAAATTGAATTGTTAAATTGTCCTGTGGTTAGTTGTCCCACAATGAGTTGGCTGTGGCAAGTTGGCCACAGCAAGTTGCCCATTCTGGTAGCATAATACTATGACATTTTAACATGAAGATCTATAGGTAGAAATTCTGCTTAAAACAATACCAAAGTCCAAATGCTATAAAATAAACATACAATGTAGGACATAAAATAGAATAATAACTGAATGACTGTTGAGACTGTGGGGAAAAGGAACCATAAATAAGCCATCCACAGATTTAACCATGGTTAGCTATGTGTCTTTTAAAGTGAGGGTTTGAATATCATGCATTTCAACTGGCATTGTTAAAATTACCTCCACACAGTCACCACACATAAAACTGCTCCTGGCAACTGAGACTTGAACAATGGCTTGAAATAGCAACAGAGTTCCAGTTTAAGCACAAGCATTGGAAATGTTGTTAATTCCCCACTACAGGACAGATGGCTATCAGCAGGATCAGCACCTGGCAATTTCATTAAGCATGCATCAACATATGAAGAAATGATAGCTAGGCCACTGCCAAAAATCTTGTTTCTTCACAGGAACTTTAATCAAAGAGAGCATGGAAGAGAAAAAAAGAAGTCATTAACAGCATTCTCCCCCTAGGAAGGACAAGATCAAGTGGTTTGTTCTCATCCTCAGAAAAATAGTGAATATAAACTCCATCATTTTATAAAGATGGATTGTTGCTGCTTGGTGTCCACAGGACGTCTCATACCATATTTGCTCTGCTGTTATCATATTGTGAAAAACCCAGGGCCACCCTTGAAGAGTGATGGTCAATGGTACAGCATAATGCCATTGCATTTGAGCTATTTGGGGAAGTTTTCAAGAAGGCACACATTTTTGTGGGAAACGTTCTGAAGTGGTTATAAGAATACAGAAGTGAAAGAGGAAGATCAAACCAAAGCATTGTCTGGCCCAGCATTTTTCATTCCCATGCTAAACAAGTAGACCTGCATAGTAAAGGCAGATCATGAATAGGGATTAGATGACCAGATTTGCTCAATTTTGTAAACATTTATAGGAATAGAGATTGCTGTTTTGCCTAATTTACAATTCTAATATTCTGATTTTAATAAAAACCAGACTGAAAACTTGTCAGATCAATCCCTGGAGTGGGAGGGGTCTTGAACTCACATTCAAAAATTTAAGATATAATCAAGAGATGACTTCTTTTTATTTAATGTATAAAAGTTCTTTGGAATACAGGAAAGCTGGACAATATCAGATTCTTTAAAAAGTTCTGTTCTGGCTCCAGTATTTCCTGGAACCTTCCTATGCTCTTTAAAAAACAAAAAAACCCTAGCATTTCCAGAAGAGCAACAGACTCTTAAAACATTAAAAGTGGGAAGATGACCAAGATTAATTTAAAATCTAAAAATCCATTCAGTTCTAGCATTCAGGGATAGTTTGATAATATCAAGTGTTCATTGGCCTGAAATTGTTCTGATTGGTGTCCATCCCACCAGGAATCTTGATACATATGAAATATCCAAATCCACTCCCATCTACTGTAGTGGGGGGAGAGATTTCATTTTAAACCCCAACCATGTACAAAGTGCACAGATGCTCACCCATGGGTATCAGTACTGGATGGAACATCATGATATCTGAGACTATATATAAAATATTTAAATCATACATTCTAAGAGCTGCCAGTTCATGAAAAGAAGAAGAAAAAGTTTTCTACATAAATTCTGAGAAGTGGTTCAAAAGTTGCAAGTTTATTTCTCCCTTGGACCCATGGTACAGGGCGAGTCTCATACTGAAATTAGAAACCAGCTCAAGAAGCTTTCATTTGCAGTGTCTATCCCTTAAGTATGGAATGAGACTTTTCAAAGAATTTAGAGACATGTAGGTTACAAGTGGGACACAGGCAGAGTCCTTCCTGAATGGAGACATGAAGCATGAGAAACCAAATCCTTTCATTCCATTTCTTCAAGATAGAACCTCAGCTACCACCTCCTTTGTCAAAGTATCTTCTGTACTTTAGGTAAAATTATGTACAGTAAGTAGTGATACTGAGATTCTTCATTCTCTTCCTTTCCAAATTTTGCCTTTTATATATGATTTCTTTGTGTAAATTCAAGAGTCCTCCTCATCATCTTCCTCCTCCTCCTCCCATATTGAGTAAGTCAATCTCATAGTCTATCTTAATGGTTTAAGATTAGTATATCATAAACATTAAACTAACCACAGTTTATTCAAAGGTTTCATCTTCTTTCAATTAAGGTAATTGTATAAGAGGTAATCCATGCGAATGGAAAGCACAGGATAAAATTAATCTATTCATGCTTAATCTGATAATTATTTCTCTCCCATTACACCATGGGGAGGGAGTAATATCAAAGTAAGTGGTAGTATTCAACTTAGCAAAAGCCTTCAATTTCTCACATTAGCCTTTGTTACATCTAAGGTTAGACATACAAATAATGAACTGCACTCTTCCTAATATCTCTTTTCAAAGGTTCCTAATGGCAGGCACATAATTCTAAATAATTATCCTATTAGAAAGACTTGTAAAAGTATAGTCTAATATTACACCAAATGTTTATTTTTCATTTGTCAGCATAAAACATATCTTTTTCAAAAGGGTGGACATATTTTCATCTTCTTCCCTTGCGATGAAGGGTGGCACAGTGGCTCAGTGTTTAAGATGCTGGGCTTGTCTGCTGGAAAGCCAGCAGCCAGGTTCAAGACCACACGGTGGTGTAAGCGCCCATCCTCGCCCCAGCTCCTACCCACCCATCAGTTTGAAAGCATGCAAATGAAGGTAGATAAATATGTACCACTCTGGCAGGAAGGTAACAGCATTCCATGGATCTCGGCATGTAGTCAATATTGGCTCCCTTGGCTAAGAAATAAAGGCGAGGTTGTCAGAATACAAGCGAATTTGAGGGCTAATCCACATGGAGCCCCAATTCCATCTGTCCTGTTTGCCATCGTTCACTCCCTAGAGACTAAAATGGACAATGTGAAATTTGAGCGGACCACGAACAAGGAGTATATATCGGAGGTGGTGACCCTTTGAGAGCTGTATGCAACGAAATTTCATTTTGATGTACGCCAATTGGTGTACATTCAAAGTGACAATAAAGTTATCATTATCATTATCATTATGAGCACCACCCCATATAGTTGGCAATGACTAATGGAATAAAATCCACAGGGACTCCTTTTACTCTTTAGATTAAATCACTTTTATTTTATTATTATTATGCAGTGTTGTAGATATTTCTTCATTTGCTCCAAACTTGTACAAAGTTACTCTGGCAACATCTTTTTTTTTTCCCCTGTAGTGTCCCCATTGTTTTCATTTCATTTAATGCCCATGAGTGAGGCAGTATTGTCTTTCACTGCTAAGGGGGTATTTCCCCCTTATTCTAATGCTACCCAAGGCAGCCTTAATCTGTTAGTCTTGATCAAGTATTATCCTGGAGTACAGTCAGGTGACTGTAGTGAGTTTAAGTGGAGGCAATATTAGCTAAATAAGGATTCACAGTGGGGATGCCAGTTTTTATGGCAGTATAATTTCCTGCTGATTCAAGGATGGAAAAGCATTTCATCTCTGTGATGGGGAAATATTTGGCTGTTTCTTCTTCTTTTAGCCATAACCATGATTATGCCATGGTTTCTTATTCCTAATCATGATCCAAAAGGCATTATATCTCTAGGTCTTATATAAAGTGATGGAGAATCTTTGAAAACAAATGCTAGTAAGTTCAAAACAGGTTGTTGTCCATTTGCAAAATGTTGTCCTTTTTCTTGATTTCAGTATTTGTACTAACAGCAGGTATTCTCATTCCACTAAAGATTTCCACTAAAGATTTCCATTAAACATAACCAGGTGCATGCTGATTTTCATTTGTAACAATAAGTATTTATAGCTGTGTAGGCAAGGAGAAGGGAAACACAAGTGATGAAGATGACCATTTCCTACCCACAAAACTGTCTCGTTTTCAAAGTTTACTATACAGTAGTGAGGTCTGCACCATATGCTAATTTGTTTAGAATAGAATAGAGCTGTAAGGGACCTTGGAGGTCTTCTAGTCCAGCCCCACCACTCAAGAAGGAGAACCTATAGCATCCTAGACAAGTGACTGTCCAGTTTCTTCTTAAAAACCTCCAGTGATGGAGCACCCACGATTTCTGAGGGCAAGCTGTTCTACTGGTTAATTGTCCTCACTGTTAGGAACTTTCTCCTTAATTCCAGGTTGCTTCTCACTTTGATCAGTTTCATGTTACTTCATTAATCAATTTCCATTATTAAGACACTACATATTCAGCCTTGCCATATTATCCAAATGGCTGGATTCACATAACATGAAGGCCATAAAAAGTAATCAAACTTAAAACTAACTTCCCAGGTTGTCAGAATGCTGACATTAGGTAATATATATGAAAAAAACTAAAACACTTTTTATTGCTAAAAAGATCAAGCTTTCTTTGGCTAACTGCCAATGTCGTCAGGATGGAAATGGTGGGGTGGCGAGATCGTGTTTATACTGTTGGCGTCTGCACACCGCTCATGAAGCACGTCACCAGTCTGTTTGTTGAGGCTGGCCGTATTCCTTTGAGTTGTCAAGCATCCGTTTTTGGGGGGTGTAGTTGACTCTGGGTGTTTTTTGTCAAAAGTGGATTGCTGACGGTTCCATGTGTTATAGCCTTAGCTTTAGTCATTGCCCAGTTCTTATACCAGAGGTTCTAAATAGTTGTTCCTCTTCTTCCCTGTGTTTTACAATGCAGAGTGTTTGTGTGGTTGTGCAATCTTGATTTTGATACAATGAGGCGCTCTATAAGTGCTTGCGCTGTTTGCCTCCATATCACACACGTCGTTCCTCTTCCCAATTCCTTAGTGTCTAGTATGCAGGGGGAGGTATATGTGCCAGCTGATAGAGGAGTGGTTTGAAAACCAAGCTTCCTTGAACAAGCAGCCGCCTTTAGTGTTGTCACTGGCAATTGCCTCGGTCCCTGTTAGATTAAAGATATGGTTATGTGTAGCCATGTGTGCCCACACCTGTGAACGTTGTTCTTGTCTTCTAATAGCGAGCTTGTGTTTGTGCACTCTAGTCCTCAGTTGTTTTGCTGTCTCCCCAATGTAATTGCAATTTTTGCATGACATCTTGTACATGACCAAGGATTTTTCTTCATTGGGCAGTGGATCTTTAGGGCGCATGACACAAGCTCGTAAAGTCCGATCAGGTCTGTGGACAACACCGACCTTGTGAGGGGCTAGTATGCGCACTGTGACCTCGGATACACCATGGATATAAGGCAGTGTTAGCCATGATGTTAAGGCGTTTTCACATTGATGGCGGGTAGGTTCACCTGGCCTGCTGTATTGTCTAATGAAGTTAAGTGGATACCCATTGTTTCTGCAGACACGACAAAGGCGGCCTCTATCTTCCCTTTTTGCCTTATTTGTGCTGCAATGCGTGTCTATACGTCTAAAGAGGGTCCTAATACAGCTGGCATTATGGGTTGTGGGGTGATTACTTTCGTAATGAAGTATCCTGTCCATATGGGTGGATTTACGGTACACTGATGTGTGTAACGAACAGTCAGGTTGACATCTAACCAACATATCTAAAAAGGCCAAAGCCCCATTGGTCTCTTCTTCTGCAGTGAAGCGGATGTCAGGATAGATGGAATTGAGCCTCCTCATCAGCCTGTCCTGTGATCGTCAAAAGGGGAGACGACAAAATGACTGAGGACTAGAGTGCACGAACATAAACTCACTATTAGAGAACAAGAACAACATTCACAGGTATGGGCACACATGGCTACACATAACCATGTCTTTAATCTAACAGGGACTGAGGTAATTGCAAGTGACAACACTAAAGGCGGCCGCTTGTTTAAGATTGAATGAACCTTTATTGTCAAAGTACAACCATGTATACATTGAGATTAGCTGAGTCTGCCTTTGTACTCCCACCCCCCAACTCACAGTGACAACAAACCCTCCATCTTATTACACCATGTGAACTAATTGCACCACACACCGGCCTTGCAAGTCAATTCTGCATAAAGTTTATAAAAAATATTTCCCGTTTAAAAGCCTAACCCGATAGTAGGAGAGTAAAGAGATACCATCCAGGGTGTGAGTCATCCCTGAGAATTTTCCTCACTCTTCCAAGGCAACGAGCCCTGGCGATGTCATCCAGTGGTGTCAGGGGACAGCCCACAATGTCTTGTGCTGTGCTCACCACCCTCTGTAATGCTTTCCTATCCGCGGCTGTCAGACCAGCATACCAAACCACAATACCATATGAGAGGACGCTCTCTACAGTAGACCGGTAAAAGAGGGTCATTAACCGTTGTCCTACCCTGTTCTTCCGCAAGACCCTAAGAAAGTGAAGCCTCTGTTGGGCCTTTCTAGCCACCTGGGTTGTATTAACTTTCCAGGTCAGATCTTCACAGAGGTAGACTCCCAGAAATTTAAAGGAGGAAACTCTCTCCACACAGTCCTCCCCAATGTAAAGTGGGGCAGGTTCCTCCTTTTTTCTCCAAAAGTCTAGCACCATCTCTTTTGTCTTGCTGATGTTCAGATGCAAGTTCTTGTTACTACACCATATGGATAGTTTTTGTACCTCCTCCCTGTATGCTGTCTCATCCCCACCTGTAATAAGACCCACCACATTCGTATCATCTGCGAACTTAATTATCACAGTGAATGGGTCAGATGATACACAGTCATATGTGTATAAAGAGTACAGGTAGGGGCTAAGCACGCAGCCCTGTGGCGAGCCAGTGCAAAGCTTCAGGGGGATGGACAAAGCAGAGCCGACCCTCACTGTTTGTAACCGGTCCCTAAGAAAGTCTTGAATCCAATCGCAGATGGAGGGGGAAAATTTCAAGTCAGTCAGCTTCTTGATGAGAATGCTTGGCAAAATGGTGTTGAAAGCCGAGCAACACCATTTTGCCGAGCATTCTCATCAAGAAGCTGACTTGAAATTTCCCCCCGCCATCTGGGATTGGATTCAAGACTTTCTTAGGGACCGGTTGGTTTTCAAACCAGTCTTCTATCAACCAGCACATAGACCTCCCCCTGGCATACCAGGCACTAAGGAATTGGGAAGAGGAACGACGTGTGTGATATGGAGGCAA
Organism: Vipera ursinii; assembly: GCF_947247035.1. Lineage (NCBI taxonomy): Eukaryota > Metazoa > Chordata > Lepidosauria > Squamata > Viperidae > Vipera > Vipera ursinii. The sequence goes on along the minus strand of NC_139514.1, from coordinate 101,793,776 downwards.
ACAGCTCAAGCACTTACAGAGTGCCTCATTGCATCAAAATCAAGATTGCACAAACACACAACCACCCTGCATTGTAGAACACAGGGAAGAAGAGAAACAACTATTTAGAACCTCTGGTATAAGAACACGGGCAATGACTAGAGCTATGGCTATAACACATGGAACTGTCAGCAATCCACTTTTGACAACAGACACCCAGAGACAATTACATCCCCCAAAAATGGATGCGTGACAACTCAAAGGAATATGGCTGGCCTCAACAAAGAGACCGGTGATGCGCTCCATGAGCGGAGTGCAGACACCAACAGTACCAAGTGACAAAACTAGTTGACCAGAGGAATGCTGTAG